>NC_077233.1:272097280-272446655 GCF_027887165.1 Monodelphis domestica | reverse complement strand
GGCAGGTAGGTCTGGGAAGAAAGATAAGTACAGCTCCCGACATACCTACAGAACTTTCATTTGGATATGTCCAGTAGACAGTTGGGGATGTGGCACTGGAGCTCAGGAAAGAGGTCAGGGCTGGATAGATGGGCTTGGGAGTTATTTGCATACAGATGATAATTGAACTCATGGGAACTGACGAAAGCAATAAGAAAGAGTGTAGGGAGAGAAAAGAAGACTGTTTAGTATAGAGCTTTGGGGTATACCCACAGCTAGAGAGGCAGAACCTAAGAGTGTGAGCAAGCAAAGGACACTGATGAGGAGCAGACAGACAGATAGGTAGGAGGAGAAATAAGAGTAATCCCTGTCAGAAAAAACTTGAGAGTTGTGCAATGTTAGTAAAGGTAAAGAAGGTTATTGTTGTAAAGACAAGTATAGACAAAGGTTCCGACTATGTTGTAAAACAAATCAAAACACAATGGACCCAACCACATTCATTAGAGATTATGGGGTAAATCCAGTCTGGCTGGACACAAAAGAATTACAACTTAATGGAACTGAAGATTGTTTTATATTAGTGTTTATTTAAGAAGAAACAATGACCCAGACTAGAGAACCTGGAAATAGGGGGTGGGGAATTCCTTTTGTTGGAAGCTCTGGACCACCCATGTGAGTTATTGATGCCAGGAAGAGGAACTGTGACTAGAATGGGAATCTTCAAGAAATTATAGATTCAAAACTATCAAGGAGAGGCAACATAATATAGTGGATAGAATGCTGAACTTATAGCCAAGAAGACATGGGTCTGAAGCCTGCCTAAAGTATTTGCTAGCTGTGTGACTCTAGACAAATTGCTTAACCTCTCTGTGTCCGTTTCCTCATTTCAAAGAGTTAGGGGTTCAACTCAATGACTTTAAAGATCCCTTCCAGCTTTAATCTACACTCTTATGAGGAGAGAAAGGAATGGCCATAAGAGAAATTATTGGATATTATTAAATTTCCATCATAGAAAAAGTAAGTAAAAGATTATTTTCATTTGCCAAGTTGGATTTTACCAGTATGATTCTTGCGAGAGCATTTGTCTCTTTTTAACTTCCATTGGAGAAAATAGTCAGAAATATGACCTACCTGGAGACAGTGGTAAACCTAGATGACTTCAATGTTTTCAGGAAGACAGTGGAAGGAAATATGCATTTTTAAGCACCTATTATATGCCAACTGCTGAATATTGTGCTAAATGACAAATGTCATCTCATTTCATCTTCACAATAACCCTGGAAGGGAGGTAAGAAAACAAGGCAGAAAACTCCCTTTAAAATGCTGTTAACACTACTACTACTACTATGACTATTACTTAAAACAATAATAATTCTCACAAGTTTGTTACAAGAAGAGGGAGCTTTCTGAGTTGGGACCAACCATCTTCTTAGACTCACTAGTTTTGAGTAAAGAGATAGGTGCTTCAAAAGAATATTCACTTTTCCTGTTATTCCTTCTAAGGCAAATTAAAGTTTATTAGAAGGACAGAGTAGAGGTATGATTTGAAACAAGGTCACAACCAGGAAGTAAGCTGAAGGGACAAGTTAGGAAAGACTCTGACTGTGTTCCAAAGAGGAATTTCTCTTGTTTCCTTTCATATAACCAACGTTACCAGTCCTAGGAGTTAGATCCTGATGAAATATTTCTGCTCTTGGCTATTTTTCACCTTGACTCTAGCCAGTTGAGATTTAAGTGCCTAGCAAAACTGATTAGTACAGGTATCTCTGTATCATTTTTGTATATGTGAACCCTCAGTGTTCTGCGTGTGATTGATTAATGTTCCCCAAAGATGAATTTATGGAATGAGAGTCTGTGTTTCTATTCCTAGAGAACCAGATCCAGATTAACCTGAGTGCCAGGTACGATTCTATAGAAACTAGAAATTGTCAGTTCTCAGGTGAGATCAAAAGGGAGAATTTGGGTAACTATATCCCCATATAGATGTTTCCAATTTTTTTTACCCATACTGCTTTCTCCATCCAGCTAAAAGAATATATCTAAGAGACCTTCCTAACTGGTATTATGGGGGAGGGGGGAGAAAGCTAAGGGGTAAAAGAGGACTTCATTAGAATCACTAGAAATAACTCCGCTCTACTTCAATTAAACCCTGAAAATGAGATGAGATGGTCAGCTGCTCACATTTGAACACTTTTTGTCCAGAAAGCAGCCTTGGTATAGGCAGAAGACAATATAGTAGTTGCGTTCACCTCTCCTGAATCCCATTATATATCTTTCAAATTCAGACTAAGTTGTCCATAGTGTCTAGACATGGCCTGTTTTAATAAATCTGTCCCAATCAGAGGCTCTCTTCCACTTTATATCACAACTTTGATATCCCATGAGTCACATGATCATGACAGTTATTATGATATATGAAACTATGAAATAACTGTATTCCCCTCAGAATGACAAGGAAAATAATTCCCTAGAGAGGAATTGCTTCTTCAGAAACAAAGAAAAATATATAGTATATCTTTTTTTTAATCCCCAAGCAAAAAGTAAAACACGTGCTCTCAACAAAGCTAAGTCGAATAGTCTAGTGAGGGATTTCAAGGAACTAAGACATGGCTCCATACTCAGATTGTTCTAATTCTAATTGTTCTAATTATTGAACTGTTTTTTGTTTGTTTCTGGATCTGTGACTTTATTGTCATAAGATGCTCCCAATGAGTAGATCAGCAATGATTTTGCAATGTATTAATCTTAGTTGCTACATGCTATTATGTGACTTACCCAAAGTCACACACCTACCGCATTTCAGAAATAAGATCTGAACTCATATCTTTCACTCTGTTTAGTTCTCTATCCATATCACCTGCCTTTTAAGTTAATTAATAGTATACAAACTGTTGTTGTATACACACACACACACACACACACACACACACACACCCCCCAGGATACAAGGAGCCATGTGCTGATTCAATTAATTGCCAATTGATGGTTTTGCAAGATGTTCTGAGAGATGAAGTAGATGATAATGAAAAGTCCTGCTGGGAATTCAGTTTTTACCAGAATTGTAGACTGATTCTGATCAACACCTTTAAGGTTATGACTAGCAAGTACTATTTCATTCCCTGAAAAACAAAGGGAAACATTTACAAATATTTCAAAAATACACCCTTGACAAGCCATTTGACACCTTTAAAATAAACTAATTATGAGTAAACAAGATAAACATATACACATTACTAATCATGAAAGGGGTTACATTTATATAATCATCCATTATTCTATTTTTTTCTGTCTTTATATTCCCATAGCCCCTATATAGGGTGAAAGACTCTAATCTGAAAAGAACTCATAGGTAAATAGGCAAAAATAATCTTTCTAGAAACCATCAAATCCACTTTTTAAAATTTCAATAAGGTAAATTAAGAAAAAGAAAAAACTCTTGTACCTTAGTATCTTCCCTTAGAATCCAAAAAGGATTATGATAATTTTATGAGATGGTTGAAGCCTGAAACCTTTTATATAATCCCAACTTTTCTTCCAGTAAAGTCCTATTTGAATTCCCATTTGAAATATGGTAGTGAAACTAAATTCTCAAAGGCTACTCTAGCAGAACATAACCTCTAGAAGGTTCTAACAAGCTAGGAAGACTAGTTAATAAAACCCATGGCCTCAAATATCATAATTAAAGTAAGCTAGAAACTCTAGCAAAGTGAGGCAAACAACCTCAGAGTTATCATGGAGACTGGTGACATGAAAACTACCAAGACTAACTTGACCTCAGAGGTATTTTTGAGATTTTATAGCACAAGAACTATTAAGGTCAACTTGACTTCAGAGGGTATAATTGAGACTTGGTGGGGTGAGAACTACCAACCATCTGGAATAAGGCTTGGATGGCATTCTTTATTCAAAAGAAGAAATTAGATAAAATGGAAATTAAGCAGCTAAATGTGTTAAGAATACTTACTTCTGCAAAGAAATTCAGGAACCAGAGTGGAAGAAAAATGGTGGAAAGTATTTAGGCAAATATCAAGGAAGGTAGAAATAGAAGTGCAATTATCAGAGTATACTACAGACCACCTGGACAGAAGGAGAAAGTAGAAGAGGTCAAGAAATAAATAACAAGTCTGTTAGGGAAAGCATGATAATATGGTAGTTATGGGAAAGTTCAGTCACCCTATCACTCACCTAAGCTTCTACTCTGCCGAAAGCAGAGCAGCTATTATTTTTTTTACTTCCCTAAATGATAATTTTATGATTTAAAACAAAAAGTAGCCAACAAGGAAGGAGTCTAATCTGAATCTGATTCTCACCAAGGAATAATTGGATGCTGCAGAGGAAATGATGGAAATTTTGAGAAGTGGCCTATTTACCTTGGAATTTATTATTGAGGAGAAAAGAAAATCCTAGTGTGGCTTAACATGCAACTAAAATTAGGGGGACATAGATTTAAAAATTTTTCAGAAAAAAATACAAAGCATTCCATGAAATGAAAATTTGAAAGTGGAGCCCAGGAGGAATTAGAAACTTTCAAGAAATTCTGAAGACATAAAGAGAAACGGTTATATTAAGGGTGAGGGGGGACTTTGACTAAAGAAGGCAATGTGAATGCATTGGAAATTATTCAACATGTACAGTAGATGGAAGCAAAAGTAGATAACAGAATAAATACAGAAGTCTCACATGATCCCTCAATAATAGTGACTAGTGGTCAGACCTAATCAAAGATTTCAAGAAAAGTTAAGGGTGAAAAACAGGGAACTCAACTCATTTTGCTTTCTGTTATCTCAATAAGAATATTCTTTGAACTAGAAAGGCCAAAACAAAAAAGACTAATGTGGAGATAAGTAAGTAAAGTAAGTAAAAGACTTCCGGTTAAGATGGCGGCTTAGAGAAAGCTGAAGTTCAGATCTCCGGAAAACCCTTCCCGACCGATCTCAAACTAGAAGCTCCTAAGGCGCCGAAATTCAAAACGATCAACAGCACAGACCCTGGGAACCCTCCTCCTGGACCTGGACCCGGTTCAAAAGGTACGGCTCCCCTTAAAAGCCAGAACCCGAGATCCCTCGGACCTCAGGGGTAGGAGCGCAGAGTCCAAGGCTCCCGGAAGCGGCAGCCGCGCCGGGCTCAGAGAGCAGGGTCTGAGGAACAACAACCCTCAGGGTCTTCTACCCAAGTCCCAGTCCGGGTGAAAGTTACTGCCTGGGGCTTCCGCTGCAAAGAGCCGGTGGGTAGGTCCGGGTGAAAGTTACTGCCTGGGGCCTCCGCTGCAGAGAGCTGGTCAAAACAACAGCAACCCTCAGGGCGGGCAAGACAGCCTCACGGGCTGGATCCTGCTATCCAAGTCTCAGTGAAAGTCTGTGCTCTCGGAGCTTGGGGAAGCTGCAGCCCATCCCCCCGCAGGCCGACGAAACAGCCTCACGGCCAGGGATTCTGAAGGCAACTTCCGGAAATCGAGCCAGGGGGAGAGTGTGGCCTCGTGGTCCGACCCTTCCATTCCAGTTCCAGTGAGGCATATTCAGTTTAACCCAGGGAAAGCTCATAGAACCATCTGCCCAGGACTGCCTCTGAACACCAGACAGAGGCAAGAAAAACTAATCCTCCACATTCAGAAATGGCAAACTCCACAGAAGCACAGAAGCCCCAAAATACCAAGAAAAATAAGAAGAAAGGGGCGACTCTGGACACATTCTATGGAGCCAAAATACAAAATACAGAGCAGATAGAAGAAGATATACAAGAAAAGTCTCCAAAATCTTCCAAAGGAAATAGAAACTCTCCACAAACCCATGAAGAATTTGAATCAGAAAGGACCAAAAAGATGGAAGCCCTCTGGGAGGAAAAGTGGGAAATGATGCAAAAGAAATTCACGCATCTACAAAACCAGTTTGACCAAACTGTAAAAGAAAACCAGGCTTTAAAGCAAGAACTAATAAAGCAAAGCCAAAACACCAAGAAATTAGAAGAGAACATAAAATATCTCACCGACAAGGTGATAGATCTGGAAAACAGGGGGAGAAGAGAAAATTTAAGAATAATTGGACTCCCAGAAAAGCCAGAAATAAACACCAAACTGGACATGGTGATACAAGATATAATCAAAGAAAATTGCCCAGAGATTCTAGAACAAGGGGGCAATACATCCACTGACAGAGCTCACAGAACACCTTCTACACTAAACCCCCAAAAGACAACTCCCAGGAATGTAATTGCCAAATTCCAAAGCTATCAAACAAAAGAAAAAATCCTACAGGAAGCCAGAAAAAGACAATTTAGATATAAAGGAATGCCAATCAGGGTCACCCAAGACCTTGCAAGTTCTACGCTGAATGATCGTAAGGCATGGAACATGATCTTCAGAAAGGCAAGAGAGCTGGGTCTCCAACCAAGAATCAGCTACCCAGCAAAATTGACTATATACTTCCAAGGGAAAGTATGGGCATTCAACAAAATAGAAGACTTCCAACTTTTTGCAAAGAAAAGACCAGAGCTCTGTGGAAAGTTTGATACCGAAAATCAAAGAGCAAGGAATACCTGAAAAGGTAAATATTAAGGAAAGGGGAAAAATGTTATCTTCTTTTACTCAAACTCTCTTCTATAAGGACTACATTTATATCAACCTATGTATACTAATATGTGGGGAAAATGTAATGTATAAATAGGGGGTAAAGAAAGACCAAATAGAATAATGGTTCTCACACAAAGATTCACAGGGGAAGGGGAGGGGAAGAAAACTCCTATAAGAAGGAGAGGAAGAGGGGGGGGGGGTTTACTTAAACCTCAATCTCAGGGAAATCAACTCTGAGAGGGAAAAACATCCAGATCCATTGGGATCTTGAATTCTATCTTACCCAACAAGGGTAAGGAGAAGGGAAAACCAAGGGGGGGAGGGGGAGAGGGAGAACAAAAAGGGAGGGAAAGAGAGGGGGGAGGGGGAGGGAAGAAAAAGGGAGGGACTAAAAAGGGAAACATCAAGGGAGGGGACAAGGGGGACTGATTCAAAGTAAATCACTGGACTAAAAGGTAGAGCCGAAGAAGAAAAGGTTAGAATTAGGGAAGGCAATCAAAATGCCAGGGAGTCCACAAATGACAATCATAACTTTGAACGTGAATGGGATGAACTCACCCATAAAACGTAGACGAATAGCAGAATGGATTAGAATCCAAAACCCTACCATATGTTGTCTTCAAGAAACACACATGAGGCGGGTTGACACCCACAAGGTCAGAATTAAAGGATGGAGTAAGACCTTCTGGGCCTCAACTGATAGAAAGAAGGCAGGAGTGGTAATCATGATATCTGATAAAGCCAATGCAAAAATAGACCTGATCAAAAGGGATAGGGAAGGTAATTATATTTTGTTAAAAGGGACTCTAGACAATGAGGAAATATCATTAATCAACATGTATGCACCAAATAATATAGCACCCAAATTTCTAATGGAGAAACTAGGAGAATTGAAGGAAGAAATAGACAATAAAACCATACTAGTGGGAGACTTAAACCAACCATTATCAAATTTAGATAAATCAAATCAAAAAATAAATAAGAAAGAGGTAAAAGAAGTGAATGAAATCTTAGAAAAATTAGAATTAATAGACATATGGAGAAAAATAAATAGGGATAAAAAGGAATACACCTTCTTCTCAGCACCACATGGCACATTCACAAAAATTGACCATACATTAGGTCACAGAAACATAGCACACAAATGCAAAAAAGCAGAAATAATGAATGCAGCCTTCTCAGATCACAAGGCAATAAAAATAATGATTAGTAATGGTACATGGAAAACCAAATCTAAAACCAATTGGAAATTAAACAATATGATACTCCAAAACCGTTTAGCTAAAGAAGAAATCATAGAAACAATTAATAATTTCATCAAGGAAAATGACAATGGCGAAACATCCTTTCAAACCTTTTGGGATGCAGCCAAAGCGGTAATCAGAGGCAAATTCATATCCCTGAAAGCTCATATTAACAAACAAGGGAGAGCAGAGATCAATCAATTGGAAATGCAATTGAAAAAACTCGAAAGCGATCAAATTAAAAACCCCCAGCAGAAAACCAAATTAGAAATCCTAAAAATTAAGGGAGAAATTAATAAAATCGAAAGTGATAGAACTATTGATTTAATAAATAAGACAAGAAGCTGGTACTTTGAAAAAACAAACAAAATAGACAAAGTACTGGTCAATCTAATTAAAAAAAGGAAGGAAGAAAAGCAAATTCACAGCATTAAAGATGAAAAGGGGGACAGCACCTCCAATGAGGAGGAAATTAAGGCAATCATTAGAAATTACTTTGCCCAATTATATGGCAATAAATACACCAATTTAGGAGAAATGGATGAATATATACAAAAATACAAACTGCCTAGACTAACAGAAGAGGAAATAGAATTCTTAAATAATCCCATATCAGAAATTGAAATCCATCAAGCCATCAAAGAACTTCCTAAGAAAAAATCCCCAGGGCCTGATGGATTCACCTGTGAATTCTATCAAACATTCAGAGAACAGTTAACCCCAATACTATACAAACTATTTGACATAATAAGCAAAGAGGGAGTTCTACCAAACTCCTTTTACGACACAAACATGGTACTGATTCCAAAACCAGGCAGGTCAAAAACAGAGAAAGAAAACTATAGGCCAATCTCCCTAATGAATATAGATGCAAAAATTTTAAATAGGATACTAGCAAAAAGACTCCAGCAAGTGATCAGAAGGATCATTCACCATGATCAAGTAGGATTCATACCAGGGATGCAGGGCTGGTTCAACATTAGGAAAACCATCCACATAATTGACCACATCAACAAGCAAACTAGCAAGAACCACATGATTATCTCAATAGATGCAGAAAAAGCCTTTGATAAAATACAACACCCATTCCTATTAAAAACACTAGAAAGCATAGGAATAGAAGGGTCATTCCTAAAAATAATAAACAGTATATATCTAAAACCAACAGCTAATATCATCTGCAATGGGGATAAACTAGATGCATTCCCAATAAGATCAGGAGTGAAACAAGGATGCCCATTATCACCTCTACTATTTGACATTGTACTAGAAACACTAGCAGTAGCAATTAGAGAAGATAAAGAAATTGAAGGCATCAGAATAGGCAAGGAGGAGACCAAGTTATCACTCTTTGCGGATGACATGATGGTCTACTTAAAGAATCCTAGAGATTCAACCAAAAAGCTAATTGAAATAATCAACAACTTTAGCAAAGTTGCAGGATACAAAATAAACCCACATAAATCATCAGCTTTTCTATAAGTAAAGTAAGTAAAGATAAGTAAGGAGATATAATAGAGCATCTAGCTGCCCATGATGAATTAAAGTCACCAGACTTGCCTGAAGTACAGCATAAGGACCTACAAGAATAGATAAGTGTGATCACTGAATCAATGTAGGTAATCTTTGAAAGATCATGGAGGATTGAAGAGGTACTTCAGGACTGGTGGACAATTGTTACAATTTTCCTAAAAGGGAAGAAAATGGAATCTGGGGACCAAAAGTCAATTCAATTGCCTTTGATTTTATTTTATTTTTTAAACCCTCACCTTCCAACTTGGAATCAATACTGTGTCTTGGTTCCAAGGCAGAAGAGTGGTATGACTTTGATTTTAGAAGTATATAGCATGCTATTTAAACAATATTTAGTGAATATATGGAGGAAGGGGGAGCAATTATCATAGAGAGCTTACACACACAAACACACACACAGGGTAAATTCCAATGGCTCTCCATCACCTTCAGGATTAAATATAAACTTCTCTCTTTGATGTCCAAAGGACTACATAACATACCCCACCATACACACATGCCTTTCCAACTTTTTTAAACCTTATACTACTCTACTTACTCAGTTATCCTTGCTCTTCCTTGAGTAGGATACTCCCATATATCCCGGCTCCAGACCTATTCATTGGTTATCTCCTATAACTGGAATTCTCTCCTGGCTTCCTTCAAATCCCCAGCTAAAAAAAAATATTCTCTATAGGAAGACTTTCCCAAATCCTTATAATTCTAGTACTTTTCCTCTATTGATATCTACCATTTACCCTGTATATAATTTGTTTTTTACATAGTCATTTGCATGTTACCTCTCCAATTAAACTCCTTAAGAAGGGACTGTCTTTTTTCTCTTTGTATCCAAAGGACTTAGCACAGTGACTGATGACTAGTAAGTACTTAAAAATGTTTATTGACTGATTGACTATTGTTATGGAAAAGAGAAATGGACTAGACAATAATAGTTAGGGGGATTCAGACCTGGATGGATGATTGACAAAATAGTCCAATGTTCAATGGTTCAACAATAAGCAATAATTCAGTGTCATTTTAAAAGGAAGTCTCTAGGAAATTTCTGTCTAATCTACTACTGCACTATTTAAAATGTTCGTCAAGGGGGCAGCTGGGTAGCTCAGTGGATTGAGAGCTAGGCCTAGAGACAGGAGGTCCTAGGTTCAAATCTGGCCTCTGACACTTCCTAGCTGTGTGACTCTGGGCAAGTCACTTGACCCCCATTGCCTGGCCCTGACCACTCTTCTGTCTTGGAGCCAATACACAGTATTGACTCCAAGATGGAAGGTAAGGGTTAAAAAAATAAAAAATAAAATCTTCATCAATAATTTCAAAAAGACATAGATGCCATCAAATTTAATGATGAAACAAAGCTTGGCGAGATAACTAACCCATTGGACAGCAGATTTGGGATCCCAAAAAACTGAGAGGCTGAATCTAAAAAGATGAAATTTAATTTATTTTTAATGTATACCAAGTTGTCTCCATATTAGGGTTTAGAATTAGAAGTTCAAATTATGCCTCAAGCCTTTGTGCTCATTTCTTTATGCTCCACCCAGAGAATTTTCCCCTTCAGAAGAAAGATAGGAAAGTGAGATCATGGGAAGCATGTGAGATCTGCCTTAATAAATAGCCATATGAGTCCTTGAACTACTCATTAAGAATCACTGGAGGAGCACATTTATGATTAGGCAGATCTAGTTTTGCCTCCCATTAGTTGAGGAGCAGGAGACCTATATTTGACTGGCCCACCATCAGTAGGGACAGAGAGGAGTTGAGCGTTTTGATGGACCACCTTCTCATTGACTGTTCACCAATTAGAAATGTCTTGGGATGTCCAAGGGAAGTGTCAGTGAGCTCCCATTTTGTATGTATGTACCTACTCAAGGGGACTTCTGGAACATTCGTTATCAAGAGGTTCATAGACTATTGATTTATCGGTTAATGTTAGCCTAATCAATAAATTGATTTTCTTACCCAAAAGCCAGTCTCTTAGAATTTGTATTTGTCATAAGACAAATGTAAATGTGGATTTAAATACCAGCTTCACAAGTACACCACCAAAAAAGATATGGCTAGCCAAAATTCATCTAAAAAGGACATCTGAAACACTAAGTGATCTGCATTCTAAAGGTGAGTCAGTTATGGCAGCTGAAAAAGGTCATGCAAACTCAGACTTCATTTATAGGCGCAGAATCCAATGCTGGGGAGGTGACTAACTCTAAAGAGAATTCCTCTGCCCTAATTAGATAACATCTGAATTCTTCCATTTCGTCATAAGTCCCCTAAAGAGCATTTGGAAGCAGTTAGATTGATAGTTATCCTGAAATCATGTCCTATAACCATCCATTGCAGGAACTTGGCATATTCAGCCTGGAAAAGACTTGGACAAGAACTGATAGCTTTTTTCAAGTATTTAAAGAATTATCCCAGGAAAGAGTTATTATACCTTGTGTAGAAGTGGGAAACTGAGAATGATTTATAGCAGGAGCATTCAAAGAGTCCCTTATTACACTTGCCCCAAAAGGCTGAGTTAGAAGCAGCAAAATGGAATCTATAGACTCAGTTTAAGGAAAAACTTCCTACAGATAATTGCTATCCAACAAGTCGAATGGGCTGTAGTAGGAAGAAGGGAGTATCTATTTCCTTCAACGAGGCCTCGAAGCAAAGACATGAGAAGCACTTGTCAAAGTGTTATTGAGTGAGTTCTTATCAAGGTGGGGGTTCGACAAGCTGACCTTCCAATTCTGGGATTCTGTATATTGAATTGCACTAATAGACAAAGTGAGAGAGAGTTGAGTCATAGATCTGCCTGGAAGGAAGCCATTGGCCTATTTCCTCTGAGCATCCCTTCCTACTCTGATTCTCTACTTCATTCGGTCGTTCTTCTTCCTTCCTCTTTAGTTTTATAAACACCGGGGAGAGGTTGGAATCAAGACGAAATTCTTTTTCACTCACTATTTCGGAAACCATTGCATTGAATTTCAGTGAACGGAAAAAGAGTCGTGGGATGATTACTGATCCTTTTGTCACCCTGGGAAGAATTTGTGCTTATTGCTTGCAGACTAATCTAGATCCTACTTCAGAACTCACAAGACAAATAGTCTCCTCGGGCCTTTTACTAAATAGACGTCAACTCGACAGTCTAGGCAAGACTTTTTCAATAACTTAGTGACTGGCGAGGAATGTAATCTAACCCTGACGTGTTTAGTCAGCATTCAGCTTGTAGGTTCAGTCCCCTCCTCCTTCCCCCTCCAGGAAAACATATGGTGAGAGCTGGCTGGTTGGTTTTTTTTTTTTGGGGGGGGGGGGTTGAGCAACCCGTTAAGGAAAAACAAACTTTTCTTCTAAATTGAAGACTTGCAGCAAACTCTCCTTACTGATCTCTAAGAAACCACTTCCGAGCTCAACTTCCTGTATCCCATGGGGCTAATCAATTGTATAAGAGGAAGAACTTCAATGGCTAGATTTTCTATTTTGAACAGTCAGCTCTTATGGCCTTGTGTGCCAACATGTGTATTTGGAGGGGAGAGAAGTCATGCGTTGTGTGCATGTGGGTAAATGTATGATTTTCGTAATCACTAATATACATGCTAACAAATAAAAAAAACTCTTTTCCCAAACATGGCAATATTATTAATGCTATTGAAAAGAGAGATGAAACTTTGGGTCCCCCAAATGACAGGTGTTAAACATTCCTCTATCTTCCCTCATGACAGTAGCCCCCCAATACTAAAAAGAACTGTGCGTATTGGCTTTGGGGATTGAGATGGAGAAAAGGATTCTTTTGCTTCCTTTGTTTCTCTGGAACAAAAGGAAACAAATTCAGAAAGGGCAATCAAACATCATGCCTGGGAATATGTATACACTTGTAATTAGCATAACTCAACTATTCAAAAGCAGAATTATGGACCTCACTTTTTTCCTGGGTTTTATAGGGGATTTTTTTTGTGTGTGTGAAAGTGAAGTATTTCTGCCATATGTCAATTACTCATTTTCTTTTTATGCCAATAGAAACTGTAGCAGATATTTTTTTATATTTGAAGAGAGCTGGAATTAAAACAACACCTTCCCTTTCCCTGTTCCTCTAACTTCTTTCCAAATGGCTGTGAATAGTTCCATTTCTGTTGGCTACTACTTTGACTTTTTAGGGTAAATAAAGTCAGAATCAGATTTTCTGTCTCCATGAAATTAGCTAGAAGTGTCACCCATTAATTTACTAGAAGTAAAATTCAGTCCCCAGGTTTGCTCTCATTTTCTTTCAAACATCTGATAGCCTGTCACATGAAAGAAGAATTAGATTTGTTCTGTTTTGCCTTAAAGGGAAGAAAACTAGGGGCAAGGAATGGAAGTGACAGAGACAAATGTCAGTTCTATATAAGGTAAAACTCTAATTACTAGAGTTGTCCCAAAATGGAATGGGTTGCCTTGGTACGTAATAGATTCTCCCTTACTTCTGGTTTTGAAGAGGCCAGATGACCAATCTATATTGTACTGAATGACTTTTAAGGTTCCTCTGACATTCTAGGATTCTCTATTGGATAGATGGGCAACTAGGTGAAATAGTGGATGGAGTGCTGGACCTAGAGTCAAGGAATACTCATCTTCTTAAGTTCAAATCTGGCCTCAGACACTGACTAGCTATGTTACCCTGGGCAAATCGCTTAGTCCTCTTTATCACAGTCCCTAATCCTTAAAATGAGCCGGAGAAGGGAATGGCAAACCATTCCAATATTTTTGCCAAGACAACCTAGATGGGGTCATGAAGAAAAACACACAATTGAAATGATGGAACAACAAAAATAGTGGATAGAGCCTTGGAATTTGAAAGACATGAATCTGAGTCCTGCCTCTGGCCCATACTAGCTGTATGATTAGGCAAGATTCCTAACCTCTCAGTACCCCTAAACAACTCTCTAAGATAATTTACTGCATTGCTGAGGGATTTCACATGAATCAACCAAATTTATTAAGCACCTACCACTAAAAATTAGACACTGTTAAGCACTGGGGTTTTCTTTCTCTCTCTCTGTCTCTCTGTCTGTCTCTCTCTTTCACTCTCTCTGTCTCTGTCTCTGTCTCTCTCTCTCTCTCTCTCTCTCTCTCTCTCTCTCTCTCTCTCGGTCTCTTGGTCTCTCTCTCTCTCTCTCTCTCTCTCTCTCTGTCTCTCTGTCTCTGTCTCTCTGTCTCTCTGTCTGTCTGTCTGTCTGTCTGTCTCTCTCTCTCTCACACACACACCACACAGACACACACACACGCAGACACACACACACACACACACACACACACACACACACCACACACACACATACACACACAAGCTTCTGCCTTTCCAAACCAAGATTCTCTATGTGGATGAAATGATTGTTCTAGACAAATGGCAAGGTGGAATGGAGAAACCAGAAATACAGATGCTTTCTAACGGGTGAAAATACAGATGTGAAAACCAATTTTATAAAATTTACAAAATATTATTTCATGAAGATAATAATCCCTGGGTCACAGATATATGTAGGGTAGAATACACCAAAGAAAGCTGGAGAAATTTTTATCTGCTATTTAGGGGCTTTGAAACACTTAAAAAGTAAAAATGCTTTTTTTTTTCAGAGTGAAGATAAAAAAAGAAACAAGAGTATATGTGTGAATAAAATAAAATAAGTGTCACCTGAACAAGTCACAAGCACTTTCTCTCTGTCTCTGTTTAGTCTTTATTTAGAGTAAAGGCTTAGCAGACTACTTTTATTTACTAATTGTTCAGAAATATAATATTAGATAAAAGAATGGTAGAGAAGTCACAAACTTGTTTCCCTCATGTTCTCTCTTTTCCCTCACCAAGACTACAGGGAATTAATTATTTTTCTTTTAGATGTATAGAATACAGAGCTATAACCATCATGGTCAACCAGGACTTTACCCCCCAGGAGAATGAGATCCAGGGGTTCAGGTATACTTCCTCACCTTAGAATCCCAAACTTCTTACAAAGTCAGTAGAAGACTGAAAGATGGAAAACCCCTGTGGAAAGGAAAGATAGCCCTCATTTTACTAAAACAGTCTTCCCAAGAGAGTTATGTTACTTTATTTCCCTCCTAGGTCCACTTTTCACTATGCAAGACTCTACCCAACCAAGGAGTGTCTATAACTGACTCTTAGAGTCCATGTCATGTAAGATATCTGGAATTAGTAGGCATAACAGGGTCTATATTTCTTGTTCAACTGGCTTTATCCCAGTACCAGGAAAATTCTTATCTATGGTTTTGATAGAATCTGATAGTTTTTGTTTTATTTTTATTTTTATTTATTTATTTTTTAAACCCTTATCTTCCGTCTTGGAGTCAAGACTGTGTATTGGCTCCAAGACAGAAGAGTGGTAAGGGCTAAGGGGTCAAGTGACTTGCCCAGGGTCACACAGCTTGGAAGTGTCTGAGGTCAGATTTGGACCTAGGACCTCCCATCTCTAGGCCTGACTCTCAATCCACTGAACTACCCAGCTGCCCCCTGATAGTTTTTTTTTTATTATTATTACAACCCCTTTATTAATATCAAAGCATAAAAAACATTAAAACTCAGAATATAGCCCAACTCCTTGTCACCAATACTTTCACATCAATTCCCTGTTTACCTACTGGGCTCCCCAGCCCTTCCCCCCACTTCCAAGCCATCTTATGCCATTATTTCTTTCAGACTTTTTGCATATTAATCTCTGACTTCACACACACACACACAGTCCCTCTCTGATGTATGTCACTTCCAGTATCAGTTCTCTCTTTCTCTCTTTTGCATAAACAGTCCTCTTAGCCAGACTCTACTCCCACTTCCTTAGCTTTCCAACAACAAGCTTTTCCTGGATTACTCTTTCCTCTTGAGAACACGCTTCGCTTTCAGTTCTTCTTGTCACAAGGGCAATTCCACATGGTACCTCTAATACCACCAAGGCAGAGAATATTTGTCAATGACCCTTAAATGTGCCTGGGGACATACGTGGTAGCTGCAACCAGCTGGGTGACCTTGCTGCTTTCACTTGCAGCTGTTTGCTTTCTCCCAGCATTCTCCCATTGGAACACCATGTTATACAAGAGAGATATGTTCCAGGGAGGCCTGAATTCAAACCATAAACACATAAAATTAGTCTTTACAGAGACATGGAACCATAACAGAGAATCAAAGGACCAGCCCTGAGGTGAGTAGAGTTGACTGGGGGCTGGGAATTCTGGAAGAGGTTATGCTGGTTGGGCTAGATGGGTGGTCTAAGGGACTGTTACAGTCACCTGCAAGCTAGAGCCATAGAGAATAAGAACTGGACAGCCACATTTTGAAGAGAGGGTTTTGTCTGTGAATTCCTTCCACCTCCTCTGGCTTGGCAAGAAGACGAGCCCCCCACAAAGGAACAGGAAGCCACAAAAGCAATTGTGGAGCAGCTCACCTTTCCAGCACCCAGGCCTTGAATCTGAGGAAGGGCAGAATGTGGTCAGGGTCTCAACCACATCCCAGAACAGGAGGAGAGTCTACGTGGGACCTTAGCATGGTGGGTTCTGGGGCAGACCAGCCGAGGCATTTCATTTACTGTCAGAACTCATCAGGACAATTATAGGCAAGTTAGAATTCTCTCTACCAAGAGACCACCCTAGTTTCTTCTTGACTGAAGAATAAATCCACTTTCTACTTTCTTTTTGAAAGCGAGGATCCAGCTTCTGTCTGGCTGTACATTAAGCTGGCTGTACAACATCATAGTTACTAGCATTTTATTATAATATATCGCTGATCTTATTTGAAACAACATTTTGGGGACAATGTTTCAAGGGATATGCCTGAGCTGTTACTGTTTTCATGAAAAGATTGTGTCACTACATATTTATTTTCCTTTGTTTTAGTTGCTGTCCTGGTAGAAGACTTCAACTAGCAATAGCTACGATTGACAAAGAGTTAGAGAGAGGAAGTAGTGCTCTAAATACAAAGTATGGACAAATGGTGAGGGCTACCATCTTGATAAAGGCATTGTGCCATAATTCTGTAAAGATTACAAGTTATCTTTAGGTATGTGATTTTTTTCTTCTTTTTTACATGAGGATCCAATGAGATAATGTATGAACAACGCTTTAATTTTCCAGTGCTCTACAATAGCTATTATTTTTGGCCAGCCCTCAGACAGGCTGAAAGCTATTCATGTGCTGTTTGACATTGATTATTTGCTAGCCAAAAGTTTACATTTAAGAGCGATAAAGCTTTTCCCATGAAGGCCACTGTCTCAATTTATCTGTAGCCTTTTCTCATGGGAACAGCAGCCTTCTTCATTACTAAAGTATATGTTGGTTAAAAAAAAAAACCTTAAAAAATGACTTCAAATCAAATTTCCTTATGGGTTGCATGAATCAGAAACTAGTTTGCCAGTCATTCCTTATTGTTTCCTCTCCAAGAGTAATGATCAGATATTATTGGAAATGACCTATCTAGTTCAGATTTATTAGCATCCTTTTGTAGAGCAAACCCTTATTTTTCTATGGCAAATAGTTCCAAATAATCAACTTACTTGCTTATTTTAAAGGGTTCCACAGTGGGATGCTCCATGAGAAACATCTTGTTTTCATGAAGCGCCCAGAGACAACAATAGGTTTTCCTCAATTGTGGCATAATACAAACAATCCCTGCTCCCAAACAGCAGGGGTAAAAACAGGCATACTCAATTCAAATTAATTTCTCTCTGGCAGGACTTCTTAAAACCAAAGATTGGACAAGAGATATCTTGAAGCCAAACAATCTTTATGTCCATTTCATTGGACCTGGAAGCTAAAACCAATACAAGAATGCCTCCCAGTCCGACTCTGAGCATCTAATGCCAAATTCTTCAATACAAATATACTAGTTTCAGCACAGAATATTTTGTTGCACTCTCCTGGGGAAGTATGGCTATGTAGCTGTCAAACTACAAAGACCTTTATTCAGTGTGGTGGTGAACCAAAGTCATTCTTGCCCGGAGCAACTTGCCTAATTATTAAGCCAATTGTAGAAGCTGCTCCAATGAATCTGACTTTTCAGACAATACAATTTATGCTAAGCTGAGGGTAACTACATGCACATGGGCACCAATATCAGCTCCCAAGAGTTCTGTCCTCATTACAGTTTCAAATGATGGTAAAGACCAGCTGTTATCCACACTACGATGGTTATAATGAGGTTTGTGTGCACCTAACATGAATTACAAGCATGTTATACAAATGAACCCAACGGCTATGTTAAGAGTGAGACCTTAATACATTTTCCCCTAGTACTATGCTAGAATAATCCATTTTTTCTCTATGACTTCCATCCTCTACTCTTTCTAGCCTTTGTGAACACCTGGGAAATGTAATTCCCTGAGGTTTTGTTGCTTGTGCTACACTTCTATGACAAGATCATAGTGGAATTTTCTAAATGAAAGCTCATTAGCTACCTAAACCTCATGTTCCATTCTTAATCTAGTAATGTCTCAGAAATGGTTGAATAATTTATTGCAAGTCTCTTCTAGTATCAATAATTGTCATTACTGATGCCCAGTAATTTTACTTTCTGAGTAAAGTTGCTTTTCATTCATCTACTTCTAACTGCATTCTGCTCCATTTTAAAATATATGGAAGTACACAAGTAATTGTTTCTTGGGGAAAATAAAATATGTCTATTTATAACTAATGCAGTTCCCCAGTGATTGGCTTCTTCTCTTTCAATATTTCCCCCACAGTCCATTCTCCGTTCTATTTACCTGCCTAAAATTATTTATCTTGACAGATCAATCTCATCATGTCACTCCTATAATTACAAAGATGAAATCTTATAATAATTCTAAATTGCCTACATGAGAAAATCCAGTCTTGAACCTGGTTTTCAAGGTCCCATCCCTATGTATCCAAATTTATTTTCTACAATAGTGTCGAGCTAAATTTCCCTGTCTTGGGGGCAGCTGAGTAGCTCAGTGAATTGAGAGTCAGGCCTAGAGACAGGAGGTCCTAGGTTCAAATCTGGCCTCAGACACTTCCCAGCTGTGTGACCCTGGGCAAGTCACTTGACCCCCATTGCCTAGCCCTTACCACTCTTCTGCCTTGGAGCCAATACACAGTATTGGCTCCAAGACAGAAGGTAAGGGTTTAAAAATAAATAAATAAATTTCCCTGTCTAGTATTGTGTAATTGATTTTTATATAAATATAGAAATTTATATTTATTCCTATAAATTTTAATTTATTCTAGTGTTTTTAATACTACTACTACTGGTGCTTTTTTAATGCATGGGAAATTTTTTGAAGTCTACTGGGAGAAAAAAAAGTGTAACTTTTCTCTTACTTTATTTCATCATTCTATCTCCGAGTTCCTGAGAGGGTCAGATTTCTCTGTAACCATGCTGTTTGAGGTTATTAGCTGATGAATCCTAGGGGTGATGTTTTATTACATCATTTTTACAAAAAAAGGAACTGTGGAAAATGCCCACAAGTGGAAGAACTGTTCTACTATCTACGTTTCTCTCCACTCTACCTCACACTAATATTCTTTTTGGTTGTTTGCTTATTTTTTCTAGCCTGTTTCTTGACTTTTTAACTTTATGCTAAAATCAGGCTCTGCTCTCAAGAGTGGAGAGGGCTTTGTCTGAAGTTTCAAGTTTCAGATCTAGTTCTGAAGGTCTGCAAGTTTTCCATTCTTCTAGAGTGATGAGATCTAAGGAAAGGTGTGTGTAGTCATTGCTCTCCTATCCTGTGCTCTGGTCTGTGATTGGCCACAAGCACTTCTCCACCCTGAAACTGTGGCCAGTATTCCTGCTTCTAGTAGTGATCCCTTTTGCCCTGGGAGTAAGGCATACAGCCAATGCAACAGAGTCCTGCTCTGAATGCCAGCAAAGAGTCTTCTGTAATCTCTATCTGAACAGTTGTCTAACCCTATGACCATCTGTGGGCTGAAAGCTCCAGAAGCCACTGCCACCAATTTTATTTATTTATTTATTTAAGATTAATTGATTAATTTCATTAATTTAGAATATTTTCCCATGGTTACATGATTCATGTTCTTTCCCTCTCCTTCTCCCTCCGAGATCCTATAGCCAATGAGCAATTCCACTGGGTTTTACATGTATCATTGATCAAGACCCATTTCCATATTATTAATATTTGCAATAGAGCGATCATTTAGAGTCTACATCCTCAGTCAAGTCCCCATGGAACACTGTGATCTAGCAAATATTTTTCTTCTGTGTTTCTGCTCCCACAGTTCTTCCTCTGGATGTGGATAGCATCTTTCTCACAAGTCCCTCAGAATTGTCGTGGATCATTGCATTGCTGATAGTAGAGAAGTCCATTACATTTGATTGTGCCACAGTGTATCAGTCTCTGTGTACAATGTTCTCCTGGTTCTGCTTCTCTCACTCTGCATCACTTCCTGGAGGTTGTTCCAGTCTCCATGGAATTCCTCCACTTTATTATTCCTTTTAGCACAATAGTATTCCATCACCAACATATACCTCAATTTGTTCAGCCATTCCCCAATTATAGGGCATCCCCTTATTTTCCAATTTTTTGCCACCACAAAGAATGCATCTATGAATATTCTTGTACAAGTATTTTTCCTTGTTACCTCTTTGGGGTACAAACCTAGCAGTGGTATGGATGGAAGGCATTCTTTTAAAGCTGGGCATAGTTCCAAATTGCCCTCCAGAATGGTTTACTGCCACCAATTTAGTAATTCAAAGTCCTGCTGCTGGGTTACATGGTCTATGCTGGTGTTGTCTGCATTGAACTGGGATTCACTCTCATTCCAGTGAGAAAGATCTGTCCTGCCTTCTTCTTAAGTTGTCTTGGGCTAGAAATAATTTCATTTCCCCCACATTGTTTTTTTTTGGTTCTGCCATTTCAGAATCCTTTTGAGTCATTATTTTATCCTTATTTAGAGGAGAATTTGGGAGAACTCAAGTAAGCCTCTACTTTTACTCCACTATCTTGACTCTGCCCCCATATATTTATATTTCTAAATGTAATGCCACTTATGCATAGATGCTAATTCCTTGCTCCTTATAGTTACAAGGTATTAAACATTCTATAAAAATATTTTCAAATGCTTCAGTTCTTCATTTAACCCTAAATGCTAACCCTAAATCCCAATATAGCAAAAAAAAAAAATCCATGCCTCTCTTGTTTCAATAGGTGAATACAAAATTTGTCATCCATTTTTCATTAGTTCATTCTCTATCCATGCTACAAATCTTGTTGTTGTTTTTTTTTTTTTATGGAGCTACTATATAGAAATAAATCAATATATTTTCTCAATTCCTTTATGAAAATTCTTTTTACAAGAAAATCTTACTAATCTTGTCTCAGACATGTACTAGCTGTGAGACCTTGGATAAATCTCCAGATCTCTCTCTGCCAAATCTCTCCTCTAAAATGACATTTATAATAACACCCACTGCACAGGGTTATTGCAAGGATCAACCAAAACTGAGAGAGAATATATTGCAAAGTGCTTTGCAAGCCTCAGAATATTTTTTAAAATTTGTTAATGGTGATATTATCAATGCATGTCATAAATTTTCAATCACTCGATGCCTCTATCAGTTTTTTTTGTTTACTATTTTATTCTCATTTATTTTCCCTTTTGTGAGATTAGTGTGTAGTCTTTTGCAGCTTTTCATTCACTATGTGTTATATGCATTATTTTATAGCTAATCAACCAACAAGCATTTCAAATACAAATTAAGAGCAGCTTGAAAAGAGAGAAGGGGACAAATCTGAGAGTTCTTGTGGAGGCAAAATTAGAAGGACTTTTAATTGATCATGATGTAGATTGCCATGAAGGCAGGTTGGTGTACAGATGTTGACAAGTTGCTATTAGGATGCAAGCAGGAGTTCTGCAACCAGTCAATCAGCATGGGCATGCCAAACTAGGACTTGCCCTCATTTTGAGTCAGCTCATAACTAGGTAAAAGTAACCTGAAGTTACCCAGATTGTTTAGCATATCATTAGCATCCATTGTGTATTGCAGTTTACTCCTCCCAAAGTGAACCATGGGTAAAGTCATGCAGATCAAGGTGAATTATGGGTAAAGTGGCACCAGTTCCTGAGGAATGGTGGGGCAACAACTGCCCAAACAAATGACCCCTTCCTTGGAAATTAATCAAGATAAAAGAAATTCCTGAAAACCTTTCAGAATCTTTCCATCTCCATGGCCTTTCCATCAAGAGAGCCATTCCACTGCCTTCCTCCCTCTCTCAATAAAGCTTGTTCCCTCACCATGAAGATTGTCTGAGCTGTCAATTCTTTGGACAAGACCCAAGTCTCACTCCTCCACATCCATTATATATGGTGGGGGGAAGAAAGAGTTAAGGATAACTCTAGGGCTATAAACTAGTAGGATGATGGTGGAGATGCCTAACAGGAAGATGGTGATGCTGTGAGATATTCTTCATACTTGGTGTTAACTGCACAATTTATTTAATCATTCTCCCATTTTTTAATATTTAGTTTGTTCTAACTCTTTTCTACAATTGTAAAGAATCTTATGAAAATCTTTGAATAATTTTTCTTTTTTTAATAATGATTATGTTTGTAATTATCCAGCAGATTCAATTCTAAAAACATTCTAGTAGCAATGAATGAGCAACCTATAAATCTTCAGTTTTATTGCTTTAAATTATATTCCTAATTCAAAGCTTTTTAAAAATTAAATCGCTTTGATTATTATTAGAGCTGAACATTTTTTCAAGTGATCATTACTAATATGTTTCTTGTTTTAAAAGTGATCCTTTCATATCTCCTTTATCTTTTCATAATTAAATTAGATGACAATCTTTAAAGCAGATCAAAGCTAATGACCCAATAGTTATCTATTGTTTATCTCTGTATCCCCAAAATAGTTCTATATACTTGGGGACCTCAAAAGAAGCTAATTTCACAACAAATAATCTTGTACTGATAATACACTGACAGTGGCAGCCTCTTTATTCCCTATCTTTTTCTCCTGGAATTTGAGGCTGACTGTGGCTAACTGAAACCCCTGAAAGCAAAACCATGAATAAAGATGGATTGTAGTACAAATATATGTGTATGTGCAAGTAGGTGACAGAGTATATATATATGCCAGGGCTGAAATCAGCAAGACTAGTCTTCCTGAGTTCAAATATGTCCTCAGATACTCAGCTAGTTGTTTGACCCTGAGCAAGTCACTTAACTCTGTTTGCCTCAGTTTCCTTATCTATAAAATGAGCTGGAGAAGGAAATCTAGTATCTTTGCCAAGAAAAGCCCAAATGGGATCATGAACTAAATAGGACACAGCTGAAATGATTGGACAAGAACCATATGTGAATATGTACATATTCTTAATCTCACAACTTTTTTTGAGATTGACATTTTACAACTTTCTCAATGATACTTCATTGTCTGGGGCTGAGAGTAGGAATGTGAAAAATGCTAACTGATATCTCAAGCATGTGAGATGGAAGAAGTTAAAGCAAATTATTGTGAGATGTTGAACTTTTTGCCTCATAAGGACCCAAAGAAACCTTAGATATTATGTGTCATATACATCATACTCACAAGTTCATAAACATGAAATAATTTATTCATCCCCAAAAACCTTTTTTGATAAAAATTTAATATACTAATGAAATATGGAAAAGTTCAGTGTGAAAGATGTCTGTGTGTATAAGTGGATCAGTGTGTAAGATAGCCTAAGCTATCACTTTCTATTCATTTACCATTTATTTAATATAAATTATATACATTTAGTATATTATATATTTAATAAATGATGCATGCATACTGAATCAAATTTAATCTGTTTTTTAAAAAATTAATTTATTTAGTCAATTTAGAACATTATTCCTTGGTTACAATAATCACATTATCTTCCTCTCTCCCCTCCACCCACCCTTTGCACAGCCAATGTGCAATTTCATTGGGTATTACATGTGTCCTTGATCAGAGCCCATTTCCATGTTGTTGGTGTTTGCATTAGGATGAGCATTTAGAGTCTTCATCCCCAGCCATATCCCCTCAACCCATGTATTCAAGCAATTGTTTTTCTTCTGTGTTTATACTCCCACAGTTCTTTCTCTGGATGTGGATAGCGTTCTTTCTCATGAGTCCCTCAAAATTCTCCTGGATAATTGCATTACTGCTAGTAGAGAAGCCCATTACATTCAATTGTGCCACAGTGTATCAGTCTCTGTGTACAATGTTCTCCTGGTTCTGCTCATTTCACTCTGCATCAATTCCTGGAGGTCATTCCAGTTCACATGGAATTCCTCCAGTTCGTTATTCCTTTGAGCACAATAGTATTCCATCACCAACATATACCACAATTTGTTCAGCCATTCCCCAATCAAAGGGCATCCCCTCATTTTCCAATTTTTTTGCCACCACAAAGAGCACAGATATATGAATATTCTTGTACATGTCTTTTTCCTTATTATCTCTTTGGGGTACAAACCCAGCAATGCTATGGCTGTATCAAAGGGCAGACTGTCTTTTAGTGCCCTTTGGGCATAGTTCCAAATTGCCCTACAGAAAGGTTGGATCAATTCACAACTCCACCAACAATGCATTAATGTCCCAACTTCGCCACATACCCTCCAGCATTCATTGCTTCCCTATGCTGTCATGTTTGCCAATCTGCTAGGTGTGAAGTGATACCTCAGAGTTGTTTTGACTTGCATTTCTCTGATTATCAGAGATTTAGAACACTTTTTCATGTACTTATTAATAGTTTTGATTTCTTTAGCTGAAAATTGCCTATTCCTGTCCCTTGCCCATTTATCAAATGGAGAATGGCTTGATTTTTTTGTACAATTGGTTTAGTTCTTTATAAATTTGAGTAATTAGACCAAGGCAGCAGGACACTATAAAACAAAAACAAAAGAATGAAAAAATTGAGGAAAATATGAAGCATCTCATTCACAAAACAGAAGATTTAGAAAATTGTTCCAGGAAAGACAACTTAAGAATCATTGGTCTACCAGAAGACCATGACAAAAGAAAAAGCTTGGACATCATACTACAGGAAATTATCCAAGAAAACTTCCCCGATATTCCAGAAAAAGAGGGGAAAGTGGAAATTGAAAGAATCCACAGATAGCCTCCCATACTTAATCCCCAACTGACAACACCCAGGAATGTTACAGCCAAATTCAAAAACTATCAGACCAAGAAAAAAATATTACAAGCTGCCAAGAAGAAGTCATTCAGATACCATGGAACCACAGTGAGGATAACACAGGATCTGGCTACATCTACACTAAAGGACCAAAAGGTATGTAATATGATATTCTGGAAAGCAAGAGAACTAGGTCTACAACCAAGAATCAATTACCCAGAAAAACTGACTATATTTTTACAGAGGAAAGTATGGACATTTAACAAAATAGAAGAATTCTAAGCATTTGTAAAGAAAAGACCAGACCTGAGCAGAAAATTTGATGCCCAAGCAGAGAACTCAAGAGAATCATCAAAAGGTAATTAAGAAAGAGGGGGAAAAAGAAAAACAAAACAAAAAACCCTTTTTTTTAAGAGACCCAATAAGTTAAAATTATATTTATCTCTATAAGAAAAGAGGTCATTGGTAACTCTTAAAAATTGTTATTATCATCTGGGCAGCTAGAAGAATTACACTTAGAGGGAACAGTGACAAACTGTATAGGATGAAATAACAAGACATATATATGTATGTATAAATATATACATATGTGCATATACATATATACAACTAGAGCTAAAAAAAGAGGTTAATACTAAAAGAAATGGGAAAAGAAACAAAAGGGGATAAGTTTATATTTTACAAAGAAGTTCATGGTGGGAGTGGGAGAACATCAATATACTGGAAGGGTAAAGAGGTTGGAGATAAGCAATACTCAACTCTTACACACATTGAAATTGACTCAAAGGGGGAAGAATAATCAAATACATTGGGGAAGAGAATTGATTTGTGCCCTTTAGGAAAGTAGAAGGGTAACAAATGGACTGGTGGGAAGGGAAGCAATACAAGGGAGGGAGAAGGTGGGGGGTAGTTTAAAATATTGTAAAGAAAATTAGAGGGGAATAAGAAGGGAGGGGGTAGAAAGGGAAGTAAAATAAGGGTGGGAATTAGGGGGACTGATTAAAAACAAAACATTGGTGTAGAAGGAAATAGAGAAAGAAGAAAAGGCAGGAATAGGAGTGGAAATCAAAATGCTAGGAAATACACAGCTGGTAATCACAACTCTGAATGTTGTGGAAAGGAAACTAGAAATAAGTTCTGAACTTTTTGCCACTGTGTTGGAACAAGCAACAGTGGGAATATCAAGAGAGAAGAAATTATCAAGACTGACAGTTGGTGGGGGAAGGGGCAACTGGGAGTGGCAGTTGGGTCTTGTGACTAGCACTTCCTTCCTGTCGGGCTTTACTTACTTCCTGGGGTTGGAAGTGGGAGGAGTATTGGCTTCCCAGTCTGGATTCGGAATGCCTCTTCTCAGTTCAGCCCAAAGATACAGGCCCAATCAGCTTTGAAAGTTAGAACTGTTCTTGTCGCTTTCTGTCTACTGCTAAGATTCTGAAATTGACAAAACTAGTGCAGAGGACAGGAGTGGGAGAAACCCTCCACCAGCCTGTGAGGCCTGGCCTTAGATCCAAAGCTGAGGAAGACTCCAACCTTATTTAGGGACATCCCTTGCCCCTCTTTCCTGATACCTCTAAAATTCAAACTAGTTATTAAACTTTATCTTATTTGAATTCATAGTCAGATAAGTGGACTACTTTTCTGGGGCATAGAGGGAGCTGAACATCAGTTCAGTCATTCAACAACAAACAGTCCTTATCAGACCCCTGCTGCTTCCTCTCAGCAGGGGGCATATCTCTCCTTTGCCTCACCAGCAGCAATATTCCCTCTCTCCCCTCAACTCCTCCATACCCTACTACAAACCTCCCGTTATCCCCCTGTTCTTCATATCCTCCTCATCTTTCCCAATAAATAATACAATGTTAATGGAATGAACTCACCCATAAAACACAAGCGAATAGCAGAATGGATTAGAATCCAAAACCCTACCATATGCTGTCTATAAGAAACACACATGTGGAAGGTATAGGGTGAAAGTAAGAGGATGGAACCAAATCTATTGGGCATCAACTGATAAAAAGAAGGCAGAAGTCACAATCATGATATCTGACAAAGGTCTAATCTCTCTGTTTTTGATTGAGTCACTTCATCAGGTAATTAGTATTCCCCTATCTAGACAACAGCAATAACAATACAATAAAATCTTTGGTATATGTTGTATATGGGGAATAATACATGGTACTGGCAATAACCTGAGTTATCTGGCTAAAACCTTCATATTTTTCTCTTTTAGTTTTAGGAATAATTATTTCCATGTGTACCCCAATCAAAATTATAAGAATAGTGGACATTCTGGTTGGCAGCTATTTATATTCAATTAATTTCCCTAAACTTCTTTGTATAACAAATTCAGTATGGAGAGAGTAGTCTTTCACTCCAATAGAGATAATACTTCTCATGCGCAAAAGTGTGGAAATAACCAAGAAGCTTTGAGCTAAACATTAACATTTCAATATAGCAACCTTTTATTTTATTATTTTATTTTTTCTATGGTTACATAATTCTTGTTGTCTCCCTCCCTTCTTCACTCCCCCACTCTGGAGCTGACAAGCAATTCCACTGGGTTAAACATGTATTATCACTCAAAAAAATTTCCATATCATTCATTTTTATAATTGAATAATATTTTAAAACCAAAACCCCAAATCATATGCCCATATAGACAAGTGATAAATCATATGTTCTTTTCCTTCTATATTTCTACTCCCACTGTTCTTTCTCTAGTAGTAGCGAGCACTCTTTCTCATAAGTACCTCAGAATTATCCTGGATCATTGCATTGTATAGCAACCTTTTTTAAAAAAAAAAGTTCCTGTTGTTTCTAATTTCAAATAATTCAGTATCAATTTCAATTTTTGAGGATTTAAAATTTTTTTCACAAGTTACTAAATATACATTAAGCATCTAGCATTTGTAAGATACTATTCTAGGTCCTTCAGAAGACTCAAAGAAACATCAGACACAATAATGTCTTTCTAAAGGGAGTTTACAACCGATTTGGGGAGATGATATTCAAGTCTACCTAAATGCTATTTAGGTTGTTACAAAGTGACCTGGGTCCCTAACGTCTGTGACTGAAGAGCACAAGCTCATGTAGGTCCAACCAGCATGGAAAGCATTTGAATCTAAGTTCCACAATCAGTCTATTGTCCATAGTTTGTCTTAGTTAATTGCTCAGAGGTTCATTAACAGATGTTTGCCCAATAGATAATGGAGAAGCCATTAAAAGAGTTCTGTCAATTCATAAGCAGACAAGCACATTAAAAGTCAAATAATGAAGCAACCAAACATTTCAAGGCAACACTAGGTGTCTCATTCTTCATAGGCATCTTCCTTGCCACCAGACCTGACATGTAGACCTGCCTCCAATACAGCTATACTCTCCCAACTAGACCTTCAGCAGCCATCCCAGTGGCAGGCTCTCTGATGTGTGAGGCAGTTTACTATGCTTCACAGATATGTCCCATAATGATTCTGCAGGAGTAAACCCCCCCCCCTCTTCTACTTCTTGCTCTTAAAATTATTATCAAATCAATTCTACAATTGCTTCTGAAAAGGGTGAATCAATTGATTGTCCTATAGCTCTACTATAACTTCCCAAACCAAAATACCACTGGTTACTGCTCCCTTACATATGTTGTCTATCTCGTTTAAAATCTAAACTACTGGGGCATCTGGGTAGCACAGTCAATTGAGAGCCAGGCCTAGAGACGTGAGATCCTAGGTTTAAATCTGGCCTCAGACACTTCTCAGCTGTGTGATCCTGGGCAAGTCACTTGACCCCCATTGCTTAGCCCTTACCACTTGTCTGCCTTGGAACCAATACACAGTACTGAATCTGAGATGGAAGGTAAGGGTTTAAAAAAAAATCTAAGCTACTTTTAAAAAAATCTAAGGTACTCAGAAACAAAGACTGCCTCTCTTTTGTCTCTTGTGCTCACTTTTGTTTCTTGCATAGCACCTTGTCTATAGCTAGTGATTTTTTTTTACATTCATTTAGTCAGTCTAGTATTCATTTATGTCCCAAGGCAATACCAGAAATAATTAATTAAACCATCTGGACTAACTGGGCAGCACAAAAATCAACCATGAGAGGAGGGAATTAACTCTCCTACAATTTTACTGCCTACACTGCCCAAGCATCCCAGAACTTATACAGGATGCTTGACTGTTTACATTGCTTAAATGATATAAGAACCACCGGATGTATTCCTTCTGACCATTTAGGACCTCTGTGCCTTCCCATATTCCCTCCCAGTGAATCCAAAGGTCCAATTATCGTTACTATCTTCTTTGCCTCTCTACATCCCCCAGCACTGTCATCTGGCATGCTCATGCTCAGGCCTTGGCATCCACTCCACTGATGTACCCTTAAAACTTCTTGGCCTTTCCATGTTCCCTGTAGCCGAACTTTCTTTTATGTGTGATGTTCCCCAATTAGAATGTGAACTCCTTGAAAACAAGGACTATCTAGCTATTTTCTAGTTATATCTTTATTACTTAGCAGAGAATAAGTGCCAAATACATATTCTTTCTCATTCATCTCTCCATTTATCTGTTTATTCATGATCAAATAACCGGTAAAAACAATTAAGTACTTTAGGAGTTTCAAGGAAAGAGAGAACACTTCAAGCCCTGGTGGTGAGGGAAGACTTTTCTGAGGCTTGTAATTTATGTCAGTCCTTGAAAGAGGGAGATGAAGGAAGAAGGAAGAAGTGTATTCCAAGTAAAAAAAAAAGAGCTAAAGAAAAAATATGGAGACAGGGATGCAAAGAATGTTTGGGACCAAAGGAAGAAGCCAATTTCGGAAGTGACCGGTAACAAAACAGGGCATTCTAAAGGCCAACTTCTGGAAGCCTTTCTGCTTTTCAGTGAGTGAAGTGTGGTGAGAAGAGAACAAAGATGCCAAGAGAAGGAAGAACTAAAAAGTGATGGTTTGGGTGCTTCCCGTGCCCTCTCCCAACCAAACCCAAATCCATCTCCCTTTTTAACTGCCCCTGCCCCCTAAGCAAAGGGTAGACAAGCCAAAAAAAGTGTGTGAGGTACTTTTGAGGGACTATTTTTGTCATGGAGGAATGAAGAGATTCTAGGAAAGGGAAAATAGAATCTTGCTCTGGACTCTCTAGGTCAGCAATGACAACAGTTATATATGTATATGGATGTGCATTAGGGGCTGGCTAGGTAGAGAAATTTTAACCCCCAAAATCTAATCTGGGGGAAAGGAATCATTCTGTGTGAAGACGTTTTTAAAATAAAGAAATAAGGTCCCGCAAGCTGAGAAGGGAAAGAAAAGTGGAAGCATGTGGAAGAGAGAACAAAACTACCCGCAAAAAGTTGCCTTTTTTCTTCCTGGCTGCCTTGTTTTTCGAAAATGACAGGGTTCTTAGAGCCCCCTCCCTCAATGCCATACAGCACTGTCTGGAGTCAGGAGGCTGCGGTGCTGACACCATTAGGACAAAGATCATTAGAAAGTTAAATCTTAGTGGGTGGCATCGGAGCTCTCCGTGAACTTTTGCTTGTCGCTTTATTTGGTTCTTCTCCCTCCCTCCTTCCCTTCGCCAACCCCTCCCCCACCCCAATCTTGGGAATGGAGTTTGCGGAAAGGGGGCGGGGGGGCTGGGGGGGACGAAGAGTAAGAGGCTCGGGCATTCATCCCTAGCCTGAGACAGTGCTCGAATTATTTATTTAAACAACAAACATCCAGCCTGCCGTGGGTGCAGTGACAGAGGGCAGGCAGTTCATGAATGGGATGAGACACTGTGTCTTCACAGGAGGCCACCCACGTCGCCCGGACTTTCATAGCCCTAACTCTATTGGAGGAAATGACAGGCTGTGCGTTCAGAGACGTCACAGGTTGCCCAGGAATGTGCGAGATGCCAACAGCTCAGGAGGCCTTTTTTTTTTTTTTTTGCAAAAGGCTAGAGGCAAAGCACACACACACACACACACACACATACACACACCCTTGTCTTTTCTATCTTTTTTTCTCCACATCTAGTCCCTTTTTATTTCATTTCCAGAGGGTTTTTTCCTTCTTTTCATCCTAAAAAGAGAATTTTTTTAAATCTTTTTTTAATCACTCTACAAAACAGAGATTTTTTTTTTTTTAAAGAGGCTTTCTCCCTCAGAAAGAGGATTGAATAAACAGACTGTCAGTGAAAAAACAAACAAAACAAGAGAGCGAAGGAAACAGATGGGTATCAAAACAGCCTTTCTAATTTGAGGCAGAGTGTGGTATGTCAGAAGTAGTATGTGGTGAGAGGGGATGGTTTATACCAGGAGGAAAAGGGAGGGCTGAGGGGTTTGTGGGAGGTAGGCAAGCCTACCTGCTGCTGACTGATTTAGATCAGGATGCGAGATCCTGCCTGGTCCTACTGTAAAAATTGTGGCTGTCTGTGGAAACTCCAAATTGAACTCATTGAAATGAAATGAAACAAAAATAAGCTCATCACACAGTGTAGTTCTAATGTCTCCCCAAACTTTACATTCTTCCTGAATGATTGCTTGAAGAACTGGTGACAAGTTTATTTACTGTGAGGTTGAGAAAGGCAAGGGATATTTGTTCTCTTTCATTTTTCTCCAGCTTTCCCTAACTTATCCAAAGTGACAATTACAGCGTCAGATCCATCATTTTCACTGGTGTTTTTCTTTTATCTGTTTAATCTCCAAATTTTCTCCATCATTATGACTTTCAAAATGATATTCAGAACACTCCTTACCTCTGACCTATATAACTCCCCAGCTGTAGGGTATGATAGCATCTATTTACCATAGAAGGAGGAAGATCTGTTAAAATAAGTTCTATCTATGAGACATCCATGAGTTAATATATTTGTATGTCACAGTATCAAAGTTGCATAAGTAGAAGAGATTTTTGTGCTTAAGCATGGGAGGTAGGGGGAAGGGAACAAGCATTTATTAAGCATCTAATATCGGCCAGGCATTGTGCTGAGTGCTTTGGAAATATTATCTCATGATCCTCACAATGACCCTTAGAGGTAGTTTATTATGATCCCAATTTTATAGGTGATGATAGCTAGTATATGTCTGAGACTAGTTTTGAACTCAGGTCTTCCTGACTCCAGGCTCAATGTCCTATCCATTCTAACGTTTACCTGCCCTGACATAGACAGAATGTTTATCAAATCTGCAGATGACACAAAGCTAAGAGGCATGCCTAACATGCTAAATGATGGGGATTCCAATGGTCTTTATTGCCTACAACACTGAGCCAAATCTAATGAGATAAAATTTAAAGAGGAATAAATGTAAAGTCTTACACTTGAGGTCAAAATATCAATTTCCTAAGTACAATAGAGATAAACCTAAGCCATTCATCTGAATTTCAATGGATGGAAAACTCAGTAGAAGACACCAGTGAAGTATGGTAACCAGGAAAGTTGAGGCAGTTTGAGCCTGTGTTGAGAAGAACAGTCAGTATCCAGGAATGTGGTGGTGATAGTCCCACTTTATGTTGTCCTGCTCAGATCACATCCAGAGTGCTGCTCTTGGCTTGACACTTCCTGACATCACATCTAAATCATCTAAATCTGACTTTGCAATATTCAAAGGGCCATCATTACAATCAAAAGAAGATTAGAATGAGTTGGGGGTATATACTTTGTATATTCTCACACATGTACATATGGTCCCCTCTGGATGGATTGTAAGCTTCCCCAAGGTAGGAACTATTGTCTTTGCATTTGTCTTTGATCTGGAGGGCATACATAATGCCTGGTACATAGAGGTCACTTAATAAATGTTTGTTGACTAGTTAAACCCAGGGGAAAGAAATAGAAACAGTGGATGGAAGCTGCAGAGACAGATTTAGATGCGATATCAGGGAAACTCTCCTAAATGTTAGAGCTATCCAAAGTGGAATAAGTTGTCATTTTCATATTGGCATATTGTTTTCACTTATGTTGTTTAAAGTATTGAGAAGTTATGTGATTCTTCCCAGTGTCCAGAGTAAGTAGGGTGAAAACTCAAACCTGTATCTTCATACCTAGGACAATGACAGATCGCTGAACTCTATTGCCCCCTATACTCTTTTACCCATAAATCCCAATTCTGAAAGATAGTGCCAAAGATTTTGGCTTGGGGGCTCAGAATTTAAATTTAAGCCACTCTTGTGTTACAAGATTATGTCCAAGAACTACTATAGTCGTTGAGCACATAAGCTACCCAAGAAGCCCATGGTTTAGAAGGAGAGATAATAAGTCAGTTAGGGGAATAATCCATTGCCTCTTTCCAAAAACCCAACAATCTCTCTTCTCCCACCCAAGTGGCATTAAAAAAACAGTGCCAGAACTTGATTCCTTTAACTCTTTGGTAACCTTTAAAATGTAAATATCCCTAGGAGGAAAACACTCTACCCTTATTAATTGTTTACACTGCTACAAATTAAATGTGATTTTCTAAACAACAGATTTTAAAGTTAGGGGTGGGATATGAGGCACCACTTAAAAAGGAAGGAAGGGAGAAGATAAAGAACAGGGGAAGCAAGGGTACCCAAATTTCCTTTACAATTTTGCCTGTGGCCAGTCTAGCTTGGAACAATTAGTAGAGATCTGCCTGTAGTAATTGGACAAGGATAAATCCTGGATGTTGGCATTAAGTACTATTTTGGTTAGGAAATTTTCAATTAAAGGAATGATGTCAAGAATAACCTCATTATCTTTCAAATGACTCTGTCTTAATATTTCTCTTTTAAAAAGGAAGCCATAACTATGATATAAGTGCAAATCAGGGCTTATATCACCTATTCAGGGATCTTACCAAGTTTTAAATCTTATACCTTCACTATACAATAAAAACTGGATCATCTTTACTTTTTTGATAGTTATAGAAGGAGAGAGCCATCAGATATGTCCTCAGCTTTAATGAAGGAAAAAAGCTTGTCATTTATGGTAAATTATTTTCTATTATAATATTTCCATTATAGAACGTAGTTAGGGTAGAGCTTCAGTTTTCAAGGCATGATCCATGTATCTCTTAGAGTTCTCTAAGACTATTTCAGGTGATTTGTGAGGCCAAAACTATTTTTATACAATATTAATATATTTCATTTTCTTCTTTGATATAGATGTAGGTGTAGGTGTAAGTGTAGATACAGACATAAATGTAGATGTAGATATATTTTAAAGTGTGCTGGAGCCATCTCAAACCAGCTCGTTCACAAGAGCCAACTGTTAAATTTTCATTGTAAGTGCTTACAACTTGGAAATCATCACATGCCACAAATGAAGGCTTAATTTATTGTTTTCCTGATGTCTAGATATTAGAACACAGTGGTGAAAGTGTTAATAATGCAGATTTTAAAAAATATCTAGTGGATATATTTTTCCCAGAAAGTTGATTGCTAAACATCTATCAGTACACCCCAGTATGTAACTCATGTAAACCAAAGCTCTTCAGGGTTTTTAATAATTTTGGAGGGTATAAAGGGTCTTAGTGGCAAAAAGTTTGGGGACCACTGGGGTAGAGAAAGGAAAGAACCAAATTCTCATAATGACTTTAGAGATATTTCCAAAATCAAACCAAGGCATCACTATTAGGGAAATAAAACAGAAAACTCTAAGATTTCCTTACGTTTCCTAATTTCACTGGGCACTGAAATGTTTTCCTGAAATGAATTCACTTTACAGTTTTGGGTTTTTTTTAATAATTTCTGTTTGTTGACAAAACAAACAATAACAAGCTCTGTACTATTCCTATTATGTGATATGCTATTCATTCAGTAGGGTACAAGATGGTTGAGACTTGATTGTCTTTGTCTCAGGTCCTCTCTTTTGTCTTTTGAATATTATTATAATTTTTTAATATATTGTACCTTTCCCTTCTCCTATGATAGTTGGTCCTCAAAAAGGATAAGAGCAGAAGAAGGCAGTGATATAGAATAGAGAAAAAAGCATTGGATTAGAGATGACAAGATTTATACCCTACACAGTCACTTCACATCCCTAGGCTTCAATTTTCTTATCCGTAAAATAAGGAAGTTGGACTTGCTCTTTTAAAGTCCCTCCTGACTCTCAACAGTCAATAATTATTTCCAGGGCCAGGTCAAATGGATATCCTTACCCTCATTTCTGAGGTCTGATCAGTCCTATTTGGCCATTTTATTTTAAAGCTAAAGAGACTGAGTCAGTCAATTGAGGTTTTGTGGCTGGCCCCCAAAGACCACCCTGAAAGAAAGTACACAACTCATAAGGCTCCAGTTGGATCTTATAACCCTACTTAAGGGGTGTACTAGCTCATCATTTGGCCCACTGCCTTTCCAAAGAGTGTTTGGCCCTTATACAGTACTCAAGTTCAGTTACCTAATGGATGTTAAGCCCTTCTTTCAACTGTGGAAAAGGATGGTGACCTATTAATGACTGTGGGTAGCAGGGAGGGAGGCTGAGATACCCAAACATAAAGCCCTTTCTGTACTAAAGTATAGAAGACTATTTTCCTTGGAAACTGAGGCTAAACGTTGGCACTTTTGGTCTGGCTCTCAGGCGTGCCAAGATAGAACTATCTTCCATTATTCTATTATCACACAGCTGTGGCTGACAATATTGGCCATGATACTTGGACTAAAATGGTACTAGAAACCATGTTAAACAGTCAAATCTGGGGAATAAAACTAGCATCATGAAGCCTGCACACCCAAGCCCTTGTGAACCACTGTTATCACCCCCTAGATATTCAATAAACACTTGCTGATTGATTGACTACCTGTGTTCTTGTCTGCCTCTTGAATCCAAGCTAAATCAAAAGGAGGTTTACAAAATATAAGCCCTTAGAACTCTTAAAATAAAAGCTTGGAAACCTTTCATAATAAGGAAAAGAGATTAAACTGGTGTTTAATGATAATTCAAGGATGGCATCCTAAAACCAGATCTATTCAAAATGCTTAATTGAGTCTTAGGAGGATAATTGGGTGTAGGGGACATAGAAAAGAGGAAGAGAGGAAGGGTAGGGGGGGAAGCTACAAAACAGAAAGCCATCTAAACAATAAGAGTATTTAATGTGTGCTTACCTTCCTCCTAGAGTGAGTGATTTTGTTTCTTATCCCTTTCTCCACTGCCTTGGGACCACTCAATGCCAATAAAACCAAAGGCAAATTAATGAAAGAGAATGAAATCAACTTACCTAAAAAGGGCATGAGTGAGAAACAGTATGTATCATAAGGACCTTTTGTTTTTCTTCTTTCTTTCCGTCTCCTGAAACTAAACTGCTGTAACTTGAATAATTTATTTTGATTAATCAGGGAGTGTTTGGCAATTCCCTAGACAATAAGCCAGAACAAGAATAGTTGTGATCTGAAAAGAAAAATTTTCCCAATGTGCAATTTTGGCTCCAAAGGACTGATATCTGATTAAAAACAATCTCTAAATGTCATTGTAAAGCAAAGATGATACCTTTCTCCTCTCAGTAGAGAGGTGGTGGATTGCGGGTACCGAATGCCACATATGCCATTATGGCATGGTCACTTAGTCAGCTGGTTTTGCTTTACTGCTTGTTACAAGGAATGGTTCTATGCCATAAATTGGTTGTTTGCTGTGTATCCCCTGAGTATTCTTTACCACAGGTCTACAAGACAAAGATTTTGGCAGGGGCTACTCTTGGAGTGAAATGTAGTATGATGATGCCCAAACTAGCTCCATCATTGTCTTCATCTTTGTTTCAAAATATTTATGTTGGCCTTATTAGGTGAAGTTCTTTTTCTTCCCATGTCCAGAATTGATGTGAGAAAGAGTCCAACCAAAGGGCAGTAATGAGTGCTTCATGTGCCTCGGCAGAATTCATACAGTAGTTTTCCATGCTAGATGATCCCAGCTTAATGCATCCATTCTACTGGAGAGAATTATGAGGGAAAGAAGAATTTGAGGACTAGAGAGATCTTCTTAATATTTTCATACTAAGGACCTTTAATTTTTTAATTAAGTCTTCATTAAGCCTTGTGTACCTTGTAATTATAATAGCTGAGGTTGTATGATAGAAATAACCTGAAATGAAATTTTATAGCAAATATATTAAGACTTAAGATAACTGAATAATACAATTCCTGTTTCCCCTCAAATACTTGCTATATGTCCAAAGATTTTGGGGTTAGGGGGCAGCTAGATGATTTGGTGGATTGAGAACCAGGTCTAAAGATGGGATGTCCTGGGTTCAAATTTGACCTGAGACATTTCCTGGCTATGTTACCCTGGGCAAGTCGCTTAACTCTCATTGCCTAAACCTTATCATACATAGTATTGATTCTAAGACAGAAGGTAAGGCTGGTTTTTTTATTGTTTTTTTTTAATACTGGTAACTTTTATCCCAATTCTTATTCCCATCAGGAATTCTGGTTCATGAAAGGCAGATATAGCTTCCCTTTGGTGTTCTAGTGGTACCCCTAAGGGCTAGTGGGACTCTTCTAATGCTGTGAGCTTGAGCCCCCATTCTTGAACCTTCATAATTTGCCAGTGCCAGTTAATATCTCTCCTATATAACCGATTGATCTAGTGATTAACATCTCAAATATTTTAATTAATTAACAACAGTTGTCTTTTCCAAATGGATATTTACCAAAATGATGTAACAAGAACAGAACTATAAACATATTCCATAAATGAGGTCATTTATTCTACCACCTTAATTCCTGGAGAGAGTGAGCTAAAATTTAAAGTGGTTGCTCTAAAAGCATTTGCTCCACCAAGTTTACTTCCAAATGTGATATAGCCTCCAGATGAGTCATTCCCTTGTTACAGGACATGACATTTCAGCTACTGGCTACAAAGTGGATACACTCCTGGACTGGGTTAAGTTGGTCATTCTTTAATGCTATACCAGAGGACCAGGCTTAAGCTGCTAGCAAACTCTGGTTTGAACTCCCATCACTGGACAGAATTCTGCTCCTGCAAACCTTTGAAGTCTCATAATGCCTGAACTAAAGAAAAGAAGGTACAAACGGTAGGTACCTTCATCCCATACCACAGGCTTGTCTACAAGGTAAATGGCTCACAGGCAACATCAGTGAGATGAAGAGTATTCTTCCACCAGGGCTCCAAACTCAGAGTCTTCCTTGTACCTCTTGGCTAACAAAAAGGAAACTGAATTTCTCAGTTGGGGCCTTTTCTATGCACTCTCAGTTCTGGCTCTACAGCCAACAGAAAAACAAAAAGCCTTCACCAGGCAATTAGTGGACAGGAAGCAGTCAGAGATTGTTGTGCCTTCTCTGATGTGGAATGTTGGGTCCTTCTATTCATATAAGCACAGACTCCCAGAGGAAAGCTCACCTTAGCTTCCACATGGATGGTTGTGATGGGCAAGTTCCTAAGGACTGTGTTTTCATTGGCCTGTCCCCCATTGGAGGTTAAACTATAGGGACAGCTAGGTACCTTAGTGGATAGATCTCCAGGCCTGGAGATGGGAAGTCCTGGGTTCAAATTTGGTCTCAAGCACCTCCTAGCTGTGTAACTCTGGGCAAGTCACTTAACCCTATTTGCCCAGTTCTTTACCATTGTTCTGTCTTAGAATTGATACTCAGGAGCAGGATACTCAGAAGGTAAGGCTTTGTTGTTGTTTTTTTTTTTAATTATAATGTATCTTCAGAGAACTAAATTCCTTTCACTCGTGAGAAAAAAAATTCACTTTGCTTTTTTCCTTTTTTTTTAAAGGGGGTTTTATTGGTGCTTTTAATGCCACATTCATTTTCCAAAATCCAAGCTACCCACAGAATCTTCTTAGAGTAAAGAAAGTTAAGTAAATCCAGCTGATAGAGAGGCCATGTCTTACAACATATGTAATATTCTACACCTGCATTCTATCAAAGGTGTCATCTAGCTGCCCTTAGACATGTTCTTTATAGTTGCTTGTATTTATATCATCATATTCATCATGTATATTTTTATTCTTTGCTTTCTTTACTCTACTTGTGATTTTCCCAGGTTCCTCTAAATTCATCATATCCATCATGTCTTCTGATACAATAATATTCCATTACATTCATGAGCCAAAATGTGTTTAGCCATTTCCCCCTGAGGGAGTCCTCCTCTGTTTCCAGGTTATCTTGAATTTTTACTATTTAAAAATCACTTTCAATCATGTTTTAGTTTATACATGCCTTTTATTATTGATATCTTTAAAGCATATCCCCAAACTCACTAGTTAGTTGCTCCACTAAGAGTGATTCATCACTGTTTGTCACAGTCTTTCCCCCAAGTTATGAACATTTTAAAGCTTAAATTACAAAAATGTTAAATACGTACAAGGTTTTTAATGTACTTAAAACATTGCTGTAAATAAGGTTCCAAATTTAGCAAACTTCACAGGATTATGTCTTTGTTTTTTAAAGCTTTGCCCTTAGGAAATAGACTAATAGCAAAACTGGTGATTAATGTGAAGAAATTATTTTTAATCTGTTGAACTGCCTTGGAGCATCCTTTTAAATTTTTGTTTAAATCAAGCGTGAATATAGCTAATGTATATTTTTCAAATTCTCGCTTTGTTTGCTAAACTTGTCCCACTGTGGAGTGCCAGGCAATCAACGGATGTTGTGCTGCCGTTTCATGATATTATGGTATTTGGTTATAATGTGTTAATGATGTTGTAGAATAAAAATAGTTGGAGTAACACTATGGAACATACTAGTAAGTATAAAGATTGGTGTTTATACTGGTATAGGAAACATTTGGATCAGAAAATTTCCTCCAAAAATACAAATCCATACTTTCTCTGTAACTTAAAATCTTCGAATGTTTCCCAGAATGCTGAGAAACAAAATGACTTACCCAGAGTTCTAGCCAGTATGTGACAGAGTCTTTTGGCTCCAAAGCCATCTCTCTATCCAGTGAATCATCCTGCCTCTCTGAGTGTGTCAATGTCATATTTTTAGGTAAATGACAGGATGTTAGAACTAGAAGGATCTAGTGCATCATCTTATTTTACAAATAAGGAAACTGAGGTAGAAGTCACCTGGCCAATGTCATAGAGGATCAGTGGACAATCTGATTTTCCATTCCCCTAGGAGCATTTCTGCAAAGACTTTCCACATTTATTAAATATCTGTCCCAGTGTTGCGGTTTACCGACAGACCATCACATCATGGCGTCATCTGCCTTGCACCTTTTATTATTATTTTTTGGTCTGAACTATGATTTTATTGTTATAGATAATTCTTGTTGTAGAAATTCCTTCCTTCCATCAAATCAGACAGGTCACTCTTTTATTACTTAATGTTTTAGAAAGCCACTTGGGTGCATGAAATTAAATTACTTCCCCACAGTCACATTGCAGTTATACATCAGAAGTAGATAGGTCTTCCAGCTCTCCCTTGACTACATCAAGTTACCTCACTTTCTTGCCTGGCAGAAAAGATGAGTAATAAATGTTTGCTGAATGGCTGAATGAATGGATTTCACCAGGCCTTTTTCCTATTGAAAATAACTAAACTCCCTGTTGTAGCAACTAAAATTCCTTTATTTCATTTCAGCAATTCACAATAGTGTTCTACTAATAGGAATAAGAAAAAGGCAAACACCCAGCTATAAATCCAAATGTCTTATTTATTTTGAGCCTACTCTCTGATTTATTTCTTTTTTTAAAAAAGAAAGAAAAAGAAACCAGTTTTCACATCCCTCGGTGAGCCAGATTCTAATAAGAACAACCAGATAGATTTGGACGAAAACTCATTGCTTAAACAAAACTTTTGAAATCTCTCTCCATGCTCTTTCTAATGAGCAACATGATGAATAGAGCAAGAAACAAAAATGTCCAGTAGCAAATGGAAACAAAATTGGAGTCAGTCAGACAGACAGACAGACAGACAGACAGACAGATACACAGAGACCCACAACAGAGTGTATAGAACAGCTGCTAAATCTATAGAGCCCAGACTGTTTCCTGCCCTGACTGTTCCAGGGCCTGAGCTTATTGAAGCCAGGGCGATTTGGAACAGCTTAGAGGGGAACTATTGACTGAAGAGCCCTTTTGTGTGAAAAGCTATTGTTCGATAAAATTTTATGACTTCACAGCTTTTTAACTAGAGGAATTTTAACAAGGAAACTTTCCTTCGAGGTTTCTTTATGAAGTGGGTGAGCTGAGTTTCCCATTTCTCCCCCAGATTAAGCCCTACTCTAAGAAGCTTTCTTTCATACACTTGGAAAAAACCCCCACAGTATCTGCTTAAATTTAATTGGGACAGTTTTTTTTAAAAGAAGAGATTGTGTTTGATGACAAGTACCTCCTCTATTCAGGGATGTTCCCCCCAAAAACAATCCCAGGAGACGTAGAGGACTCTTTGAAATCAAAATGTCTTGTGCTGATAAAAGTTGTCTTTACTGGCTGTATTCTGTAATATGTTCACGTTCCCCTTTTTTCCCATCTCACATTCTTTTGGGTCGGAGGCCTCTGGTGTCTTTTGACATCACCAAGCAAATGTCCAGGCTCAGCAGAGACATCATCAAGTTTCAATCAGAGATCCAATTCATTGGGATCTACCCCCCAAGAGAGCATAGAAGAAAGCTTTAGCAAAATAAATGTAACCACTGATCTAACACTTTTGTGTGTTTCAGTGATATAAGGTAATGTTTCTATAATGAGAAAACCTAATCGTGGTTCGATGACTGTTCTCTCTCTTTTAAATTTATTTAATTGATTAAGAACAATTTTCCGTGGTTACATGATTCGTGTTCTTTCCTTCCCCTCCTCCCAACCCCCTCCTGTAGCCAATGAGCAGTTCCACTGGGTTTTACATGTGTCATTGATCAAGACCCATTTCCCTATTATTGATATTTGCGCTAGGGTGATCGTGTAGAGTCTACATTCCCAGTCATATCCCCATTGACTCATGTGATCAAGCAGCTGTTTTTCTTCTGTGTTTCCACTCCCACAGTTCTTTCTCTGGATGTGGATAGCATCTTTCTCATAAGTCCCTCGGAATTGTTCTGGATTATTGCATTACTGCTAGTAGAGAAGTCCATTACATTCGATTGTGTCTCTGTGTATAAGGTTCTCCTGGTTCTGCTCCTATGTCTGCTCTCTTGAAAAAGCAAATTACCTACATTTTCTTGTCCCTTAGAATCCTCATTTATACAGTGAGATATGTTTCTAAAGCTAACAAGTAAAAGCAAAATTGGTAAGAAAAAAATTTCTCAGTCCAAAAGTGTCAAATACTCAACAATGTCGAGTTGTCTCAAATACCATTTGGAAAAAGATAAAAATCATCCCTTGATACCAAATCCTCCTTCTTAATCTTTATTCTTCTTTTTATCATGATAATGGAAAAAATGTATTGATGACCCACTCTGTTACAAACCCTATTCAAGCAACTTGTTGGGAGGAGGGAAGATAGTTCACAAAATAGAAGACAAAATATTTGCCTTGCAGACTCACAGAAGACAATATTGCAAAGGAGGAAAAGTTTGTCTTTCTAAAAATTATGTACCTTTTCTCTCCTTAGGTGAGAGCCTATCCTTATCCCTGGTGTCACCAGATAATCAACCAACAATTGCCTGCTACATGACTATATGACACTCTTCCAGGCCTGAAGATATAAATGCAGCAAGGTAGTTGGGTCCTCTTTATCCTTTTTGCCTCCTATATAGAAATTACACTCGAATAAGTTTCAGAATAATCAGAATAAGATTTAAATGACTAAGAGTTTAAAGGGTTGCCTCTATCTGAAATATATAAATTTTAAAAGTCAATTAAAAGAAATTAACTTCCGATGGTAAAATTGCAATTATCATTTGCAAGCAGAATCACTACTCCACATTGCATATATAAGGTGTTAGAATGACAGCTTGAAGGTTCCACTAGAGAGTAAGGACACAGAGGCCACAATTTTTAAATCCTGCCTCAAATGTGCAAATGAATCCATGATTTATTATTGTAGATGTTTCCTTGGACAATGCAAATCTTGAGCCGTCCATGCCTACCATTCTTGAGAGACTCTTTCCCATGCCCTCCTCTAAGTTTACCACAAAAATGTCCTTACTTTCTCGTGACATAGGGAGGATGTCAGTGGAGCATAGGGCTATTTATTGGTTAACTCAACTTCCCATGTGGCCAGTCTACTTTTTCAATCACACATGTCTTTAATGATCTGATTTATGATTCATCTACATAGATCCTTGATTGTTGCTTGCCATAACTTCTCATCTCCAATATGTGCCTCTTAATGGCCAAGCTTGCTTGAAGTAAACAAGTACCTTCATCTAGGAGACATTTGGGACAAAGTCCTTCTAGAAACCACATTATATATTAATATCATTTTTGTTTACATGAAAGACCAGACTGTAGAAGGTGATTCCTTAAAAAATATTTTACTTTCTTTCTTTGCATGTGCCCACCACACAAAGGAAATAGTAGATAAAATGTGAGCATCGGCAAAGAAAATGAAGAGAGACAATAAATGGAAACCCGCCATATTAAAATAAATGTACAAACAAGTGAATCTCTTTAATGACAGAGGGATACCAAAAAGGGGAGGTTCAAAGGTTCTGTATTCCTCTACTCATCTTATACCTTTTCTCTCCAACTCTCAGAATCAAAGAATTTCAGAGTTGGAAAAGACCTTAGAAACCATGATACATCCCATCCCCACAAAAGAATCCCCTCTATGAAATATCTGAAAAGTAATTTTCTAGCATCTACTTGTAGATCTCTTCAAAGAAGGAAAGCTCAGAATGACCTCTCAAGATAGCCTTCTGATTGTTTGAATTGTTAAGCAGTTGTGCCTTACATCAAGCCGATTTTGTTTAAAATGTTTATCTGTTATTCCTAGGCGTGCCTTCTGGGGCCAGTTAGAAAAAGTCCAACCTCTCTTCCACATGACATCCTTTTAAAAATTTCAACACAGCTATCTACCACATCCCACTGAGTCTTCTCTTTCCTAGGATGAATATCCCCGGGTCCTTTAAATGATCACTATATCATATTGACAGGACCCTGTACTATCCCAAATATTCTCCTTTGAATACTGTTCAATTTTTCAATGACTTTCCTAAACTGTGGTACCCAGAACTGAACACAATACTGGTCTGACTGGGGTAGGAGACAACAATTCTGTATTTCTGGAATCTGTGCCTCTCTTAGGCACAATGTCCAGTTTTATTTTGTTTGCTTATTTGGGCTTGTCATGATCCAAATTACTTGTGGTCCACTAAAAACCTCAGATCTTTATCAGATGAATTGCTATCCAGTCATATCTCCCCTATCTTGTAGTTGTGAAATTGATTTTTTAAACCCAAGTTTAAGACTTTATAATTATAGCTATTACATTTCACCTGATTATATATTATCCAACCCCTAATCAAAGGGAGCTAAAGCTGTAACAACAATCAACCTCAGTCATACAGTCCTTTAAAAAAAAAGAAGGGGAGGGGGACTAGGAGCTATCTCTGACCTTTTTTATCAATCAACTAATATTTACTTAGTACCTACTCTGTTTGAGGTACCAGACCAGATGCTGTGAGAAGCATAAAGGGTAGGACCTCATCTTTGCATTAGAAGATATACAAATAACTAAATTACAGGAAATACATTTCCTGTATATTATTATATTATATTATTATTATTATATATATTATATTATAATATAAGAATATATTACCAATGTTGTATATTATACAACCAATTGAAATGTAAGTATTCCTGTTTTATGATTAGAATAAATAATATGCTATAGGAATATAGGGAGACAGCACATACAGCTAAGCTAAGGTTATCTTGGTTTGAAGAAAAAGGATTTAATTAATCCTTGGAATTTGAGTGGGATTTCAATAGGCTAAGAATGCTTTTTGGTTTGGGATTTATTTTAAGGAAGATAAGTTTTATCATGGAAGGAGGTGGATTTGAAGTGGGTCTTGAAGTATGGGTAGGATTTCAATAGATAGAAGCCAAAGAGGAAAGTGTTCCAGATAAGGAGAAAGCATGAGTCAAATCACAGCTAACTTCATAACTAAGGCAACAAAAGTTGCTACAATCCAGGTCATGCAAGTTTACAAAGTAACAATTGAACTTATTCTTCAGTTAGGAACTTTGTTAGCAAGAATAATTAGTAAAAATGGGAAGCCACCATAGAGCACACTTCCTCACTTAGCATAACCCAACCCAAACAAGCCATTCTGCCACTTGATCTCCTCCTGACACCCATTTCAATGGCAGCACTCCCCAGTAGTATTCTAGAAGCTCCTCCTTTGGGGTTAAGTGTCTTGATAACTCGGTTATTTCTTCCTTCACCCAATTGACACAGGAGCCAAAAATGTTAGTTATGCTACTAGTCTTAGGTCAAGGTAACTGTGGAGAGCATTCAGGTGCCAGTGATCAGACCTGTTTGACTAAAGCAGAAGGTTTATGTAGAGAAGAGTGGTAGACAAGTTTGGAAAGTCAAGTTCCCCCAGCTGCTTTGGGGACTCAGTCAAAACACCGTCATTTGGGGAGTGGGTCAATGTGTTTGTATGTGTCAGTCATCAATTCATGGTTCACATGCAATGTATATATTAGTTGGTCTACCCTTACCCTCCCCCCCCCATCCCAACCACAGGAAAAGCATAATAAAATAAACAAAATCAATATCCTTTCTCCTGAGCAGGAATCAATTGTTACCAGCCTCAAGCCAATGGTTATTAGCAAAGCTGTGTTAGCCTTCTCAGACAACATTTTTTCAAGAAAAAAAGGATGTCCAACAGAGGTAAACCCAGAAATGAGGGGGTTGTTCTTCTCTAGAACACACATATGTATGGAAATCCATAATTTAAAATCGATCTCCTAGTTCCAGTTCTTAATGTAGGCCATGTTTCTTTCTCCAGTTCCTCCCACTAAATATTTAGGTCTGTGGATTCTGCCCAAATTTTTAATGATAAGGTTATTCTCTCCCCACGTGGTGTCACTCATGGAGCCACTGCTTCAAACTATTGAGAAGACAAGTAATTGAGGAGCCAAGGAAAAGGGGAGCAGCGCAAAGCCCTAAAGGTCAGGAAATAAAAGAAATGAGTAGTGGCATGGGGGGGAGGGGCAGCCACTGCCCCCGCCAATGAGCAACACCCCCAAACTGAGACTGGCCTGGCTTCTCCAAAGCATTCTTTTTTGGACTCGCGTTTGAGGTTTGGGTGAGATTTTGTGGAGAGACATCTTTTGGAAGAGGAAGAATGGAAAATACTTTGCTGACGAGCTTTGGTTAGACCTCCTGGGGTTTTTCCCTCTCTTCCACACACAGCCACTCCTTTGTCATTTGGAAAAGAGGGAGTACAAGACCGAACAAAACTCCCCAAACCTGTTAGTTTGCTAAAGGGCTCTCCTGGGCTACTTGGTGACTAACGGTGGCAACAATCTCAGAAGCAACAACAGCAGCAGCCGCCGCCGCCTCCCCGCTCCCTCCCACCCCCTCCTCCCCTCAACTCTTCGGCTTTGCAGCTGCCAGATTAGATCCCACTTGCTTTGCATTCTGGATTCGATAAATGCCATTTTGGTTAGAGAGCTCTCTCTGTGTGGTCTTAAAGCTGCAGTGCGCCCTTTTGGCTGCCCTACTTACATGTTTCTTGTACAAACTGCAAAGGAAGACAGTGAACTTTATTACTTGAAGGGGGGGGGGGGGGGGGAGAAACCTGAAAAAGAAAATGGAATTCTCTTCCTTTCTGTATATATCGTACAACACTAGAGCTCCGTGGCAACTGTTTTCCTTTTTCCTTTTGTTTTAAAGAAGGTATTTTCCGTCAAAACACACATCCATTCAGCTCTCTGGAGTCAAGAGTCTCGACGTGACTTTTTGACAGAACTTTCGACTATTGACCAGAGACTTGCGAATTTCCTAACAGGGTATGGAAAATTTGAGGAAACTGTCGTGGAGCAACCACACTCTAATTTTATGACCCCAACTTTATTACCCACACAGAAGCAATAAAGACAAATAATAAACAGAACAGCAGGCTAGAACTCCAGAGACAGAGGTCACATGCCTGTCTATGGCAAATGAAACTCGAACAAATCTCTTAACCTCTCTGTTCCTTGATTTCCTTTCATTGCCGAAAAGGGATGCTCATATCCTCTTAAACATAGGGTTCATGGGGATTAATGAGGAGATATGGGCAATAGGCTCTGAGCTTTGTGGTAAGATTCGGTCCAAGTTCAAAGCATCATAATTAAGAAGGCAAATGAGAGGATGTTGAATTGTTATAATTGTGACCAGGTGCCCTAGAATATTGAAAACAGATAAACATAATTGGGGGAAATAAAAGTAAATAATCTGGGAATATGATTTAATAAATAAATAAAATGGTACTGGATGATTAGACTGTCAGAATTCATTCTCAAAATTTTCAAGTGCTTAAAAAAGATGTGTATCACAAAAAAGGTTTACCATGAATAAAAAAAGATTCATCTGATTACACAGGGGAAAAAAAGTCTGTCCACTTAATACTATGAGTATTGGACCATTTGGGTTTCCTCATTTATTAAATCAGTATAACTATATTGCCTTCAAAATGGAACTAACCATCCAAAAGACCAAACATATGACACTAAAGCCAGGCTTATACATTAATGATTAAGATTTTTTAATATTTATTTCTTCCAAGACAATTTTTCTTTCTTTAAAAAAAAATCAGGGGGCATCTGGGTAACACAAAGGATTGAGAGCCACACCCAGAGATAGGAGGTCTTAGGTTCAAATCTAACTTCACACTTCCTAGCTGTGTGACCCTGGGCAAGTCACTTAACCCCCATTGCCTAATCCTTCCCACTCTTCTGCCTTTGAACCAATACATAGTGTTGATTCTAAGACAGAAGGTAAGGGTTATTAAAAAAAAAAAACATGCCTGTGTACTGTTATTGAAGAGAGACAATTGGAATATATAATGTTGGATTTAGAGTCAGTGAAACATAGATTCAAATCCAGTCTCCGATACTTATTAACCATGCAACTATCGGCAACCATCTTAGTTCCTCCAAGTCTCAAGAAAATCTTCAACTGGAAATATGGATGGAGATAAAACTGAGAACAAGTCAAAGATTCATTACTTTCTTGACTTATGGCACCTTACCTCCTTTAAAACCACTGATAATCATGTGTAATACATAATGTGTTTGAAAACATAAAATATATTTGTTTCATGAGTATGATTTAAATATGTATTTTGTAAATATGATATCTGGGATATTAGGTTGGGGGAAATATTTTATGACATGAAAAATAATTTAAATGCATCATTGATGTTCATTAATTGCTAATTCCAGCTCAAGGCAAATCATTTGAATTAGAAACATATAACAAAGAGACAGAAAAGAAAATATACAGATATGTTTCATTTATGCACATATGTCATATGTCAAGGAAATGTGCTTTATTAATTAATGGTTATTAATATTATTAACATGGGAAAATTAAATTCAAAGACATATACTGGATTTTGGTCAATTAACAGCATAGTATAACAAAACAAAACAAAAAAAAAATACTCTATCTGAAGTCAGAGGACCCAAGCTTGAATCTTGGTTCTGTATGCTACTACCAAAGTGACTGTGGACAAGTCACCTAGACTCTCTGAGTCTTAAGTGTCAGATGAAAAAGTTGGAGTGGATCAGGAATATGTTGGTAAATGTTTTAATAACCAGCTATCCAAACCAAAACAAAACAAAAAATACAGATAACTTTAAATTTAATCTGCATTATTAATATTTTCTCCATCACTTTCATAAATCTAGACTTTAGAAAGTTAACCAAAAAATCAAGAGTTGATTGGTAGAATTTGCTCATTTGAAAATATAAATACTCATATAGAAAATTTAACAATTGGATTCCATGTCCAGTAAGAGCTGGCTCTAGTACACAATTGGAAGTGATGATCTCCATGGGTCCTGCCCCCTCTATATCTTATAATCTGATAGAGTAAAAAAAAATTAAATCTTAATATTTTAAATCCCATTAGGGAATTTAAGAAGATTTATCTCTCCTTATTTATATCATTCCCTGGCAGCAAATGATGTTCCTAGGAAAGTGCATTAACTCTTTCAAGCCCCTAAGTTGCTAAAAAATCTAGAGCAATGGAAAAAGAATAATAGGAGAGGCATGATAGATTTTGAAATCAGAGGACATAGGTACTAATCCTAGCTTTCCTGATTCTTATATCAGTGACCAAACAAGTCACTTAACTGTTTAGTATATCAGTTCCCTTATCTGTAAAGTGAAGGAGCTTGGCTCACCTCCAATTCTATGGTCCTATGATTGCTAGTGGTCTGAAAGAATTAAAGTATAGTACTTATTCCTCAAATACTTACTAGTTACATGACCTTGAACAAGTCATTTAACCCTACTTACTCAGTTTCCTCATCTGTAAAATGAACTAGAGAAGGAAATGGCAAACCACTCCAGGATATTTGCCAAGGAAACCTCAAGTGAAGTTATGAATAGTTGGACTTGACCAAAATGACTGAACAACAATGTATTCTATTACTAGGTAATGATGTTCATGAGACAAAGAGGACAAACTCTGGGAGTAGTGCCCTCCGTTCTTAGTTGTAGTGCAACTACTTGTTGTTATGATTCCACCTCCCCATTTGTGAAAGATACGCATGCTAATTTATCTCAGAAATCTAATTATACACAAATATTAAAAACCAATCTATGCATTTTGCCAAAAGAAAGATCCAGATAAAATTTCCATAGCTAGTTGTTGAAAGGAAACAGCTTTATTCTAACATAATTAATGTTCTAAGGTGTAAGGGGATTGTTACAAAGTAATTGATTTTAAGCTCATTATATAACATGCAAGAGAGATACACTGGCTGGCCAAACCAAAGGTCCCACTGCCAACACAGAGGCTTGGTCCCAAGGCTGCTTCCCCTCCCCACCCTTCTGGTTCAGTTTTACAAAATATTGTTCTGAAAGGAAACCACAGATCGAGATGCCTTTTAGTTGGAAATGCTGCACTCCATTTCTTGCTTGGAGTGAAAACAGTTCTCAAAGCTGAGATGACACAGAAGCCAGAACTAATTGGGATTTTGTAGCAGCTCTAGACTTGATTTTCTGTTGGTTTTGATTTGGAGCCTACAGAATAGCCCCCAAAGGGGGTTGAGAGATTCTCAGACAGGCAGAATGATGTTTTCATAGGGGGCTAGCTCCCTGAGGAAATGGTCCTTAAGATCCTTTATTGTAGGATGCTTAAGACTGATCAGCTGCTAACGGTAGGTGAGAGAGTCCCCCGCTTCTGCATTATGAATTCACCACCATCCAATATCAAGTAAACTAATGTGGCCAAAAGGTAAGACTCACTACAGGGAGAGTAGACGTGAGTGTCCTTGATCCTAAGCTTTGTCACTTAGCTGGTAAGGATCTGAAGCAGAATCTGAACTCCCCTTTTCCTGACACCAAGTCTAGAACTCTATACAGAAGAAAAAAGCTACAGGAGAGGAGGAAAGAGAGGACAGTAGAGGAGAGGAGAGGAGGAGAGGGGAGGGAAGGGAGAGAGGGAAGGGGAGGCAGACAGGAAGAGTCAAGATGGATTCAAGTATTTAAAAGGTTATTTTATGAACTCATATTGTTTGATCTCAAATTAAGATCAATATCAAGAAGTGGAAGTTAGAGAGGAAAATTTGGAATTGATATCAGGAAAAATTTTGTAACAATTAGAGCTGTCCAAAAGTGGAATGACCTGCTTTGGGAGACAGTGGAACTGTTAGCCTTTAGCTGGCTTCAAGCAAGCCCTAGATGACCAGCCCTTGGGTATATTATAGCAAATATTCAAGCCTGGGTTGACCCGGATAGCTTCATAATTCCTTCCAACTCTCAAATTCCTGACCTTCTCCAAGCTCCAAATGACACTGGCTCTGAATAGCTTCTCCCAGATCTTAGAGTCCTAGCCTGCATTAGTCAATATCTAGAGAAAGAATGAGTAAGAGGGGGAAGCTGGGTAGCTCAGTGGATTGGGAGCTGGTCCTAGGTTCAAATCTGGCCTCAGACACTTCCCAACTGTGTGACTCTGGGCAAGTCACTTGACCCCCATTGCCTAGCCCTTACCACTCTTCTGCCTCGGAGCCAATACACAGTACTGACTCCAAGATGGAAGGTAAGGGTTTAAAAAAAAATGAGTAGGAGTCAGCCATGGGAGAGAGTGTTTTGACCTTGAAGCAGTATTGAAGGAAGCAGATGCCACAATAATCTCTTTTTATGAGTCCATTTATAGATAAAGTCGGAGACTGAGGTAGACTTATTTTTCAGGTTATTAAATATGCTCTCGACACACTCCTCTGCTGTTCACTAGAAAGCTTTGTGGCAGGTTGGCAGATTAATGCAAGTCTTTTTTTTAATTAATTAAATTTAGCCACAAGTGTGTCCCAACCCCTCCCACCCTGCCTGCATCATGGAAGGCATTGTCCAAGAGACCGACATGTTCATACAAATTAAGTCCTTTGTGTTTCCACCTTTCAGTTCACTCTCTGGAAGTAACAGTCACAATGTATTGTTCTAGTTTTAATTCTATAACTGTGTATGATGTTGAGTCTACACATTTTGTTACTCATTATCCCAGGTAGTTCTCTAATTTTTTTTAAATTAGCTTGCTCATCATTTCTTATATCATATTCCATTACAATGAAATACCAAAATTTGTTAAGCCATTCCCCAATTCCCTCACTTCCAATTCTTTGCCACCACAAAGAGAGCTGACACAAATATTTTGGAACATAAAAGATCTTTTCCCCTGCTTTCATTGGGAAACAGACCTACAACTGTATTGCTGGGTCTAAGGTTATACAAAGTTTTAGAATTCTCTGAGTGTAATTCCAAATTGCTCTTCAAAATATTTGGATCAGATAACAGCTCCATCAACAGTGAATTAGTGTCCCCATTTTCCTACCCTCCCTCCAACATTTACCATTTTGTACTTTTGTCATTTTAACCTGTCTGATGAGTGTGAGCTATGTCAGAATTGTTTTGGTTTGCATTTCTCTAATAAACAATGATTTAGAGCATTTTTTCATATACCTATATATGGCATTGATTTCTTCCTCTGAAAATTGTCTATTCATATCCTTTGCCCATTTATCATTTGAGGGATGACCCTTATTCCCATAAATTTGACCAGGTTTTCTATATATTTTAGATATCAGAGTCTGTCTATAAACTCATCCACCCCCATTTTCTGTTTTCCTACTAACCTTGGCCATATTTGTTTTATTTGTATAAAACTTTTCAATTTAGTGTATTCAAAATGATCCATTTTACATTTCACAATACTCTCCATCTCTTGTTGACTAAAATAGTTCTCTCCTATTGACAAATTTGGTAGGTAATATGTTCTTTATTCTTCTAATTTACCTTTCTTTTATCTAGATCATGTATCCATTTTAACCTTACCTTAGGGCAGTGATGGCAAACCTATGGCACATGTGCCAAAGATGGTACACAGAGTGCTCTCTATGGGCACATGCATCTTCTTCCCCCAGAGTTTGTTACTAGAAAGGCAGAGGCACTCAGGCAGAGTTGCTCCCTTCCCCCTCTCCACTGTGCTTGATGACATTTTTCCATATCACTCTCCCCTCTGTCCAGCAGCCCAATAGGAACACACATTGGATAAGGTGGGTGTTTCACAGGCGGCAGAGCTGGAAGGGAACAGAGCACTCAGACCACTCCCCTTCCCCTCTTCATCAGCACTGAGGACATTTTTTCATTTCACCCACCCCTCTACCCAGAAGTACAATGGGACCTCCATATGAATTTTTAAATTATTTTTCTAGCTCAATAAGATCCTTTTTTGGTAATTTGATTGGGAAGGCATTGAATAAATAAATTAGTTTATATAGAATTTTCATTTTAATTGTATTCACTTTGCCCATCCATGAATAACTAATATTTGTTCAATTACTTAAATCTGACATTATTTGTGTAAAAAGTGTTTTGTAATTATGTTCATGTAGTTCCTGGATTTGTTTTGGCAGATATACTCCCAGGCATTTTATTCTAGTGGTTATTGTAAAAGGAGCATCTCCTTCTATCTCTTCTTGCAGGAGCAAGTCTTTCTTATTCTAAGATCAAGATTCACTACACCACCTCTGGCTCAAGAAATCAGATCCTTAGAGATGATCATATACTTGATCACACTGTTTTCCATCACTATTCTGCCTCCATGAGCTCGAACTCTGAAATTCTGCTCTCCCAACCTCCTATTTATTCTTCTATCCTCCTTCTTCCTTATGTCTCTGAAACTTACACAGTCTCCCATCTCACTCTATTCTCCCAGTCCAATCCATATATATATATATATATATATATATACACATATACATATATACATATATGTTAAATATATATGCATTAAATAATGATAGGTAACATTTACATAGTACTTTTAAGGTTTGGAAAGCACTTTACACATATTATTTCATTTGTTCCAAACAAATATAAAGTAGGTCCTATCATTACACCCATTTTCAGATGGAGAAACTGAGGCTGAAAAATTATACTATTTGTCCAGGATCTTACTGTTAGTATATATCTTAGGTAGGATTTGAACTAAGGTTTTTCTGATTCCAAGTTACTTCTCTATCTACTCTAATTCTGAGTTGCAACTTGGTCATGCCCTGTTTGATTTTTCACCAGTGCTACTTTGTCAAACTCCAATCCTGGGTTATTCATACCATCCACTTTCTCAACTGAATGTTCCTGGCAGAAGTTGCATGTTTTGCCAATTATATGCACTATCAATTTATGATATCTAATCTTACCTAGACATTTACTGCTGCAGTTGTTCTTTTATTGTTCATTCTCTATTATATCAGTTTTTTAGTGTCTATCCAAAATCATCCTGTATTTATTTAAATATATTATATCCATTCTTGAATATAAGCTCCCTGAAGGCAGGGATTACATTATTTTATATTTTTTTATCCTTAGTCTGTATCATAGTACCTGAAATAACTGGCATTTAACAAATGATTTTTGATTGATTAACAAAAAAAAAATAAAGACTTACTTATATTTCACCTAAGCTTCTTGTAATATTTCCTCATTCTAATGGGAACTTTGTCCCCTGTGTCAATGATCTGAGCCAAAAGGGTTGCTAAATCATCATTTCAATTCCTTCCAGGGTTATATAAAGTATTTAGGAGGCTTGTCCTCCCTGACCAATACCAAATTAACGAATTTTGTTTGTTGAAGTTCCCAAGAGCTCCATACGGAGGTTCGGAATCAAGAACTCTGAAAATTCTATCTCAAGGGCTGGAAGACTTCAAGACCTTTATCCCTTTCTTCTGGCCCATTTCTTAGATGCAAGACACCTTAGTATTTGAAGTAACGAATAAAAAGCCATGAATGAATATTAACCTCTTTAAGGAGTCTATAGCATCCTTTAGTCTTCTCTTATAAACTATCTTACTTTATCCTCACAACAATCTTAGGGGATAAGTGCTATATTATCTCCAATTTAAAGATAAAATAATTGAGGCAAATAGAAATTATATGAAACTGAGGTAGGATTGAACTTAAGTCTTTCTCACCCCAAGTCTAAGCTCTCTATTGACTGTGCCACCTCCCTGCCTTTCACTCCCTAGTTTATGACAAAGGGCCCAATTCACTTACAAAATCAACCAGGGGGAGAGGCAGATTTCCCCCCACCTCTTTCTTTTTGTCCTCCTTCACCCTTTCAAAATTTGAGCGTTATAGCTACAAACATGCTAAAGCATAGATCTTGGAGCCAAGTTAAAAGCTAATACCTTTATTTCCTACCCAATTGCTGTTCTAGAAGTACTTGGAAGTAAAGCAATCTGGAGGACCATCCCCAACTCACCTCAGAGCTAGCCCTCTCTTGTACAAAAAGAGGAAGCTGGGAAGCCATCATGTTGGTTGCCCACTGTCCCTGACTCACTCTAAAAGCTGATCCAGCACCCAGACAGCTGGTGAAAGCCCACCTTTGTGTCATCTCCCACCTCCAGCTCTCCTGAAGCCTATAAAGAATATATTTCAATACATCTCCTTTTGATATGTAAGTTCTGGGAATAGGTTCTCTTTTTTCCTTTCACAGGGAAAATGTTAGTTTGCTACACTAATTTAGAATGACATTTGCCCCTATTTTGGAAGTAAAATAGGTAAGACAGCAAAGAGCGTCAGAAATAAATAGTCTGCAGGATAAAATCTGTGGAGTGATCAGTCTGGAAGGTTAGGCTGTGCAGTGGCCTCAGAGTCCTTTTATGTATGCAAGAAATCAGGCCAAACTGGGAGTATCCCCTGCCTCGTTGGAATGCCATGCCCAGGAAGGAGAGGTGGGCTAGACGAAAATTGTCGGTATTGGTACACTCACTATTGTGCAACCAACTCTTAGCAGGTGGGCTGAGAAAATGCTGGTCAGGCTGACGGAAGTTTGGCAATGGGAGGATCTCAGTGCACACTCATTACAGAAAAAAGTGCAAGCAGCTCAGCAGTCCCCCTATGTTAATTTATTGATCAAAAATTGATCCCCAAGAGCAGGGATGTTCCATGCCACGGCTTAATTTAGGATCTGGAAGGAGATCGGGTATTTTCTATCATGGTCCTTCATCAAAGCTGCAGATTTGCAATTTCAACTGAAGAGGGCAGAGTTGAGTCGTGGCAAGAAAGAAGTTTCAAAATCCTCAAAGTACTGGAAAATCTTCTCTATCTTGATCATGAAGGAACTAGGATCAGTGAAGAGACCACTACAGCGTTCTCCAGCCCATCTAGAAAAAAGTCAGGACTTGGGGATGTCCAGGTATAATCTGGAGCCAGAGCAATTGCTTCTCAACTCGGAGCTGGAAGTCTGACGTCTCCAAGAGGCTCAAATGAGTCGTGCCCTCATTGCTAGTTTTTTAGAGGGTTGAGACAACCGGTATTTGAGCTGTGTGGTCTCTGGCTCCCTCTACTGGGAGCCTTGCAGCATGGCAAGTGGGTTATTCATTAAAATAGTAAGCTGTCTGTATGAGAAATCTGAAGATGACACTTACAGGGCAAGCATGAGCCAATGAATAGGAAACTTCAGGGCAGATCCCCATCTGGAACTGAGGAGGCAAGATCCGAGTTTTTTTCTAATTAGGTCAGACTGTGTATGAAACACAGAGATCGAGCCAGGGGTTAAGATAGCAGAGATGGGTTGCCAGGCAGAGGTTCAAAGCCCGGGAAATCTGCACAAGATTAGGAAGTCAGAATGTGCAAACTCCAAGAGAGATGACTTTTTCTTTATGACTCAACCTGATTTCCCCAAAGCTTCATTTGCTGTTTTGTAGCTGCTCATTTTCCCTGCCCCTACATCACCAAGGTCATCTTGGCATGGCCACAGGTGCGACTCTCCCAAATTACTCTTTCTCAGTCATCCCTTTGGATACAAACACGGTGCTTAAGAGATTCCTGGTGTGTGTGTGTGTGTGTGTGTGTGTGTGTGTGTGTGTGTGTGGGTGGGTGTGTGATTTCTTCTTCTTTCTCCTTACTTGGCAGCTAACTCCTAATGCCTATGACTGTATGATGAGTGTAACTTTCATATTACTTATTAATGTGTTTACTTCCTATTAGACCTCTATGTCCTGAAATTTGGAGCAATTGCTGCTGATCCACTCAGGATGACATTCAAAGCTCACCCCATTCTGGCCATATTCTACATTGGTTTCTTTATCTCCAAATATTCACTTTTCTGAGCCATACTTAGCACAATTGGATCATATACTGTTGTTCCTTGACTCATACTTTCTCATTTATATGCTTTGGCTAGAAATGTTCCACCTGTTGCCCCCTTCCTCTACTTATCCAAATCCTACTCATCCTTCAAGATGCAGCTCAAATCTTGTCCCCTTTGCAATTTCTTCCCTCACTCTCCCAACCTAAATCCATCCACTCCTCCCTTTTTAAACCCCCCTAGCAATTCTTATCTGTGACCACTAAGTTGTCAATTTACCAAATATTGTCAATTTTGTACCTCTGTACCTTTCAATAGGGCATCCTTTAAGGCAATAGTTATTTCAGGGTTGTGTCTTTGTGTTCCTAGAGTATGGAGAAATGTATTCTCTGTGCATGAAGGATCTTTCTTGTTACTTATTTTGCTACGCCATCAGAATTTCTAATGCCTTTTGCTTTAAACTAGTATATCCTTTGGATGTTCTAGTAAAAGTAAACATATTGAAAAAAAGATGAAAAACACACACACATTTATATGGTGTTACTATGTGCCAGGTGTGATGCTAAGCAGTAATTGTTAACTTGTTTAATTCTCACAACAACCCTGGGAAGTAGGTGCTATTATTATCCCTATTTTACAGTTGAGGAAACTGAGGCAAACAGAGATTAAGTGATTTGTCCAAGGTCACACAGCTAGCATGTATCTGAAGTTGGATTTGAATTCAGGTTTTCTTGATTCCAGATTTAGTGGACAGAGGTCACCCTGGTTCAAGTACAAGATCTATTACATTCTGCCATTGAGACTCTGGTCAAGCCACTTTTAACCTCTATGTGCCCCCAAGAAACACCCTAAACCTCTAAGTTATAGAACGGTGCCTGGTCTACATTAATAGAAAGAGTTTCCTGTCCTGATGAAATCACAAATCCACAAGACAAAAGGAAAACAAAACAAGATAATAAAAAAAAAACCAGCACCTTGCACATGTTTAATAAATATTTATTGGATTGAATTCACTTGACTATTGATATTCCTTCTATTGTTGCCTTGAACAGATATTCAAATCCTTAACAATTATTTAATTTTCCTGTGTTAATATCTCATCTGCCTTTCTCCTTTCCTAGCACACAATACAGCTTCACATTATTTTGCATAATGTTAACAAATATGTGGCGATTCTCTTTGATTTCCAAATTATATTTGCCCAGTAGTTTGGGAACATAAAGAAAGTAAGCTCAGTCCACAAGCATCTCTCAAACGCTGTCCATAATAAATGCAATGTTCATGATGGTAGACTTTCTGTCTTTAAGTTGAGGCCATGTTTGTCAAGTCCCACAATCCCAAGCCAAGAAAAAATTGTTTTCAAACTTCCCTTCCAGTACTGACCCCCGGAGGAGAGAGACAGGAAAAAAAGAAACTAAAAAATAGTGAACTTCTTAACGCTGGGGCTGAACCCATATTTAAACTCAAAATCTCCTAGTAATGAGTGTATGACACAAATCTTTAAAAAAAATTCCAACTGTCTCTGATCAGGAAGTAGACCTCAAATTTGGGAATCATTGTAGCAGACCACAGCTCTGTAGTCCTTGGATTGGTTAGAGAATATCCTCCATTTGAGGCCAAAATAGACATCATGGGCAATGGGAGGAATTTTATTTTAGAAAACTTCATGCTAATGGGCTTCCCCTGGATATTATAGGGGAAGATTATTTTTTTACTAGAAATTATTCTCAGTGGACTGAAATAACCAGATATAGTCATTTCTGTCTTCATTTTGGCAAGATACTTTCCTTCTTAGCACCATCATCTCACCCCTAAAACAGTCTTTGATGGCCAAAAATTATATCTTTATTTATTATTCTTTATTTATTATTTCTTTAACAAATTTGCTCTCTTATAAATCAGCTGATGATAGGAATCTTATTTGATGGGCAATGATGTACTCACTATGTATTTAATATGCTGTATTATGTTTCGGGAAATATCTGAGACACCAAAAAATGTTGTTCCTAGTAATATTTCTTCCTAAATCTGCCCAATTTATTCATCCTTCCTAGAAAAACTCCCAATATTCCCTCCTCTTAGCCATCTCTATCCCATTGCTGAATGATAAAATGACCCCTTTTCTATCTCCTCAATCTCTAGTTCCTTTGAAGTTAAAAAGAAAGAGGTTTCACTTTTCAGAGCCTTGTGAATAAAATGTGTTGTTCTTGTTTCTCTAATAAATTATATAAATGACATATATTAGATTTCTGTAAGTGTATATCATCATATTATATTTTGAATATTATATTCAAATCTGGCCCCAGATACTTAATAGCTGAGTGACACTGGACAACTCTTAACCATATTTGCCTCAGTTTCCTCATCTATCAAAAGACCTGGAGAAGGAAATGGCAAACCATTCTAGTATATTTGCTAAGTACATCCCAAATGGGATCACAAAGAGTAGGACAGGACTGAAAAAAAATGACAGAACAACAGAAAGTCTTTCTTACTATTTTTATGTGTCTATAATGTAATAAATGTGGATATTTTGAAGCCATGGGAATGAGTTAAATTGACAAAGAAAAGGATGTAGATGTCGCATGGTACATTGGAGAGAGCTCCAGGCTGGTGGTATGAAGAGTCCCATCTCTGTCTCTTACTACCTCTGTGATCTTGTACAAATCACTTAATCTCTCCATGCCAGTTCCCCCCTCTGTAAAATGAGGGAGGCTCATCAGCTCTAGATCTAAAAGATGATGCTTTTCCTGGCTCCAATAACGTATGCTCTCTGACAAGAAAGAAAAGTATAACAAGTCAAAGACAAGAGGAATGACTTCCATTCTATTCAGAAAGAAACAGGAGACAAAGTACAATGTAATGGAGGCTGGAATGGATCTGAAATTTCTATTGTAGAAAATGTAGTAGAAGTCAACAAGAAATAAATAAAAGATATCATAAGTATATCAAATCATAAATCAATATCAAATCACAAATCATATATCAAATCAAAAAAAGTATATCAAATCATAAAGATTTGAGAGGAAGTATCCAGAACTTGGGAAGCTAAGTAGTACTTGATAGAGTGCTGGGCTCAGAGTCAGGAAGACCTGAGTTCAAGTATGACCTCATACACTTAATAGTTGTATTACCCTTAGCAAGTCACCTAACCTTTTTGCGTGGAACTGGAGAAGGAAGTGGCAAACCACTGTAGTGTCATTGCCCAAAAAACCTCATGAAGAGTTCATGAAGAACTAGACAAGACTAAAAATGAACAACAATAACAACAATGCTGAACTTGAAGTGAGGACGACCTAGGTTCTATTCTCAACTCAATCACCTAATGACTGTGTAACCCTAAACAAATCACTTAATCCCTCTGGGCCTCCATTTCTTCAGCCATAAGGTCCTATAAGGTCCTTTCCAGCTATGAATCTATGATACCAAGATTTCAAAGAGGCAGTGAAGATTCAGCATGAATTTGTGGTGGGATCTATCAGGAGAGTTTGGTGAATTCTTTGAGTAAAACTCAGTAGCTTTAGGGATAAGAGCACAGTAAATGCATGGTGGAGGTTACCTGGATTGTGTATTGGAAAGCATGAAATGAAGGGAGGTCCAGAGGGTGAGGGATTCTAGGGTGCTAGTACACACACTAATGAAATGATCAACCTGACAGACCAAATTTAAAGGTAGAAATCTTGGAGGTGGAGAAATTTCAAACGATAGTAAAATATGAAGTCTGACTATTCCAGTGGGTAGTGGAAAAGGAGAAGAAATATAGGTCATTGGAATAAAGGTCATAAATATAATGTTGACTTATGGACAATAAGAATGAAAAATGAACGGAAGAAATATTGCGGTAGTAGGAATTTTCGGATGCCATACCTGATTATATTGGATTGGGGTGTGGTAAATTAGGAAAGCAAGGGAGAAGAGGGAAAGATGACTCCAAGGTGTTAAGCCTTGGTACCTAGGAGAATAATTTTTAGTGTTATCTGAATTAGGAAAGCCAGAAAGAGCAGATTTTAGGAAGAAAGAAGATGAGTCCAACTAAGGACATATCAAGTATGAAATGTTAACCCTAAGTGAGGTTACTCAACAGAGAGCTGGAAATGCTAGTCTAAAGTTCAGAAGAGAGATTGTGGGATGAAAATATAAATTGAGATGTCTTTGACATGGGGATGACACTGAAACCATGGAAATAGATAAGATCACCAAGGGGAAAAGTTTAGTGATAGAAATGAAGAATCTTGGGGATGCCCACCTTAGGGGACAAGAGATGGAAGATAGTCTAGGAGAAGAGCTTGCAGAATGGCGTCAAAGATAGAAAGAGAACTTGAGAGTAGAGTGCCATGGAAGTCAGAGGAGAAGAGTGTTTCAAAGTGGAGTGTTTAACAGTTTCAAACATAGCAGAGGGCAAAGGGAACGAAGACTGTCAATTGCTTCCACTCTTCTACATTCTCTATCCCTAACACTGACCCGCTTTCCTAGAGGAGAAAAGGAATCTAGTTGGATCAGTATATGTCCATTTGGCAATACTAGAAAAACAACTGAAACTATTTCACTTCATTGGGACAAATTAAGAAGGAAAGAAGAAGAAAATGGCGAACTCTATCATATCCATCATCTTATACATGAAGGACATATATTAATTCTTCCCACATTTTTCTTTCTGTTACCCCATCACTTTGTATGCTAAGGATCTATATATTGTTAGTGTGGAAACTCACTCTTCCAGTGCAGAAGATAACTTGTCTACCACCTTAGGGAGTTGCCTGAGGTTCAGAAAGCTTAATTATTTGCCTAGGATCATACAGCTAGAAAGTGTCCAAAGTAGTATTTAAATAGTTGTCTTCTTGCCTCCAAGTCCAGACTTATAGGCATTTTATATAGAGGCTATATAAAGTTTCCACTCTATAACTTTATAAAGTGACTATAGAAAGCCTCCACTTTATAATAATCAAAAATTTATTGTTTTTACGGGACAACTTGGGTGGCTTAATGTATAGCGAGCCAGACCTAGAGATGAGAGGTCCAGGTTCAAATCTGGTCTCAGACACTTTCTAGCTATGTGACCCTGGGCAAGTCATTTAACTCCAATTGCCTAGCCCTTACTGCTCTTCTGTCTTAGAACCAATAGATAGAATTGATTCTAAGATGAAAGGTAAGTGTTTTAAATATATATATTGCTTTCTTTTCTATTGTAATGCTTACATTGCCATATTATTCCTCCCCCTTCAACTTCTTTTCTCTTTTCTACTCATCTCACTCTGATATGTTCTGGCTATATGAGCCCTTCACCAGCATCAAGTCAATACTAGTGTTGAAATCAAATAACTAATATTCTTGCTTAGTAATTAATATTGTTAGCATTTTGCAATCTAATTACTGTAATTAGTATTCTTGCTAAGATCACCTTTTGAATAGTAGCTAAGAAAGTTGAAATGACAGGACAAAGCTCACAAGCTGTATGTAGCAGTGCTGGGATTCGAACCCAGGTCCATTCATAGACTTTAAATCTAATATACTTTCCACAATAATATACTACCTTAACCCATTACACAAAAATCAAAAGGGATGAGAAAAATGAAGCTTTAAAATAAGGATCTATTTGTCCCTCTGGGAACTGAATAAGAAGGGGGGGGGGGATCTTGGGTCCATCAGTGACAGGAATGGGACTCCTCCATGCAAAGTCTAGCTAATTCTTTTGGGACCAGATATCGTGTATATGCAAATTTATTCCTGGAATGAAAAAAAAAAACAACCTTACTTATGACTTCTTGGATTTCCTGTATTAACTAAGTCCACCAATAGAGACAATTGCTCAGTGTTGGCTTAAAGGGATGGTGGAGAAGGAGGGGTGGGAGGAAGAAGCCAGAGTTGGTTCTACATCCTGCCTGATTACTGACTTGCTTTGTGACATGTTGGACAAAGGAGGCATTCTGACCTCCTTCTGCTTCAGTCCACCCAGCTGGAAACCTGGGCAAAAGAACAAACTTTCCCCATACACCAAAAATAACATTATATTAGAGTGGAACCCTCCTAAATTAATATGTTAAACCAAAGGGAAAAAATAATTTGCCAGAAAAAGCATCTTGGGTCAATCAATGACTTGGGGGGGGGGGTGCCGCAAGCCTGGATAGTCTTCAGAAATCAGAGAAGCTACAAAAAAAAAAAAAGAAATAAAACAGACACGAATTATGGAAAGAAAGGAGAAGAGACAAAGAGGCAAAGACAGACAGAGAAGGGGATGCATAGAGAGAGAAACAGAGACAGAGAGAGATAGAGACAGAGAGAAAGACAGAGAGACATTTCTAGGGATTTCAAAATAAAAAAGAAGAGAGAAAAAAGACCAATAATGACTATAATAAGAGAAGGGAAAGTAAGAGGAAAAAATAAAAATAGAATAATCAAAATGGAATTATAGAAGGTTATTGAAAAGAAAAGCCAAAAGAAAAATGGGGGAAGAAGTGTGTTAGGTGTTTTACTCTTCCATTAACCTCTGAAAACTGTAAAGAAAGTACACCTAGGCTAACCTTCAATTCTGCCAGTGGCATTGTCTATGAGAAAGAATTTCCTGGAGGATTTAGTTGGACATCATTTTTCACAGTTCAGTCCCATGAAGATATTAATTGAAATAATTAATCTGAATAAGGAGAGATGGGTTAAAACCAATGAGAAGAAAAGTCATTTGGAAGGAGGAATTCAGCAAAAGCAAAAGTAGTAAAAATAAAAGGAAAACCAATAAACAGCATGAAAATAGATTTCATATACAACGTGTGGGAAAACTTTACGGAGAGCTGGTTTTGTTAGTGTTTAAAAAATGATAAGTCGTGCACTTCTCTGGAAGATTTTCCCTGTTGGCTGCAGAATGTGACAGATGGACACTCAGATGTTCAGTGCCTGGAGTTTGCCCCTGGGAGTAAACCATCCATGTGATGTCTAGAGCTCTACCCAGGAGATCCACCAAACTGCTTATGAGAAGCTCCCACTGATTCCTGGAACCCCTTACATCAGTTTACCCCCTTCGTGATTTCTTATACCTAGGTACATGTATAAACACTCACTTTGCTTGGTAGTGACTACTCACTATAAAATCAAACCCCCAAGACCAGAAAGGGAAAAAAAAAACAGAATAAAAGTGATTTCAGAGAATAACTAAAGGCTGGAAATCCCAGTTAAGAGGGAGCAGCACTCCCCTTTCCCCCAAATAAATAGCTATTTAATTTTTTATTGTATCTTAGCATTCTTAAATTGAGCTAATTACCTTACTGTATAATTGTACATTCAGTTTGCTGCTTTTATGCCATTCTCTTCAGACTCTCATTCATTACCTTTTCCCCAAACTATGGCAATTCCCTGTTAACTGGTCTCTCCATCTTATCTTTGTGTCTTCTAATTTATTTTGTGTATTAGTTACTACTCATTGGTTACCAAATAAAGTCCAAATCTTAAGTCTGGTGCTTAGAACAAACAATACCTAGTGCATAGTAGGTGCTTAACAAATATTTATTGATCAATGGATTAAAATTCTTTAGCATTTCAAAGTCCTCTACAGCTCAACTCTAATATTTAAACTCCCTAGTAGTGCTCACTATTCTATTGTTCATACTGTGAAGTCTAGTAGAACTTGATTAGTTGTCTTTGCTCAGTTGGGAAAGAAAATGAGTCGTGATTTAAATATAAGGATTCAAATTCCTTTGTGAACGATTTAGTTGAATTCCTTACTTGTGTGGGAAGAGTTTGATCCTATAAAAAGGTAGCAAAGGATCTTTATTTATTAAAAAAACAAAACTCTTTTCCCACTACTGCATCTTTGCCCACGATATTCCCTCTGTAAAGAATTCCCTCCTCTCACATTTCTTGGGTTCAATATTGTGGATCTTTTTAAAAGTTAGCTCATTTATTACTTCTTCCCTGAATCATTTCCTCCTTAGTCCCTACTATGTCTTAGATACTGAACTGTTTCTGAAGACACAAAAACAAAAATAAAACTTTTCCTGACCTTAAGAACATCATATGGGAGAAACATCACTATGTATATAAATAAGTAGAAACCAGTTTATTGAAAAGATGCTAACAAGTGGGGGAATTGGAAGAAGCTTCTTATAGGAAATTATAGTTGCACTGAGCCTAGGAGGACTTGCAAGAGGTGGAACAGGAATGAAGGATGCATAACCTTTGCAAAAGACTGGAAGTAATATTTTACGCAATACAGCAACAGAAATATTGTTTGAAGAATAACTTGCGTATGTCCTCCTTCAGAGAAAAAACTGATAAACAGAAACAAGCAAGCCATAGCTGCATATATTGTAATAGGGATACATATATCTTTTTCATCAAATAATTCTTTCTCTAATGCAGGGAGGGGAGAGGGGGAGATATCTGGGAATTTTAATGTAACAAATTTTAAGAAAATAATAATATAGCCTCAGACACTTCCCAGCTGTGTGACCCTGGGCAAGTCACTTGACCCCCATTGCCTAGCCCTTGCCAGTCTTCTGCCTTGGAGCCAATACACAGTATTGACTCCAAAATGGAAGGTAAGGGTTTAAAATAATAATAATAATAATAATAATAATAATATATGTAGGACTGTTTCTTGAAAGTTTTCATATGGAACAGCTTTGTGATGAAAAAGTATTTTTGTGTGAAGAAAAAGATTTATATCAAGTGCCAAAATATATAATATATTACCATTGTGGTAGATGAATATTTTTGTACCTATAAAAGAAAAAAAGAAGAAAAATATGTGTACAGAAGGGGTAACAGTTTTCAGGCAGTATTTGAGCAGTTTGAAAGAGAAAACAATGTGTGATTTAAATACAAAAGATTCTATTCTCTTTGTATATATTATAGTTGAATTTCTCACTTGTATGTGTAGAGTTTGAAGATACAAAAAGACAGAAAGATCTTTTACTTATTAAAAACTAGAGAAATATGAGCAACAGGAAACAGTTTCAAGGACACTGAAGGAAAAGAGCATCATTGACTTACAGGTGCAGAGCATTAACTAGGCTTCAATTCATTTGCATATAACTGATTTATGACTAAAACTGCTAAAACTAAAAAATGAGAAGTAATAAAATACTTGGAGAGTGAGGTATGATTTTAAATGGACTATAGATTGCATAGGAAACTTGAAAGAGTTGTAACTTTTTAAGGGAAAGGTGAGCCATTGAGGATCCAGACAGAACCAGATGAGGAAATAGTGTAGGTACCAGACACAGAAACTTAAGAGAAGACTCTAACATAGGAGTTCTGTTTTGTACCTATTGGGCTTAAGGTATCTATGAGGCATGATAAGGAGTAATTTTAGGTGTTTTTGACTAATATACTGATTGGTTGCCAAGGATTAATTCAAATCCTAATAAAAATACTCAAGTTGGTTTGGGAATTTTATGGTGATTTAATTAATACAGGAGGAAGGATATAAGAAGAAGAAGAAGAGAGAAAGGGGTATAAGATTTCTCAGGCCTAGCCTGAGCCAAGGGGAGTTCTGGCGAGCCAGCCAGGAGGCCTTCCCCAAGATGAGGGGCCTCCTAGGAGGATAGCATTTTAGGAAAGGTAAAAGGGAAAAAAAAGGAATCAGCCTAAACTCCAAGAGAGCTCAGGGAAGACGCCTCACTTAACCCATGCCAAGATGCCAAAACCACTAGTCGAACCCAATGTCTCCAAGAGAGAGACCCTGAGCTCAACTCCTCCACTGTCAAGAGAGAACGGCAATAGGAAGAGATGCAAACATATAGACTTTTTTTACATCACTTCCTGTGTCTCACATGTACTAATGGTAGATTAAGCTTGACTTCAGACAGCCCAGGGGGTCTGTCAGTTATTTCTGATTTATCATTTGTTAGCACATGTCTGCCATAGGCCATCCTTCTCAACACTTAATCCTTAAGTAGGGGTGTATACATTCCTGATTGCTAGACTAAGCCGAGTGGACTAAATCTAAAATTCACATCTAGGGAGAACTGTCCATAGACAGCTGGAATTGTGGAATTGGAGATGAGGAGAGAGATGAGAAATGGATTTGATAGTTATCTGGATATCTGTGAGCAGATGAGGTCCACAAGAGACATGATTTAAAAGAAGAAGAGAAGAAAATCCAGGACAGAGTCCCAGATCACATCTGCACACACAGAGGGTAGAACAAAGATGATACACTTCTAATGGAAACTGATGAGGATTTGTCATACAGATAAAAGAACATAACAGACATATCATAACAGCAATGAACTGAAGACCTATTCAGAAAAAATGGGTGGTTACCAATGTCCACCCCTGCAGAGAGGTCAAGAAGGAGGCTTTAAAAAAGCCACTTGAGGAAAAACCTCCAGGAAGTGATGCAGAACGAAAGGAGCAGAACCAGGAGAACATTATACACAGAGACAGATACACTGTGATATAATCGAATGTAATGGGCTTCTCCATTAATGGCAATGCAGTGATCCTGAACAATCTGCAGGGATCTATGAGAAAAAAACACTATCCACATTCAGAGGAAAAACTGTGGGAGCAGAAACACAGAAGAATAACAACTGCTTGATTATATGGGTCGAGGGGATATGATTGGGGATGTAGACCCTAAATGAACATCCAACAACATGGAAATCGGTTCTGATTAAGGTCACATGTAATACCCAATGGAATTGTGCATCGGTTACGGGAGGGGTGGGGGGAGGGGAGGAAGGAATAGATTTTTGTAACCAAGTAATAATGTTTGAAATTGACCAAATTAAAAAAAAATTTTTTAAGACCACTTGATTTAGTAATGAAGAGATTATTAATAATCTTGGAGAAAATTGTTTCAGTCAAGAGGTAAAGATGGAAGTCAAGTGATAGAAGGCTTAAAAATCAGTAAGGACATAACCAAGTGGAGTTAATGAATATAGGAAGTTTTTTGTAGGAGCTTGACAGTAGCTTGAGAGGATGGTAGGAAATTTTCCCCTTAATACTTAGGAATCTGTATTGTTCGTCATACATGCTGATCACATACAGTTTTCTTTTGCATCAGTTGACATATATTATGTCTCATACTCAACCATAAGCTCCTTGAGGATTAGTGATAACCAGGCTTCAGTATTATTATCATTTATTTATTTATTTGAGTTAGACTATTTTTCCATGGTTACATGATTTATTTTCTTTCCATCATCTCCTCCCTCCCCCGTACTGGAGCCAATGAGCAATTCCACTGGGTGTTACTTATATCATTGTTCAAAACCTATTTCCATATTATTATTTGCAATAGAGTGATCATTTAAAGTCCACATCCCCAATAATATCCCCATTGAACCATGTGATCAAGCAAATATTTTTTTTCTGCATTTCTATTCCCACAGTTCTTTCTCTGAATGTGGATAGTGTTCTTTCTCATAAATCCCTCAGAAATGTCTTGGATCATTGCATTGCTGCTAGTAGAGAAGTCCATTACATTCGATTGTGCCACAGTGTATCTGTCTCTGTGTATAAGGTTCTACTGGTTCTGCTCTTTTCACTCTGAATCAATTCCTGGAAGTCATTCCAATTCACGTGGAATTCCTCCAGTTCATTATTCCTTTCAGCACAATCATATTCCATCACCAACAGATACCACAATTTGTTTAGCCATTCCCCAATTGAAGGACATCCCCTCATTTTCAAATTGTTTGCCACCACAAAGAGCACAGCTATAAATATTTTTGTACAAGTATTTTTCCTTATTATCTCTTTGAAGTACAAACTCAGCAGTGGTGTGGCTGGTTCAAAGAGCAGGCAGTCTTTTAAAGCCCTTTGGGCATAATTCCAAATTGCCTTCCAGAATGGCTAAATCAATTCACAACTCCACCAGCAATCCATTAGTGTCCCCATTTTACCACATCCTCTCCAACATTTAGTACTTTCCTTTGCTATCATATTGGCCAGTCTGCAAGGTATGAGGTGGTATCTCAGAGTTGTCTTGATTTGCATTTCTCTAATTATGAGAGATTTAGAGTACTTTTTCATGTGCTTATTGATAGTTTTGATTTCTTTAACTGAAAACTGCCTATTCATGTTCCTTGCCCATTTATCAATTGGTGAATGTCTTAATTTTTTGTACAATTGATTTAGCTCCTTATAAATTTGAGAAATTAGACCTTTGTCAGAGGTTTTGTTATAAAGTTTTTTTTATCAATTTGTTGCTTCCCTTCTAATTTTGGTTGCATTGGTTTTGATTGTACAAAACCTTTTTAATTTAATGTAATCAAAATTATTCATTTTATATATTCTTATATTCTTTATCTTTTGCTTGGTCTTAAATTCTTTCTTTCCTCTCTCATAAATCTGACAGGTATACTATTCTATGTTCACCTAATTTACTTAAAGTTTCCTTCTTTATATTTAAGTCATTTACCCATTTTGAATTTACCTTAGTATAGGGTATGATATGTTGATCTAGACCTAATCTCTCTCATACTGTTTTCCAATTTTCCCAAAAGATTTTTGTCAAATAGTGGGCTTTTGTCTCAAAGGCCAGGGTCTTTGGGTTTATTGTGCACTATCTTGCTGAGGACATTTATCCCAAGTCTATTCCACTGATCCTCCCTTCTGGTACTTAGCCAGTACCATATTATTTTGATGACCAGTGCTTTATAGTACAGTTTAAAATCTGGTACTGCTAGGCCCCCCATTCTTCACATTTCTTTTCATCAATTCCCTTGATATTCTTAATCCTTTGTTCTTCCAAAAGGATTTTGTTATAATTTTTTCTAATTCAATAAAAAGGTTTTTGGTAGTTTGATAGGTATGGCACTGAATAAGTAAATTAATTTGGGCAGGATTGTCATTTGATTATGTTAGCTCATCCTACCCATAAACAATTAATTTCTTCCAATTATTAAGATCTAGTTTTAATTGTGTGGAAAGTGTTTTGTAGTTTTGTTCATGTAATTCCTGTGTTTGTCTTGGCAAATAGATTCTCAAATAATTTATATTGTCTTGGGTGATTTTAAATGGAATTTCTCTTTCTAACTCTTGCTGCTGAGTTGTGTTGGTAATATGTAGAAACACTGATGATTTATGTGGGTTTATTTTGTATCCTGGAACTTTGTTAAAGTTGTTGATTATTTCCACTAGCTTTTTAGTTGATTCTCTAGGTCTCTTTAAGTAAACCATTATATGATCTGCAAAGAGTGATAGTTTAGTCTCCTCATTGCCTATTTTAATACCTTCAATTTCTTTTTCTTCTATAATTGCTACAGCTAGCATTTTTCATACATTATTAAATAATGGAGTTGATAAATGAGCATGCTTGTTTCACTCCTGATCTTATTGGGAAGGTGTCTAATTTATCCCCATCGCAGATGATGCTTACTAATGTTTTTAAATATATACCATATATTATTTTTAGGAAAGGCCCTTCTATTCCTATACTTTCTAGTGTTTTCAATAGGAATGAGTGTTTTATTTTGTCAAAGGCTTTTTCTGCATCTATTGAGATAATAATGTGATTTCTGTTGGTTTGATTGTTGATATGATAAATTATATGGACAATTTTCCTAATATTAAATTATCCTTGAACTCCTGGTTTGAATTCCACCTAATCATAATGAACAGTCCTCATGATCACTTGCTGAAGTGTTTGCTAGTACTTAATTTAAGATTTTTGCATCCATGTTCATTAAGGAGATTGGTCTATTTTCTCCTTTTTTGGGGTCCTTCCTCCATTTTTGGTCTTCCTGGCTTGGGAATAAGTGCCATAGTTGTCTCATAAAAAGAATTTGGTAAGATTCCTTCTTTGCTTATTCTGTCAAATAGTTTTTATAGTACTGGGATCAGTTGTTCTTTAAATGTTTGATGGAAGTATTGGGATTAGTTGTTCTTTAAATGTTTGATGGAATTCACTTGTGAATCCATCTGGCCCTAGGGATTTTTTACTAGGGAATTCCTTGATTGCTTCTTCAATTTCTTTTTCTGAGATGGGATTGTTTAACTATTCAATTTCCTCTTTTTTTAATCTAGGCAATTTATATTTTTAGGAATATTCACCTATTTCACCTACATTGTCATATTTATTGCCATACTCTTCCCAAACTAGACCTTTCTCCTCCCACCCTGTGGAATAATACCCTAGCCACCATTCTCAAAGGCTCTATGGATACATTTAAGGAAAGTCAAAATGATTCACCAGTTCCTATTCTCTGGTAGTCATAGCAACTATCAATGATTTACCAACTAATTCTAGCTAGAGGAGTAGAAGATCCTGGACCTAGTTGAAATAATGATTTTTAAAGGAAAGTTTGTCAAAACGAATAAATCAATCAGAACCACAAGATTCTTTCCATTTGGTTTAGCTCCCTTCTACAGGAAGGATGGTCCCCAACCCTGGTATTTTGGATCAAGTTTAAACCTCTGTCCTAATTTTTGTTTTTTCCTCTGTTTATTACAAAGCTTTCACTAGTTCTCTCTATTATTCCCCCCACTTGATTAAATTTTTGAACCCCACTCCCCATTAGATTGTAAATTCCTTGAGACAGGTACTATTTTTTGCTTCTTTTTGTATACCCATCCATTAGCACAATAGTTGGCACACAGTAGGTATTTAATACATATTTGTTGATTCATTAATTAATTTAAGAACAAACACAAATCACATAGCAATTATGACCAGTTGTAGTCATAAATTAAAGGTAATGAAGTTTTCAAGTTACTATGAAAATTTAAAAAATTGTGGTAAACAAATAGTGAAATTGCACAGTATATTTCTGCTGGCTGCAGGCAGAGGGGATAGGAGAGAGGAAATCAGAGCTTCCCTACCCTCACCCATATGTAATTCCAGCCAGGAGTCTGAATAAGAAGACATCAGGTAAAAAGCACACAAGTTGCCTGCAGCATATATTCTCTAATGTAGGGGTCCCCCTGAGGTCATTTATCCAGCCCCCACTTCACTTCCAGAAGGGGCATCTCTTTCATTGGTAGTCAGTGAAAAGAGCACATGATGCATCCTGTGCTCCTGGAGTCTTGTATGTGGCGGCACCTCAAAGTGTGACATCGCTCATGTCCAGTACTACTTCCAGTGACATAATCCTTTGTGTGGAGCCTTGTGCTGAGAGTAACTGAAGGAGAACAAGGTGCTGCACAAAGGATTATGTGGCTGTACAATGGAAGACATCAGCATGGTGAACGGTGATCTGGGGGAGGGGATTCTTCACTGTGTATGCTGCTGCCTGGTATAGTGGTGGCAGTGATGGACCTGTGCAAGGTGCGACAGGTCCATCACAGCCAGCGCTGCAGCCTCCGCTATCCTAGACAGTGGTATACAGTGTCACAGGCCCAGCACTGCCTCCAGTACTGAATACAGCCATCGGATAGTTGTGATCTGGCCTGTGACATCAGCAGTAGACCTCTACTGTGAGAAGCCCACCACTGCCACTGGGTGTTTTATAAGACACCCCCTGTTTTGGGGGGGACAAAAGCAGACCCATAGTTCCCATTGAAATACTGATCAGTTTGTTGATATAAATTTACTTGCTCTTTATTTTAAATATTATATTTGTTCCTGTTTTTTTTTACTTCAAAATAAGACGTGTGCAGTGTGCATAGGGATTTGTTTGTGGGTTTTTTTTTATAGTCCAGCCCTCCAACAGTCTGAGGGACAGTGAACTGGCCCCCTGTGTAAAAAGTTTTGGGACCCTTTCTCTAATGAATGCACATCTCAAAATAATCTGTTTATTAGAGATAGAGGGTTGGAAGAGTAGGTCAGTTCCATTCTGTCTTATAAGTATCCTTTTGGGGTGCCCCTAGTGTCTTCTCTCTCTCTCTCTCTCTCTCTCTCTCTCTCTCTCTCTCTCTCTCTCTCTCTCTCTCTCTCTCTGTTTCTGTCTCTCTCTCTGTTTCCGTCTCTGTTTCTTTCTCTCTTTCTCTTTCTCTCCCTCTGTTTCTCTCTCTCTTTCTCTCTGTTTCTGTCTCTGTTTCTCTCTGTGTGTTTCTGTCTCTCTCTCTGTTTCTGTTTCTGTTTCTTTCTCTCTTTCTCTCTCTCTCCCTCTGTTTCTCTCTCTCTTTCTCTCTGTTTCTGTCTCTGTTTCTCTCTGTGTATGTTTCTGTCTCTTTCTCCCTCTGTTTCTCTCTCTCTCTTTCTCTCTGTTTCTGTCTCTGTTTCTCTCTGTGTGTGTTTCTGTCTCTCTCTCCCTCCCTCTGTTTCTCTCTCTTTCTCTCTGTTTCTGTCTCTGTTTCTCTGTGTGTGTGTTTCTGTCTGTCTGTCTCTCTCTCTCTGTTTCTGTCTCTCTCTTTCTCTCTGTTTCTGTCTGTTTCTCTCTGTGTGTTTCTCTCTCTCTGTGTGTGTTTCTCTCTCTCTCTCTCTGTTTCTCTCTCTCTGTTTCTCTCTCTCTCTGTTTCTCTCTCTCTGTTCTCTCTCTCTCTCTCTCTCTCTCTCTCTCTCTCTCTCTCTCTCTCTCTCTCTCTCTCTCTCTCTCTCTCCCTCCCTCCCTCTCTCCCTCTCTCTCTCTCTCTCTCTCTCTCTCTCTCTCTCTCTCTCTCTCTCTCTCTCTCTCTCTCTCTCTCTCTCTCTCTCTCCCCCAATCTACAATTAATGCTTTTTTCCTGAAAAAACAGACCATCTGCATCACTCCTCGTCATGATCTTTCCATTTCTCCCAGCACTGGAAGACCTAACACCAGACTTCACTTCTGAAAAGTCCATCCATCTAGCCTTTCTCAGCTATAGGAAAATTGTTCTGAATACTCAGTTGTTCTATGTATATTTATCCATCTACAATATACAATACAAATAAAATGTCTCATTCCTCTCCCTCAAAGGAATCACAGAATTTCAGAACTGGAAGGAACTTCAGAAGTCAGTCAGTCTTACTTATACCTGAGTTGAAACCTCCTCTATGATATCCCTCATCCAATCCTCAGCAACACTTGGAGACATTTTGAGAAAACCTCTTTATAGCACTTTAAGCCTCAGACTGAGAAGAGGGAAAGAAAGGGAAGAAGCTGGTTTTGTACATACAAAATATAATCATATTCTTGTAATAGGAACAGTCCAGGATTACAAAATCTGTGAGTGGCCAAGCCCAAAGAAACTGATTATCATTTGTTTCTAGAATCACCAGACCAGTCCGCCCCACCCCCAGGTGCTACTGTTGGATCCAATCAGACACAATAGCAAATATAGCATCCTATCCTTTCCCCAGTGACCTAGTGATATCAATGCTCTGAATTCCTATCCCTCCATTGGCAGAGTCTCCAAACCCCCTCCTCTTCTCCCCAGGGTACCACAGACTCCCCAAAAAGAAATTCCACATTACAATCACGAGCAAGAGCAAGAAAGGAGCCCTAGCTGAAAGAGAGTGTTGAAAGCAAAGGGAGAGAGATTGATGTGAAGTGCAGGGCTGCCGGCATGTGCTTGCCATCTGTAAGGCGGAGGGAGTGTTGCCAGGCCTACATGGTTATTCAGTATTAAAAGAATATACTTTAATTTGACTGACACTCTGAGCAGTTTCATCCAATTCTGTTGGTCTCTGTGATCCAGATGGGGGGGGGGGTTGACTCTGCTCTCTCCCTTGGGAGATAGCTCTGGGGAGCTAGGCCACCCAGAGTAAGCAGCTGCTGACCTTCCAGGGAATAGGAAGAGATGGAAGAGTTTGGACCAACAGGCCAAGGACTGTCCTATCATTTGGTTTCATGGCCATACTTCAGAGGGTGGAGTGGAACTAGAAGGAAATGTTCTTCACTGACTATCTCAAGAACCATAACTAGTGATTCTGGTAGCCAGGACAAACATCATAATCTATCCCTGGGGGAAATCACACAAGATATATCCTTGAACCAACGTTTTCAGATAAATTAAGTCGGTACGGTAGTATATGGAGACCTCGGACCTTACTTAGGATAACCGATCATCAGGAGAAAGGTCTTGGGATGCCAAAGGATATGGGTGTTGTGGATGGAAGGAGCCTATGGAATTTGTTGGGGGATTTGGAATGGGAGTAAGGAATAATACAATTCAAATCAACAAACAAGTATTAAGTGTCTGCTTGATATAAAACTGTTCTAGAAAATACTGGGGGAAATGAAGGAAAAATATAATGTAACCTTCATGTATTATTTTTAATAAAAAAGTTCTTTTGATGTGATTTGGTTTTCATTTTACTGTTAGATCTGACCTTTGTGAAAGAAGCTTAATTAAAAGCAAGGAAAGATTTCACTTGGTCAATGGGAAGAAAATATCAGTTTTGCTTTCTTGAATTAATTTCAAGCATCACATTTGGGAGTCTCTGAATTACAGAAGTTATTTGCATTCAGAATTCTTACTGATGAAACAGAAATTAATATCTCTCTGAAACATCTTCATTGGCATCTCCCATGTGCAGAGGATTAGGATTGTTCCTGGGAAAGTTGTGTTGACATATAGCAGAAGTGACTTGAGGGGGCAGCTGGGTAGCTCAGTGGGTTAAGAGCCAGCCCTAGAGATGGGAGGTCCTAGGTTAAAATCTGGCCTCAGACACTTCCCAGCTGTGTGACCCTGGGCAAGTCACTTAACCCCCATTGCCTAGCCCTTACCACTCTTTTGCCTTGGAACCAATACACAGTTTTGATTCCAAGATGGAAGGTAAGGGTTTATATTAAAAAAAAAAAAAAGTGACTTGAACAGACTATGGAATATATGCAGTCATCCAGAAACTAGTTCCAGTCAGTTTTTGTTGTTGTTGTTTAGTCATTGTTCAATCACATCCAAGTCTTCCTGACCCCATTTGAGGTTTTCTTAGCAAAAATACTAGACTGGTTTGTCATTTCTTTCCCCAGATCATTTTACAGATGAGGAAACTGAGGGAAACAGGATTAAATGACTTGCCCAGGGTCACACAGCTAGCATCTGCAACTAGATTTGAAGTTAGGAAGATGTCTCTTTGCTTCATACCTGGCACTCTATCTATTATGCCATCTAGTTGCCCCCTGTAGGCAACTAGCAACATGGGAAATGGGAGCTCTTTGACTTTATATGTATTCAAAAATCACTACTGATATCCTGAGAAGCAAGGAGTGATGTTTGGAAGTGACCCTCCGCATCAAAACCAATGGTAGCTGAGACAAGGACTCACCGAGAAGCAACATTGAACTTTGGATGTGAACTTGGTGGGGCCAATGCTATGTAAGAATTGAGTGAAATTTCAGTCCATTCTCCCCAGGCACCAAAGTAGCATCAGAGTGGGTCCTTGAAGCATTGGAGATGGGAGGATATATCTGTGTCCTTGTAAAGTATCTTTGAAGTCAATGTTGTTCCATAAAATCTTGCTGTTGTTTCTTCGAGATCCCATTTGGGGTTTTCTTGGAAAAGATAATAGAATGATTTGCGATCTCTTTTCCCTGCTCATTTTACAGGTGAGGAACTAAGACAAATAGAGGTACGTGACTTACCTGGAGTCACACAACTAGCAAGTATGTCTGGTTTTGTTGTTGTTTTAAAGCTAATCAATGTTAAACTGATAAATGAACCTGGGATGCTACTCAGTGGCAGCTAACAGTGAAAGGGAGGAGCTGACATCAATAGAAAGGAGCCCCAGTCTCAAGCCTGGCAAAAGAGAGTAAATCAAGGTGTGCTCCCTACCTTGACTACTGTTAGCTGGTACACAACTAAAGCCATATTTTTACAACATGTTTCTCATTTAATCATTGAAAACTCTCTAGTTAAGATACTCAAAGCTGACCATATTTCCTGTAAAGGGTCATCTTGGAGTCGTGTCAAGCATATTGGTGGCTGAGATGACTCTAAGAACTGAATTTCATTTTTCCATTCTGCTTCTAATTATCCTAAAAAGGAGATAAGCCTCTGTCTAGAAGAGGTTCTGAAAAATATGCCTCTGAAGAGTCATGATGAAAACTGCTTTCCACCTCCAGAGAAAGAACTGATGGAGTCTGAATGCAGATCAAAGCATACCATTTTTTTTCACTTTATTTTCTTCTTGGGTTTGTTGTTGTTTTATGTGAACCGTCTATCATACATAACATGACCAATGTAGAAATATGCTTTGCATGATCATATATGTATAACATAGATAAAATTGGTTATCATCTGTGGGCAGGAGAAAGAGGAAGGGAAAGAATTTGGAACTGATAGTTTTGGAAAACAAATAAGGGGCATTTAGGTGGCCCAGTGAATAGAGTGCCAGACCTAAAGATGGGAGGTGCTAGATTCAAATTTGACCTCAGACACTTCCTAGCTTTGTGACTTTGGGCAAGTCATTTAACCCCCATTGCCTCGCCCTTACCATCCATCTTCCTTGGAACTAATTCATAGTATTGAATTCTAAATTCTAAGATAGAAGGTACAGTTTTGGGGGGGAGAAGGGGGCAAGAAAAGAAAGAAAACAAATGTTAAAAATTGTTGTTATACATATAATTGGAAAAAAGCAAATAAAATATATACTTAAAAATAAACTTATTAGTTATATGAGCTTGATAAAACAATGTAATGTCTCTTAGCTTGAATTTCCTACCCAATAAAATGAGGATGATAATTGCAAGTACCTCATAAGTTGCTGTGGATAACAGTTAAGATTATGTATGTTTTACATAAATGCTTAAAGAAAATAAGAAAAATGTGCATTTGATTTCCCCCTAAACTAACAAATCAGCACAATTAACAGGTTGATGGAACATGAATTAGTGATGTGAAGTTTATACAAATATATAGGGATGCTTTTGTCAGACGCCTAGAACTTTACCATTCAGTTGGGAAGCAGAGATGGTGGGACTCTCATTGCTCTTTCATAAATAAATCCTAGATAAATAGATCACTGCATCATAGCATTCTATGACTATGGCCAACAAATATTAAAGAGCAGGTTGCCATTGAATACTGACTTATTTACATTCTAACAGAACCATTCCTGGCAATTTCCTTTTTTCTTTTCTTTCCAGTCTTGGGATGAGAAGCCATTTCCTCATTCCTCATATTCCCAGCATTTCCCTTCTGCCCTCCTTAAAACCTAGTTCTGTGGCTGCACTGATGGTCCGTCCCCTTTTGCTTTCCTTTATTCTCAGAAAGAAGAACCAACTTTGTAAAAACCATAATCAATCTATACTTTTGTTTATTGATTTTTTAAATTTTTTGTTATTTCAAATTTGATAAACATTAACACACACGAACATCTTAGCAATGAAGAACAACAAAAAATTGTATATAAAACCATAAATTTCTATCTATAATATTTCTTTTTTAAAAAAATAATGGGTTCAGCACAGTTTCAAAACTATGCCATTTGTCTCTATGCCTTTGAACTTCCTCTTTTCTTCTGGGGAGTGAAATTAACTGCTTTAGGATTAATATCCCCCTTCTCTCACCCAGACTATACACTTAGAGTCTTGGAAATGAATCAAAATGTTCATAAACTTTAATAGCATCTTCATGTTACATAGAAATACAAATTAGCCCTAAGGGAAATGGCTTATACTTACAGGTCAACTCCAGAAAATGGGTTGGTTTAACCTCCCCCCCCCTTTTTCTTAAAATCAAAGGGGAAACAGGAAGTGAGGAGACAGATAAATGCAAAGTGGCTTTCTTACTCTAAGGAAGCAAAGAGAAGAAAGCTGTTGTAGATTGGAATCCAGTCTCACCAACCCTGGCAGCTGATGTCTTCTAATCATCTCATATTTGTCCCCTTGCATGCTCTAACTTAGATCTCTTGATGGGTTAGATCAGACTCTAACCCATCAAGAGATCTAAGTTTCATTTGCTTTATCTTCTATTTATCTATGAGTCAAAAGTCTCCCACTGACTCATCAGCACCTGCCTCTCCTCTATCTTTGCATATGTCTTCTCTCCATCTTGGCCATGTAGCATCTTCTCAGAATTCTCTTTTAAGACTTACAGTAAGAAACCAGAAATGTCCTGCAATTTTTCCAGGGAAACCAAGGCATCTCTATCCTTTGGTTCTCTTGCATTTCAACAACAACAAAAAAAATTCAGGAGGAAACTGTAGGACCATTACATAAAACCAGGGGTCCCCAAACTTTTTACACAGGGGGCCAGTTCACTGTCCCTCACATTGTTGGAGGTCTGGACTATAAAAGAAACTATGGCCAAATCCCTGTGCCCACTGCACATATCTTATTTTAAAGTTTAAAAAAAGGAACAAATACAATATTTAAAATAAAGAACAAGTAAATTTAAATCAACAAACTGACCAATATTTCGATGGGAATTATGGGCCTGCTTTTGGCTAATGAGGTGGTCAATGTCCAGTTCCATATTTGTCACTGCTAGCCATAACAGGTGATGCAAGTGTGCATCAGTTAGTCTAGATTTGGTTGGAGATTTCAGATATTTCATTCTGGGAAAACATAAGTGCTGCCAAAGATGGTTGTCATTTTGAGTGCATGGTTCCTGAGATTAGCATATGTCTCAGAGGGGAGAGATACATAGAAATTAGGCAAGCTGCTTGACTTGAATGCATCTTTCAGAGAGTCACAATTCTGCAGTTCAGCCAGTTCCATTTGGTTAAATTGTATCCACATTTTCAATGTCAATAGAAAATGCATTATGGAAAAGCTGTATGTCCTGTTCATGGAGATGAAGGTCTTTAAATCTGAATTAGAACTCCTTTTGCAACTTTTCCAGTGAACACACACATGTTTCTTTTGGGAATGAAATCAAGGGTTTTTCCACTAACAGATTTTGAGTTAAGGGGAGATGACAGAAATTTTCCTCCTTCACTTGTTTGATAAGGAGGCCTAATTTTACTTCAAATGCTTTCACATGGGATTGCATATCACAGATGAGCTTCCCTTTTCTTTGAAGTTGCACATTTAAACTGTTGAGTAGCTCTGTTACAGCTGTCAGAAAGGCAAGGTGCCATTTCCATTCTGTATCATTGAGCTCTGGTACTTCTTTGTTTTTTGAAAGCATAAAAGCTGTAATCTATGGAAGTAAGTCATAGAAATGTCTCAAAACTCTCCCTCGAGCAATTTGGAACTATACCCAAAGGGCGATAAAAGACTGTCTGCCTTTTGATCCAGCCATAGCACTGATGGGTTTGTACCCCAAAGAGATAATGGACAAAAAGACTTGTACAAGAATATTCATAGCTGTGCTCTTTGTGGTGGCCCAAAATTGGAAAATGAGGGGATGCCCTTCAATTGGGGAATGGCTGAACAAATTGTGGTATATGTTGGTGATGGAATACTATTGTGCTCAAAGGAACAATAAAGTGGGGGAATTCCATGGAGACTGGAACAACCTCCAGGAAGTGATGCAGAGCGAAAGGAGCCAACCAGGAAAATATTGTACACAGAGACTGATACACTGTGGTACAATAAACATAATGGACTTCTCCATTAATGACAATGCAATGTCCTTGAACAATCTGCAGGGATCTAGGAGAAAAAACACTATCCACAAACAGAGGACAAACTGTAGGAGTAAAAAGACTGAGGAAAAGCAACTGCTTGACTACAGGGGTTGAAGGGATATGACTGAGGAGAGACTAAATGAGCACTCTAATGAAAATACCAACAACATGGAAATGGGTTCGAATCAAGGACACATGTGATACCCAGTGGAATTGCACATTGGCTATGGGAGAGGTGGTGGGAGGAGGGGAGGAAAAGAACATGATCTTTGTTTCCAATGAATAATGTTTGAAAATGACCAAATAAAATAATGTTCAAAAAAAACCCCAAACAAACAGAAAAAAAAACTCTCCCTCGACTCAGCCAATGAATTTCTGTGTGGTACAGAATATTTTCATAGGTAACATTTAGCTCAGACAGAAATTCCTGAAATTGTCTGTGGTTTATTGCATTAGCTCTAATGAAGTTAACACAAGCTACCACAATTTTCATAATGGAGGCCCACTTCAGTGATTTACTACATAGCAGCACTTATTGATGGATAGGTAGTATATGGCTATTGGATGAGAATGGTTACATTTGTCCACCTCTTGGTTAATGCACACAATTACTCCTTTCTTAGACCCCCACCATCAGTTGTCACACTGGCTAGTTTAGCCCAGCCCAGCTCCAAATCCTTCACAGTTTGGGAAACCTTTTCATAGATATTGTCTCCTGTAGTTATTCCTTTGATGCTTTGCAGTGCAGCAAGTTCTTCTGTGACTTTGAAATTGTCATTCATTCCACAAATAAAAATTAGAAGTTGTGCAGAATCATGAACATCATTGCTCTTGTCAAGTGCCAAGGAAAAATAGGAAAGTTTTCTTGAGGAGTTTTGCAAATGCTGATGCAAATTGTCTCCCATTTGTTCAATCCTTCGTGTAATTGTAGATCCTGATAGACTAATTGTACTAAATAAGTCTGCCTTTTCTGGACACATCTCTTTGGCAACAGAAAGAAGGCACTCTCCTTCCACGAATGGTCTGCCAGTGTACCCTATTAGATTTGGCAACTTGAAAACTTGCTTGCAGTGATGAAATATTTAGCTGCTAAGTTGTCAATGGATTTTTCAGTTTTAATATTTTATCTTTTCTCACATCTCCAACCAAACAATCATATTTATCTTTATGTTGAGTTTGATAGTGTCGACACAAATTGTATTCTTTGAACACAGACACTATATTCTGGCATATCAAACACACAGCTCTTTCCTTGTACTGCATGAAAAGTAGTCATAAGTCCATTGTTCTTTGAATATCCAATACTCTGAGTCAATTTTTCTCTTTCTTGACATCATTGTTTCCTAGGGATTCCAAATTGCTATTAGTAAAATACATATATATATATATGTGTGTGTGTGTGTGTGTGTGTACATATATATATATATATATATATATATATATATACATACATACAGCCCTACAAAAACAATATACCAACAATAATTTTGCCCACCCAGAGGCATATAGACTGCACTGCCCATCAATGCAGTCTGATCTGTGTCCATCAATGCAGCCTTCCCAGTCCACGTTATTTCAGCCTCACCAGTGGCCATATTGGTGGAACTCCACTTTTACCTCAGGCTCACACAGGTGTGGTGCGGAAACCAGCATGATTACAGAGCCAGTTCCTCCACCACCTTTCCAGTTCACACTACCCTGTGCGAACCTCACTGTTATCTGTGAACTAACACAGGAATCTGACCCATGCGATCAGCTTCCAGGGCAGGAAAAAAGAAGGCATGACACTAAATATGTGTCCTCTTGCAGTTCATATTTATGGATCTGTAATTATAGACCATAATATGAAAAACACATGCCTCACTTCCCCTAAATTGTACAATGGCAACCATACTTCCCCAGATGCACAACATAATGGCCCCTATGACCTCCTTTTGCCTGAAAGTCTCTCCCCACATTACTACACAGTACAATGGCCCCCATACTCCTATAGGTGCCATTATGTTCTGCATTTGGGGGAGCATGGGGGCCATTGTACTACCATGTTTCCCCCAAAATAAGACACCGTCTTATATTAATTTGACCTAAAAAAAAAAACAGGGGATGTCTTATAAATGACCCAGTGTCAGTGGTGGGCTTCTCACAGTAGAGGCTCACCACTGATGTCACAGGCCAGATCACTGCTGTTCAATGCCTATATACAGTAATAGAGGTGGTGCTGGACCTGTGACACTGTATTCCACTGTCTAGGATAGCGGAGGCTGCAGCACTGGCTGAGATGGGCCTGTCACACCTTGCACAGGTCCATCACTGCCACCACCATACCGGGCAGCAGTATACACAGTGCAGAATCCCCTCCCCCAGATCACTGCTCACCTGATGTCTTCCATTGTGCAGCCACATAATCCTTTGCACAGCGCCTCGTTCTTGTTCAGTTACTCTCAGAACAAGGCACAACACAAAGGATTATGACATTGGAAGTAGTCCTGTACATGAGTGACACTGTGCTTTATAGCACTGCCACATACAGTGCTCCTCTCACTGACCACCAATGAAAGAGGTGCCCCTTCCAGAAGTGCAGTGGGGGCCAGATAAATGGCCTCAGGGGCCCACGGGGGCCCACAGGTCATAGTTTGGGGACCCCTGCATAAAACCATAGAATGGGGAGGGGGGAGAATAATTTATTTCATTTTTTTAAGCATTTACTTTCCATCTTAGAATCAATACCGTGTTTTGTTTTCAAGGCATAAAAGTATTAAGGACTAGGCAATGGGGATTAAGATACTTGCCCAGGTCACACAGCTAGGAAGTATCTGAAGCCAGATTTAAACCCAGGACCTTCTTTCTCTAGGCCTGGCTCTCAATCAATATTTTCCTTCTTTTTAATGTCATAAAGAACACTCTCTTTCTTGAATTGTGTCAGAGACCTCCAGAGCAGAAGACTTTTCTTCCAAGCCAGCAAATATGAAGCCTCTTCAATGGGAAAGAAGCTGAAAAGGAATTCTGTTTTATGCCTATATTATATGGTTTGTTTCCCCAATACCACTATGTTCTTAGCAAGTCCTGCTGCCAATGTATGTACACATGACCACGCCCTTTAGTGAGAGCTCTTACAGTCATCCCATGGGCCCTGCATACTTTAAAGTAGCAAAAAAAATCATGATTTATTAATGTGTGATTTCATCAGTGTGAGCACATGAAAGAGAACTTCATTTCAAGCCAGAAAACATGGATTCAAATTCTGATTCTGCCAAGTGATCATCTGGGTTACCAAGGGAAAGTCAACTTTCCTTCCCTGGGGCTCAGTTTCTTAATTTTTAAAATTAAATAGTTGGTCTAGATGACCTCTGAGATCACTTCTACCCCTAAATCTGTGAGTACAAATTGAATCCCAGACCTAAAGATAAACCCAGCCCAGACCCTATATACTATAGAATCCTTCCACCAACACCAAACATAAATCCTCCCAATTTGCCTTAGAACACTATTTTCATGAATTTCTATTTTCAGGAAAAAAATTTTTTTTTCTTTAACAGGCACATATTCTTAATGGTGGTGAAACTTTCTGAATTCAGATAACTTTATTCGTTCTTTTTTTTTTTAACCTTACCTTTGGTCTTAGAATCAATACTAGGGTTATTTGCAAAGCAAATGAGCAGTAAGGGCTAGCCAATGGGGGTTGGGTGATTTGCCTAGGGTCATACACCTAGGAAGTATCTGAGGGCAGATTTGAATCCAGGATCTCCTCTTCTAGGTCTGGCTTTCTATTCACTGAGCTACCCATTGCCCTATCCATTATTGAAGCCTTTCTATATAGGTGGAACATTTCAAATCTCCTGCTTTCCTGAACAGACTTTGGAAATCCAGAGGCATAAGAATTTACCTTCAGCAAGAGGTAGGATTGTCCTGAACAAGTGTTAGATTTGGTCTCAAGAGAGATCTGGGTTCAAATCCTTCCCATTACCATTTCTAGCAGCATGACAACTTCTGTCAGCCTCAGATTCCTCACCTTTAAAATGGGGATACTCATAAGACTTACCTCGCAATGAAGTTCAAATATAATAATGTGTATATAGCCTTTGATGATCTTTAAAACTATACAAATATCAGCTATTATTGATGTTGAAAACAATAACCACAGTGGGCTTTCCTCTTCCTGTGACCTTACAAATCCAAAGGCAAGACCCAAATGGGTCTTTCAGGGGTAGAGATTTGTGTTTAAATTGAACACACTATTATTACAAGATCCTCCCATATGACCGATCAGTAGCATGTGAAATGATTGGCTAGGATCGCATGGCAATGAAACGGAGTGAAGCTAAGTGGCTTAATGACAATCGCAAAATACCTACCATGTACTTCCTTTCTCATCATCATTCAGTTCTCAGTCCTCAACATTCCTTTTATCCCTCTTTTTAAAGACATGTCATTGTTATCTAGTTTACCCTGGAATCTTAGGTTTCCTATTCCGAGAGGGGGATTGGATAAATTTACAGTGATGAAGTCATCCAAAAAACCGAGTTAGCAATGTGTAAGCCTGGCTAGAATTAGTTAGCATGGTAAAAGACTGCCCCTCTGTGGAGGCTGAAAAAAGGAAAAGAGATGGGTGGGTAGTTAAAGACCCACAGCTGAAATTTGCCAATGAAAAAAATTTCCCAAAGAGGTCCACCTAACCCTCCAATTGCCTACCTCTGCCTCCAGAAAACCATTAAAGCAAAATTCAAAGATATTTTATTTTCCCAATTACATGCAATAGCAATTTTCAACACAGATTTTCCATATCATAAGATCCAAGTTGTCTTTCTTCTGTCCCCCATCTAGAAGATGGTAATCAATTTGATTTGGATTATGCATATATTATCATGTAAAACATACTTCCATATTGGTCACTATTGTAAGAGAATATTCATAAAACCAAAATGGGACAAAAAAAATCTGATGCCAATTTGTAATTATATAACTGAGAGACTCACTCTTCCTTCCTTGACTCTCAAAAGAACTTCCGTGTTTAATGTGAGAACTTAATGAAATATCTCACATATCTCTTCTAGACTCCCCCAGCAGGAAGGAGATTCCTTGAGGACAATAAATAAGGGAAGTCCAGAGCCAAAAGGGACTTACCTGATTAGCATCTAAATCCTTAATTTTTAAAGAAAAGGAAGCTGAACCTTAGAGAGATGAAATAATTTTCTCAGAATCACACAGCTAAGGAATGACTCAACTGTCATTTGAAATCTGATGTTCTGACACTTTGGGTGTTCCAGTGACTTGGAATGGAGAAAAGCCCAAATTTAAATTCCATTTCAGGTGAATTATTAGATATTTAAGGCCATTGGGAACTTCAGTGGATATATTCTTCTTAATTCCCTGGAGCAAAGGTTCAAATTCCTCAAATGTCTGTTAGTCCCAAGAATAAAAGAAGGTTATCTATGTTCTCTTTTTATGATTTATAGTTTCAGGGAAAATATGCTTTCAGAAAATTTAAATCGAAGTAATGACTTCTGGGGGGTTAGCAGACCTCTAGAGGACAATCATCAATATTCTCACAGGCTGAGAGAGAGACAGAGTCAGAGAGAGAGAGAGAGACAGAGAGACAGAGAGACAGAGAGACAGAGACAGAGAGACAGAGAGAAACAGAGACACAGAGAGACAGAGACACAGACACAGAGACAGAGAGAGACAGAGGCACAGAGAGACACAGAGACAGAGACAGAGACAGAGACAGAGACAGAGACAGACAGAGATTTCAAAAAGGAAAAATGTAGTAGGTGTTCAGATGGAGGATTATAAAAGCTTTTCCATACCCTTAGAGGATTATGTTCAGACCCTAAAAGGATCACTGCTTATATAATATGAAACTCGGCTCCTCAAATGGATTCCATATGCTGAAATGGCAGCTAAGTGGCTCTGTGGATAGTATGGAGCTTGCATTCAGGAAGACAGTACAAATCCAGCCTCAGACATTAAAGTTGTGTAACCCTGGACAAGTCACTTAAGCTCTATCTGCCTTAGTTTCCTCAACTATAGAAGGAAGATAATAATAATAAAACTGACTCCCAGGGGTTTTGTGAGGATGAACTAAGATAATATTTTTTAAGTGTTTAGCACAGTGTCTGGCCCCAAATAGGTACATAATAAATGCTTGTTTCCTTCTTTACTATGATTTTATTTATTTATGTGCTCTCTTCAGTGATACAGATTGCAGTCCATTTTTCCATGTCCAATTTGTATTTTATTCTCATTCATGCTCTCTCATAATTTTGCCACAGGGAATCCAATCAATGAGCTGGTTGCCTTCCTTAATTTCCTCTGACATCACAGAGCTACCAAAGGACCCTTCCGATTTTCAATCTATTGTCATAGTCCATAAGATCAGTCTCTTTTTAAAACATCAAGATATTTTATTTGATCAATTACACATAATAGCAAATTTCCACATAAGTTTTCCAAAGTTATCTGATCTAAATTGCCTCCCTTCCTTTTCTCCTCTTGGATCTGTCAAGCAATTTGATCTGGGTTATTCATGTATTATGCAAAAATATTTTTATATTGTTCATTTTTGTGAGGGAATAATTATACAAAACAAGACACCAAATAAACTAAAGTGGAAATATCTATCTACGCTCTAAATCCAATAGTTCTTTCTCTGGAGGTGGATAGCGCTCTGTCATAAGTCTCAGAACTGTTCTGAATCATTGCACTACTGAAGAGTAACTAAGTCTTTCACCGTTGATCATTCCACAATATTGCTATTACAATGTCCTCCTGGATCTGCTTAAATCACTCTGCATCAGTTCATGTAGGTCTTTCCAGTTCTTTTTGAAATCATCCAGTTCATCATTCCTTAGAGCACAATAATATTGCATCACCATCATATGCCACAATTTGTTCAGCCATTCCCCAACTGATGAACATTCCTTTAGTTTCTAATTATTCGCCACCACAAAAAGATCTGCTAGAAATATTTTTGTAACGTATATTATATATGTATATATTCATATATAAATTTATTTATATTTATTATATCTTTATATACATAAAGATATAATAATAGATATAAAATAAATAAATAAATATTCTCCTTTTTTATGATCTCTTTGGGATATGGACCTAGTAGTGCTATTATTGGATTAAAGGGTATAGTTATAGCACTTTGGGCATAGTTCCAAATTGCCCTCCAGAATGGGTAGACCAATTCACAACTCCACCAGAAATGCATTAGTGCCCCAATTTTGCCACATCCCCTCCAACATTTATCACTTTCTTTTACTGCCATATAAGTCAATCTATTAGGTAGGAGGTAGTACCTCAGTGTTGTTTTCATTTGTATTTCTCTAATCAAGAGTTATATAGAACATTTTCTTTTTTTTTTAAATATATTTTATTTGGTCATTTCCAAGCATTATTCATTAAAGACATAGATCATTTTCTTTTCCTCCCCACCACCCCCCATAGCCGACGCATAAGTCCACTGGGCATTAGATGTTTTCTTGATTTGAACCCATTGCTTTGTTGATAGTATTTGCATTAGAGTGTTCATTTAGAGTCTATCCTCTGTCATGTCCCCTCAACCTCTGTATTCAGGCAGTTGCTTTTTCTCGGTGTTTCCACTCCCATAGTTTATCTTTTGTATAGAACATTTTCTATATGATTATTGGTAGCTTTCTCCATTTGTCAGTTGGGGAATGAAATGGCTTTTATTATAAATTTGACTTAGTTCTTTATATATTTGAGAAATGAGACCTTTATTAGAGAAATTCATTATAAAAATTGTGTTTGTTGTTGCCCTTCTAATTTTGATTACATTAGTTTTGTTTGTATAAAATATTTTTAATTTAATATATTCAAAATCATTCATTTTTTATCCTGTAATGTTTTCTATCTCTTGTTTTGTCATAAAATTTTCCCTTCTCCATAGATCTGACATGTATTCTATATTCCCGTAAATTTACTTATAGTGTCACCTTTTATGTCTAAATCCAATACCCATGCTGACCTTATCTTGGCATAGAATGTGAGCTATTGGTCCATATCTCTTTTCTGCCATACTGTTTTTCAATTTTCCCAACAATTTTTGTCAAATACTAGTTCTTATCCCCAAAGCTGGAATCATTGCAACCCACCTTTTTCAACCACACATTTCCCATACAACATTCTTTACTTCAGGTCTACTTTGAAGTTCATCACTTAGTAAACGGGGCAACCCATTGTAGTAGCCCAGGGGGTAAAGTGCTAGACCCGGAGTCAGGATGACTTGAGTTCAAATTTGTGTGATTCCTCACAAGTCACTTAACCTCTGTTTGCTTCAGCTTCTTCTACTGTAAAATGGGGGACATTCCCAACTTACAGGGTTGTTGTGAAGGCCAAATGAGATGACACTTATAAAGTGCCTTAGCACAGTGCCTAACACATAATAGGTGCTTTATAAATGCTTATTTCCTTCCTCTTTCCTGCCCCCAAACCCCCAGAGACTCTCCATTGCCCTATCTGACATTTCTTTTTCATTCTTTTGGAATTTCAGTTTTCCATAATTCATTGTCATACAATAGTACTGGTCAAATATGGATAAAGATGGGGCGCAGATTTGGGATTTTCTTTGTATAATTAATCCCTGGAAGAGAAACACACTCTTTACTGAGCTGGTCAAGTTCTTTGCAACTTGGAGTGTTTGGGAGTTGCTCAGAGCATTGAGGTCCATATAACCAGTATGTATCAGAGAAATGCCTGAGTCTTTCTGGCTCTGAGACTGACTCTACTATACCACCTTGAGCACAGGTTTTGTTTTTTTTTTAAACCCTTACCTTCCATCTTGGAGTCAATACTGTGTGTATTGGCTCCAAGGCAGAAGAGTGGTAAGGGTAGGCAATGGGGGTCAAGTGACTTGCCCAGGGTCACACAGCTGGGAAGTGTCTGAGGCCAGATTTGAACCTAGGACCTCCCGTCTCTAGGACTGGTTCTCAATCCAGTGAGCTACCCAGCTGCCCCCCACAGGTTTTAAAAAGATGAACTTTGGTTTCTGGGAGAAAGATAGAGTTATGAAAGGAAATTGAAAATATTATTGTATTCTGGACCTAATTCACTGTCCATTTGCCTAACAGATGAAATCTATAGATTATCCAACGACCTGGATGTCTGGGAAATAGATGCTCCTCAAACATTTGGTCTATGCTATACGGATATTTAGATCAAATTCTTCTGAGGAGGTTCTACAGTGTCCTAGGGCTTGATGCGAATGTTCAACCATCAGAAAAGCAAAAGTATGGACAGCACACTTGTGTGCTCCATTATGAATATTTTCTGCATCACTTTATTAAGTTTAGGCAATTGAAAAAAATAAATCAAAGTCTGCTCTGAAGCATTTTGCTCATACTGAAATTTGACAGTAGTCTCTCAACTGATTTAAACCGACTCTAGCAGCCTTTGGCTTGATGCTCCTGAAATGAGGTCATCCACAAACAATAATGTGTGAGAGACTTCACTATCCATAGAGAATCTCTCTACAACTTGAACTTTGAGCTGGATTTTCCTCCACAGTAGGAGGAGAGCACTAGTACTTTAGGCAGTCCTGCATCTGCCTGTTTCATGATTTGCTTGAAATTTGTGATCAAGGGGTCCGGAAATAAGATGATCTCTCATTATAGCTTTCTTTTTTTTTTTTATTTTATTTCCCCATTAACAAATCTTTATCTTCTCACCCTCCCATCCTGCGAAATTTAAAAGAAAAAAAAACTGTGCAACAAATACGCATAGTCAAGCAAAACAAATTCCCATTGTTGAGGTACAGAAATGTATCTCATTCTGCTCTAATTATATCTTTCAAGTAATTTTATGGGAAGGGACTATTTCATTTTCATCTTTGTATTCCCCAGTGCCTGACACATAATAGACAATTAATAAATGCTTGTTGATTGACCTATGAATTTAAGGCATCATTTTGCTCTACTGAATCATGTCTTTTATAATTAATGAACAATAAGCACAGTAGGATATTGTATTCTCTGCATCTTTCAGTCAATTGCACAATGGTAAAGATGGGGCCTATTATGGGATATTGCTTGCAAAAAGGTCTGACTTGCCTACCAACACCCTCATTGAGGATGACCTCAGTGGGAATGTAGATGATCTAAATATTCTTTAGAGATGGGAAAGTAGACATATAGGCTGATTGATGATCTCTTAATCCTCTTTCTTATTTTGTTAGTAAAGGGTGAGATTCCCCCTCCCATATTTTTAATATCTTCTCTTCTTTCAGATCTTGTACAAATCTCCTCCATGTATATTTAGTCTGCTCCAGTTGCTTTGTCCATATTTCTTTTCTTTTCTGCCATTTCTGCCTCTTCTTTTTGTACATCTCAGACTGTGAGGCTAGAATCTACTGTTTGTGATAGTGAAAAAGGTTTGTTATTGAAGCACCCCCAAATGATAGAATGTGCCCCTGAGGAATGGTTCCTACCAGTCCAAGGTCCAAATTCAGTCTGGATCCAAATTCTTGAAATTATAGTTCATGAATTCCCACTCACATTTTTACTTCTCAAGTTGAAAATATGGCATTCACTCAAATAGCAGATTAAGACAATTTATAAATATGCTCCCTAAATTTCAGATACGTTTCCACAAAGATATATACCAACAGTAGAACAGGTGAATGAGAACAGAAAAAAAATAGATGTATAGATGTAAGGGACGCACACATAAGGAATCCATATGGGGACATAACATGCTGTTGATTCTGCAGGCCCCCTTTTGCCCAGCCTGCTCTTCTCTATAGGAGATGCCTTGTCCAGGCACATTATTCTGCCGGGGATATTGATCCACTGGGCTCACTGGACCTACTCTTTGTATGAAACTTGGCCCCCTGGGGCCAAATCCTTCTTTTAGGCATGGCTGTGCTGTATGAGCAAAGAATAACCAATCACAACCCATCTACTAAGGTGAGGAGCACCAAGCTTTACAATCTGCCTTGGCACTCCACCCTCTGACCCATTCATAAGATATACTCTGTTCTCTGGATGCCTGGGCACTGTCATCTGATATTTCAATGTATCCCAAGGACTGTTGGGTCTTGCCACCTACCTAGCAGTATGCCCCTCCTATACATGCAATCTCTGTTTCACCCCTCCTACTAAAATATGCGATTCTTGAAAGCACAAACTGTCCATTTTAATTTTATATCTTTAGTGCTTGACTTGCAGTAACTGCTTCAAAAATATTTCTTATTCATTCTGATTTCCAAACTGAATGATGCTAGTAAATACACTACTTTTAATTTCCACATAAAAAGAATTAAACTTTTAGATCAAACATTTTAGTTTCAAATAAATCAAGCAGTCAATGATAAAGCTCATCTATGTCATAATGCCTGTACAATGACAGCAAGTCGTGACTCTGTCAAGATTCAAGAAGTACCAACAAATGGGACCTTATTTGTATATATTGAATTAAATAGCCACTGCTCTGCTTTCACTGCAGGTTGGAGCAAATTGGCTGTGTTGACTTCATCTAGGTAGACTGATTTTAACTTGATTTTCAGAGGAAAAGGTAGATTTTTTAATTTAATTTTTATTGTAATGCAAAGCACACTTCCAGATTGGTCATTGTCATAAGAGCACATTTCTACATAACCCCCAAATAAAGCCATAAATACACTGATGTGAAAGACGACTCCAACAGTTCTTTCTCTGGAGGTGGATAGCATTTGTCTGTCAGGATTGTCTCACATTGTTGCATTGCTGAGAGTAGCCACGTTTTCACAGATAAGCATCATCTACTATTGCTGCTATTGTGTACAGTATTCTCCCAGTCCCACTCCATGTCAGTTCATGTATCATTTCCAAATTTTTCTAAAGTCATCTTATCATTTCTTATAGCACAATAATATTCCATCCCCACAATTTGTTCCCCAATTGATGGATGTCCCTTCAATTTCCAATTCTTTGCCAAAAAAGTAGATTTTTAAACACAAAAGTTCCATTCAAGACTACATAATATTTTGGCCATGCCTTCATATGCCTCTTCCTCCTGCTTTACACAACCCATAGAGTGGGCATCCCCCATATTGGGGAAATGCTTGTTTAGGAGGTGGAAAGGGAAAAGTTCACTGATCAACTTTATGACATTATGTAGAGGTGAACATTGAGATTTTGACTCTATTTTCTTCTGGAGGATGTGTGTGGTACCCACTGAGAACCTCACTGAGAGAATAATGGCATTGATTGGCTTAGTTATTATATATCAAAGCAACACTTTTGGCCGGAAGTCCATCATCCACTCTAATTCCATTTTCTGCTCAGAGAAAGGTACTGCTCTCGAGGACCAAAAGGCAGAAACAGAGATGATATCTGATGTACAGGGTTCTGAAGGAAGTCTAAAACCAGCATTTAACCATACCGTACCATAATTGAATTTTAGAGCTGGAAAAGACCTCGGAAACCCTCAAATATAACCCCCATTATTTTGCAGGAGAAAATGAGGCCCAAAGAAAAGCAGTGGCTTGCCAAAGATCACACAGACACTAGCACAGAAAGCCTGTCCTCCTCAACACTGTTTCCAAACGATACTGGTTCAGAAAGTCTATGAGATGAATTTCCACAGTTAACATTTTAAATGCAGTTTTGTTGAGCATCAAAATCCCCAGTAAAAATAGCAAACATCTTTTGAACCAGCAGAGGGCAGTGATGACATAAACCAGATTGTTACATGCATATTCATTTTTTTAATCTCCCCTCCTCCCCCAATCCTATTCCCCACCCCAACCCCATCAGATGGATTCTAACATCATTAAAAGAGTTCTGGCCCTTGGCTGACCCTCTTTGGCGCTCTGGGACTTTATTTTGTTGAAGAAAGTCTAATTAAATGGGTAGTTCTGGTTCAAAAGGCTAAAGCAAAATGATATTTAAGGAACAGCTCCAGAGACAAGTCAATCCTGAGAGCACTTTCAAGTCTCTAGAAAGCGATTTATTCCCTATGATCCTATGAAGTACAGAGAAATGATCCCCAGCCCCATTTAATAAATAGATGAGGAATCCAAGGTTTAGAGAAACTGAGTGATTTGCTCTATTAAGTTAGTGAGTGTCCTGTGGATTCTGCTACATTTCTCTTTTGAAGTTCTGGTTTGTCTAGGAAACTGTAGATGATAACTTGCTACATGTAGCATACAAAGGATACTTGTTTAGGTAGTGGATGGAGAAAGTGGCCTCTGGGGGGCCCTTCCAGCTCTTGAGATTCTGTGATTGGGTGAGAAATTCAGATGAAGCCCTAATTTCTTCCTATCCACAAATATCCCCCCCTCATCCCCCCTCTTATGCACCCACAAAGCCTAGAGTACCCCCCTTGTGCCATTCCCCCTTTTCTGTCACTCTCTAGCTGTCTAAATAAATTTCCAGACATGATGCAAAGCAAAATTATTTAATGTTGAAACATCTACAGTGTCTGCTGGCTGCAGCTTCAGGTTAATAAAGCGAGGAGTATGGCTTCTGGTTTCTTCAGGCTAACACAAGAGCGGTGCTGCTGGATCTTTTTGACTTCTTCCTTCCCAAGTTATTAATTGGATCCTGGAATTCTGCTTTATGGAATTGATACAACGTTTCGTCATGATGTTCTGAAATGCATCGTTGTAGAGTAACCAGGAAGGAATCAGGTCTAGGAGGCGTGCCTTCACAAACAAAAAGTACAAATGGAAGTGTTAGGAGAAATAGAAGCAATGAAGTCCACGAGGGAACGATTTTGCTTATAGAAGGGCCTTTTTCAAAATTCTCTGTTTACAGACTTAATGGAACCATTTTTCTTCTAAGTCATTAATAGCGTTTGAAGATACTGAGTCTGGCTTTCCCAGTGTTCACTTTTTTTTCCCTGAGAGCAATTAAGTTACTTTAGAAGATCCTATCAACTGTTTCAGATATCTCCAAGGGTCAGGCTTGGCTAAATTGGGCAGGGGCCCAGATCCTACTATAGAGCCTTATTTGTAGTAGCCACTCAATACATTTTGTCAAATTGAATTTAACGAAATTGTTAGATAAAAATGATCAAGTAAAGCTGGTACTGGGCAGCTAAGTGACTCAGTAGATACTTCCTAGCTGTGTGACTTTGGTTAAGCCACTCAACCCCCATTGCCTAGCCCTTACCTTCCTTTGCCTATGACCCAATAAATACCTCATATCAATTCTAAGACTGAAGGTAAAAGTTTAAAACAAGAAAAGTTGTTTTCTTCTTCTACCTTTTTTGATGTTCTTCTCTCTATCCGCCTTCCTTATTAAAATCTAGCCTGAAATCCAGGCACACTATTGATAATAATTATTTATATTTATCTTGATAATTGTCTCCCTTAGAAATATTTACATTGTTAAAAGGAGAGAGCCTTAAGTCAAAAGGCTGAATGACTGAATCTCTAATTGAATTAGCCTTTTGTTCTCATTAACAGAATATTTCTCCCCCTAAAATGTATTTGTGCCCCTAAAATGAGATGTCCTTGAAAAGAAAAAAAGGATCTGGAGATACAGAATCTGGAGGCTTAATATAACCTAGATTTGGGGCAGGAAGAGACTATTTAAACTGTATTCCCCCAATCCACCAATCAACAAGAACTTTTTAAGTATTTACTCTGTGCCAAACACTGTGCTGGGCACTCAGAAAACAAGGGCAAAAATGAAATATTGCATGCCTTCAGAAAGCAAACATCTTAGGATAACGTATATGAATATATATGGAATAAATAAAAATAAAAGGAAGTTTAAGGAGAGAGCTACTTAGCAGAGGAAAAGCTTCATATGGAAGACAGTGCTTGAGCTGAGACCTGAAGAAAGTAAGGATGGAGGAAAGAGTGAATCCCAGGCAGGGAAAACTCAGGTCATGGACGTGGAGGTGGTAGATGTGCTATGTGAGAAACAGCAAGAGGGTCACTTAAACTGGAGCTAGTAATGAAGGGCATGCACAAAAAGTAATGATGTCTAATCAGGCTGGAAACATAGGTTGATGCCAGGTCATGAGGGGCTTTAAAAAGATTTTCATTTCACCCTTGGGCCAACAGGGGACCACTGGAGTTTATTGGACAGGGAACTGATCTGCAAATAAGAAAAATAACTTTGATGAGCTAGAGGATAAATAAGGAAGATACATGGGGCCTGGGAACCAATTAGAAGACCATGGCAATAGTACTGGTGAATGTTGTTTGGGGCCTGAACTAAGATAGAGCCAAAGGCTATACGAAGAGGATTTCTTAGTGGGATGCTGCAGAGGCAGAAATCCCAAGATTAGTTACCGATTGGCTATGTGAAATAAAAGATAATGTCAAAGTTGTGACCCTGGGAGACTGGAAGCATGGAAGTGCCCTCAATAGATATAGGAAAAGTGTGTTCTCAACTGACACTGTGTGATCTGAGGGAGAAGAAGAAGGGGGAGGGGAAGCTCAAAGGGGTATTTGGCAGGTTGAGGGAAGAATATGTTTTCTCTTGGACGAGTTGAGTTGGAGATGTCCATGGGAATGTCAATAGGCAATAGATATATAACTAGATCTCAGGAAAGAGACTGGGGATGAATATAAAGAGATATGACTTCTATAAACAGAAATGGAAGTAAAAGAAGTCACTAAATGGAGTATGTAAAGAAGAGAAGAGGACCAATGGCAGAGTTTGGGGAGGTATTCCTACAGTTAAAAGGGATGATGAGGCAGCAAAGGAAACTGAAAAGGAGTCATACAGGTAGATGAACCAAGAAAGAGGAATATCACAAAAAGAAGATATTTAATGATATCAAATGCTACATCAGGTCAAGAAGGGCAAAGTCAAATAAAAAGACTCTAACGTGAGCAAATGCAAAATCACTGGTAATTTTTTAGAGTTGTTTAAGGCAAGAAACAAGACATGGGAGAGGCAGGGTTAGAAGAGTGAAAGTGAAGAAGTTGATTTAATGATTATGCATAGCTTTTTTTCTTGGTATGTGGAAATTACCAAATGGGAAGAGAGACTGGATGATGAGTTAAGAAGGAGTAAATTCTAGTGGAGGTTTTTTAAGGAGAGAGAGGACCTGGGAATGCTTACAGGCAACAGGGTTGCCATTTTAGGAGACTGTGTGATTGAGGCATCAGTCTGTTGGAGAAGATGGAAGAGAATGGGATCAAGGGAACAGGGAAGAAGGATAGGCCTTGTTGAGGAAAAAAGACCAACTCATTATCCAAGAGTAGTAAAGGAGGAGAGAGAAGATAGTAAGAAGTTTGGGGAAGAAGAAGAAAAAAGAAGGAGCTCATGGCCTCCACCATAACAAGTATGGTAAATTTCAGGTTTTATTAAGAGTACCCAGTAGACTTTTTGGGTGGGAAAAGAAGGAAATAAGGAAACAGGAAACAGGCCTAACCTTTCCCAATGCTCTCTAGTCACATTATTAACTATATACTCTGCTCTAGACAACCTAAGCTCCAATCTCAGTTCTGTGGAAATTTTGATCATAATAAGGATTTAAGACAAGTCCTTTAACCTCTCTTGACCTCAGTTCTCTAATCTGACCATTTTGGATGATCAGTATTCTACCATTAATTTAGTGGCTTGGAGAATTAGAAGCTGCGTTTGGCTTTTAACTTAGAGCAAATTTGCTTTGGGAAAGCATGTCTCTAAATGTTAGAAATCCTTCCAAACATTTATAAGAAAGAAAGAGCTCTTGTTGTGTAGCCTTATGACATTCATGTTTCATTAAGTAATAAAGATAATAGTACATTAAAGCTTTAAAATGTTCACTTTCCCCTTCCCTTATCATTTTTCCTAAACTTCTTTCTAATGGGAGCAGACAGTGAGATAGGTTAATTGTCCCTGGAAGGTGGATTACTCTATCGTATTTGGAAGCTGATTCTCTATGCCCATGATGGTGAACCTATGTTACACATGCCAGAGATGGCACACATAGACCTCTCTGTGGGCACAGTTGTTGAGGATCTAGTTCCCCAAGGACCCAGTGCACCTGTCCCTGCAACACAGTTTGCCAGAGTCCCTAACTAGAAAGCCTGAATAAGGTACAGCTGGGCTGCTCCCCTCCCTTCTCCCCAGTAGGAATTAGTAAGCAAGTCTCTTCAAGACAGTATCCCTTGCAGGAAAAGATTGCCCAACCCCATTCAGAATACAATGGCCTCTTAATTACCTTTGGACTGAGACAGAAACAACTTATGCTTTTATTATCAGAAGTAACCAGTGTCTTTACTATACAAAGTATTTTGGGGATTTGGGAATATGTCTTTTTAGTTTGTACTTTTATAAGGTTCAAAACTGTAGTCTAGTGATTTAGGAAATAAGTGTTATGAACCTGAAGCTAGACTAATAGTCTCTTCCCTGTACTATAACCCCCTCCCCCAGTTTCTTTCACAAGCAGCCTTTGACCACTTTAGTCTGTTCAATTTGCATCCAAAGGGATGCTTGTCTGAAGGAAAACACAATAGTGCCTTGTCAGAGGTAGTGATTTCCCAATCATCCCTGCATGCAGATTAAAACCTGACTTCAACCCTTGACCATTTGCTAAAAAGGTTAATTTGGAGGATACCCACTTCAGGAAGGTAGACCATAATGGGGTGAATGTGTCTTTTTGTTTTTTTTTCCTTCTGGCCCCCTCTTTCTTTCTCAATAAAGCATTGCCTTTGAAATGGCTTCTGGTTCCTTGAATAGTGGCTAAAGAGGGTGTACTTTGAATTTTTCAAGGTCCTCTCAATTTCTACTTTGGAGAGGAACTAGGTTTAAGGGGATCATATGTCACATAACTACAGGGAAGCAGGGGAGAGTGCTTGCATCCCTTGCCTCTCCCTCTCCCCAAGCCTGACTACATCACCCACCCCACTGCCAGGCAGTCCAATGGAAGTGCTTCCTCCTTCCCAATGAAAGTGCTTCATCCCTCCTCTGGGTGGAGAAATGTGGGGAAGCAGTGTGAGCACTCAGTGAGAACACAGAATGTGGTCTCTGGAGGGGCATGGGCATGGCTCTTGGTCTGGGGATAGGATGGGGTTTGGGCCTGGAACTCCATCTCTAAAAGATTGTCTGTCATTTCTCTAGGCCATTAACTTGCCCTATTCTTTTCCCCCACGAGATTTCTTTTTGGCAATAAAAAAAAGTCCCTGATTTCTAGGAAAATGACTTTCAGATTTGTTATTTATCAGCAGTTGATCCTAGCCAGGGTTATGCCTTTTAGGATAGAGTTAAAGGAATACCTCTTCTCTCTGGGATACCACTACCTCCAGAACTGTTTCTTCCCAACTATGCTGCTGTCATTGATCTCCCTTTCCTATCCTTACCTCCTTTGTCTCTAACTTTATCCCTACTGTCACAGAAAGATCTCAACCTTCTACAGTGTCTGCTAAATGGTTCTGACAATGAAGCCCTGAATTTCCTCTTCCCTTCCTGGTGGAGTTCAGTATTGGTTACCATGGTTAGCACAGAGAAAAGGGGAAGAGATCCCCAGTTCCCTCTAACTGGAGTTCCAAATTTGAACTTGGAATAAGTTCTCTCTTAGAAATCATTTTATAAATTATAGTTAAAGGATCATAGGATTCTGGTCATTGATTTCAAGCGATTAGATCATCTAGATAGCTAGATCATTCTTAACCTTGGGTCCCCACTGATAGATAACTAAGCATCTAAAAACTTGGAACTGAAAAAAATCTCTTATTTTTCACCAACCTCTAACTGAAAGCATTTGTTTTGTTAGAGTTTCAGACCACCCAAGGAGCACACGAAGACAATGCAATTCAAGCAAGGGAAAGCCTTTATTACTAGCACACTATCACTAGCATGCTAGGGGAAAGCTCAGCAAAGCAGTTCCGTCCTCCCAGAGTTGGGACCCTACATAGATACTTCACAATATTACTTAACCTGGATGATTGTTTAAACCCTAGAGCACTTTATGGCTAGTTATTTCGCTGAAATGTTGCAACAGTCCTGAAACACCCTATGGTCAGCTATCTGCTGAAATGTTTGAATGGGCAGCATAGCTGGAGGATATGTTTATCAAATGGGTTGGAGATCCTGTGCCCTTTTTCCTTTACTTCAGCTTCAATTATCTAAAAATATTCTAAAAAAGGATGCATAGGCTTCATGAGATTGCTAACAGGCTTCATGATATAAGATTAAGAACCCATTTCTGGAATGACCCTTCATGTTACAGATAAGGAAACCAAGTCCCAAAGAGGTTAAATGATTTGCTCAAAATCACACAGGGAGTAAGTAGAAGATACAAGATTTGAACCCAAGTCCTCTGACTATAAATCCATTACTCTTTAGGTCAGTTTCATCAGGAATAAACAGGCATTTATAGGTTGGTTTGGGAAACTAATCACCATTCATAGCACTGTTTCTATAATGAATATCTTTTTTGAATCTTACACACACACACCCCCAAATCCTAACTTTTAGAGCACAACTGTTTCAAGGTTGGATCTCAGCAACATTTTTTTCTCAAAAGGTAAGTAGGCATTAGAAGAGATTAAAATCTGCACAATTTGAATCATTCTGTTATCTAATAAACAGTATTTATATCGAGCCTTAAGGTCTTCAAAGTGCTTTATAAATATCTCATTTGGTGCTCATAATGGCTTTAAGAGATGGTGCTAGTCCCATTTTACAGATGAGAAAACTGAAGCAGATAGAGGTTAATGACTTGTTGAGGATCATACAGCTAGCAAGCGTGTGAGGTTGGATTGAACTCAAGTCTTCCTTTCTCCAGGTTCAGCTCTCTATATAGTGTTTTACCCAGGAGCCTTATAACCCTACTAATCAGAAATAACTATGTGTTCTTCTTACTCCAAGGATCTCTAATGGGTATGGGTATTCCCTCCACCAAAATCATTCTACAACATAATGGAAGGGCCTTATGAATTGCTAAAATGAAAATTTGGTATCCTGGTAGAAAATTGTTTTACTATGACCCTAACTGAATTTGGTAAAATGTGTCCCCAGATTACACACATTCAATAGTCCATTCAAATTTCTAAAACCTTTCCAGATTGGAAGAACTTTTCAGAGCTGGTCCTTCTCCTGACATTGTTATCAAGAACCCATGTTATCTAAAATAAGCTCATATAAACCATCAGTGTTTTTATACATTATTAACAAAGTCCTGCAGGAAGAGATAGACACTCCATTTAAAATAATTGCATATAAAATAAAATACCTGGGTTTATATCTGCCAAAACAAATGCAGAAACTACACAAATATAATTATAAAATTCTTTTTACATAAATAATGTCAGATCTAAATAATTGGAGAAATATTAATTTTTCATTCATCAGTAGAGCCAATTTAATTAAAATGACAGTCCTGCCTATCTATTTATTCAGTGCCATCCCAAACAAATTACCAAAAAACTATCTTATTGAGCTAGAAAAACAATAGCAAAATGCACTTGGAAGAACAAAAGATCAAGAATATCAAGAGAATTAATAAAAAATGTGAAGTAAGGAGGTCTAGCAGTATCAGATGTTAAATTGTATCATAAAGCAGTAGTTATCAAAACTATCTGGTACTGGCCAAGAAATAAAAAAGCAGATTAACGAAAAATAGCAAACATACAACACGCAGAAGAAAAAATTATAGTAACTAGAGTAATCATATAGAAGTAAAGCTATATAGTAACCTATATAGTATATAGTTTAGTATCTTCCTGGCTGTGTGACCCTGAGTAAATTACTTAACCTCAATTGCCTTGCCCTTCCTGCTCTTCTGCTTTAGAACCGATATAAAGTATCGATTCTAAGGCATAAAGAAGATAAAGATTTAAAATAAATCTGAGAAATACAACCATGCATGAATAGGTTCCATACATCTTTCCTTGCTTTTTCTAAAAGAAATGAGTTTTAGATTTACCAAGATTTCGTGAGCAAGGCAACCACAAGTTTCATCTCCAACTGCAACAAAATTCAAGGATTCCTTAACAAAATCTTCTGCTGTCTTTGTCATTATGCTGGGTTTGAGATACCTTGTCATTGGGGTAGAAATAGAGTAAGGTGTCACTACCTAAAACAAAGAAGAAAGAGTAGACTTTTGTTCCATTGCAGTCTATCAATTGATATTTTTATGAATAAACATTTATTAAGTACCTACTGTGTACCAGGCACTGTGCCAAACATTGAGAACACATAGAGAGGCAAAAAAATAGCCCCTGCCCTAAGGGAGCTTACATGGAGGAGACAATGTACAAACAAATATATACAAAGTATATACTGTGTCATCATAATGTGTTCTCATCTTCTTTCCCCATCCTGCCCAGTAGAATGTAAGTAAACTGATTGAAGACAAAGACTGTCATTAAATTTATTTATTTTAATCCCTAGAACTTTTTAGAGAGACATGATATAAAAGAGAGTGAGCTTTGGAATTAAGAAGTTATAGACTTGAGACATTCCAAGGACATACTGGTGATATGATGCTGGGCAAATTGTTAAAACTCTCAATGTCTCCCAGCAAGTCTCTAAGACTATAAGTTTCAGCTTTGGTTGGGGGAAGCATCTATTAAGTGCCTACTATGTACTGGACATTGCACATGCACTTTACAAATATTATCTCCTTTGATCTTCACAATAACCCCAAGAAGCAGACACTATAATTATCTCCATTTCATAGTTAATTAAATTTAGACAGACAGTGGTTAGGTGATTTTCCCAGGGTCACACAGCTAGTAAATGCATAAAGTCAAACTTGAATTCAGGTCTTCCAGATTCCAATGCTATATACGTAGTGCTATCAGCTGCCCCTTCATTGGTTAGAGGAAAATTCCCCATTCAATTTCCTTACCCAGTGGAAACATAGATTTTGTTTTTAACTCTCTAGAGTTTAGCATAATACTCTATTTAAGTAATGACTTAAATAATGTTTAATGAAATTTTTATTGAATTATCTCAAATTTGTAAAGGGTTCCAGAATTAGAGACAAAAGACCTATTTTCCCAAGTGTGAAAATTAATAGACTATCAAGGTCATAAGACCATAGATATAAAACTCAAAGGAACCTTAGCAGTCATGAACCCGAACCTCCTCATTTTACAAATAAGGAAACTGAGGTTGAGAGGTTAAGTAAATGAGGCACACAGTAAGTCTCTGAGGCTTTCAAATCCAAGTCTTCTCAATTCCAAGTTCAAAAATATATCAGCTATACCAATCAATTTTCAGCTGGGAATGAATGTAGGGGGCAGGATTAAGAGCAGGGAGGGCAGCTGGGTAGCTCAGTGGATTGAGAGCCAAGCCTAGTGATGGGAGGTCGTAGGTTCAAATTTGACCTCGGACACTTTGCAGCTGTGTGACCCTGGGCAAGTCACTTGACCTCCATTGCCTACTCCTTACCACTCTTCTGCCTTGGAGCCAATACAGAGTATTGACTCCAAGACGGAAGGTAAGGCTTTGGGAGAAAAAAAAGAGCATCAGAGGATGGGAGGGAAGGCAAGAATATAAGCTCCTTGAGAACATTGAATGCTTTGTTTTTGTCTTTATATCCCCAAATTCTTGTTTTAAAAATTGATTTAAGTTTGGGGAGATAGTGTTAGAGAGAAAGGTATGAGGTGGCTAGGGAATTCACAAACCCAAATAAGTTAAATCATGCCATGAATCACCCTTTTCTTCCACCAGAAACATTTTATATAAGTAAAAAATGGCTAAAATTAACATGAAGGGCCAGATTAGAAGGAAAAAGAAATAAAATAATACAATGCTGCCAGAAGGTGATGAAAAGATGTGGGACGTAAAGAAACCTTCTTGCCCACCCACTTTTCCTTCATGTTAGTGAGGGATTTTATAGTTGAATGGATATAGAGCAAAACAAAGGCACCAGGATAATTATTCTGATTTTCTGTATCCTAGAGATGACTTTGGGTTCAAATAGATTATAGACAGTCATCAATAGGACTTGGTGAGCCAGCATAGTATCCAATCTTCCATCCTACCTTTTTGTTTCATACATGCATGTGAACACGCACATACACACACAGACACATGCATCTCTCCCTTTCCAGTTCTTCCTTCTGCCCCTTAGTAAACTCCATAAGGGCAAAGAGGTTGATTCATCTAACTTCTACATCTCTCCAAACGCAATCACAATAGATGGTTAATGAAGCTCTATTGAATTATGAGGTAGTCTGGTCCAGTGGATCTAGTCCTGGAGTCAAAAGATTGGCCCTACTATTCCTATCCATGTGGCCTTGGGCAAGTCACCAAACCTTTCCTGACTCCAGTGTTGAGGATTGAACCAGATGAGCTCCAGTGGACTTTTCATAAAGGGGTTTTTCTTGAGGGCAGACTGTTTTGACTTTTTGTGTCCATAGGACCTAATACAGTATTGTCAGTGCTTTTAAAATGTTGGCTGAATAAATGAATGAATATAGGAAATAACTCCAAATCCCCTGATATGATGAAACAAATTGAGCAGTCATCCTTTTTCACCTTCCTGTATCCCTACCTCTTTGATTCTGCAAATTTATAGTCTGTAAGTATCCAAATACCTGGAAACAATCATTTCTCTTACCACTTACTCATTGAAAGCTCATCATTTATTTATGTCCTCAAGCTAATCTTATCTACAGATGTATAGTGTTTAACTGCCAAGAAAGACGGACATAATAGCTACTTTAATTTGTTGGATTTCTTGTTGTAAAGTTCTGGTTGAATTTAATACACAGTATTGATTCCAAGATGGAAGGTAAGACTTTTTTAAAATAAAAAATAAAATGAAATAAAATTTCTGGACCCTGTAGCTAGATGGTCATATATGTGTTGCTTCTCTCAAACAGAATATAAACTCTTTGAGAGCAAAAACTACCATGCTTTTTCTGTTTGTATCCCCAGAAGCACAGAGTAAGCACTTAAAAGCTTTTCCCCCCTCTCTTTTCTGACTGCCAACAACCTGTCATATCTTTGCCCTTTTCTCTCCCACATCTTCCCTACCACTCTCATTTGCCCCCAGTGTGAGTATAATGAGGAATGTGATGCCTGAGAATAATATCGAGAATGTGCTTCCAATGGAAGAGAGAATGTGTAGCATAGTGCAATATGGTCTTTGGTGAACATCAACGTGCCTCTCTACTATAATCACCCCTTCTAGCTTCACTTCAATGTCCAACCTCCCCACCACCACCACCACCACCACCACCACTGTCTCCTGGGTTCTTTAAGATGAGGAGAGCAACAACAATAGTAATGGCAGAAGTGAAGGCAGTGTCTAGCACAATCCTTATTCCTATATAGTAGGTCCTTAAAGGTTTTGTTGAACTTAAAAGAATTGGATGCTTGTGACACTACTGAGACTCAGAAGACTTGAACCACTTACTCCCTGTATGATAAGGTCATCCAGGCAAATTGCTTCACCTCTATGTCTCAGTTGCCTTATCTATAAAATGAGGGTGCTAGACTAAAGAATCTGTAGGGTCCCTTCTAGATGTAATCTACAATCCTATGAAAAGTAGGGGCTATCAAATTAACTGATAAGAGGAAAATGTCCTTCTGCCTCAGAAGTCTTTTCTATACTTACATCCTATAGTGGACATGGGACCAAATCACACAAAAGTCATTGATGACAAAAGAATAAAATGTTAGGTTAAAAACTCAAGCCCCAAAAGACATGTACAAGAACATTCATAGCTGCACTCTTTGTGGTGGCCAAAAATTGGAAAATGAGGGGATGCCCTTCAATTGGGGAATGGCTGAGCAAATTGTGGTATATGTTGGTGAGGGAATACTATTGTGCTAAAAGAATTAATAAAGTGGAGGAATTCCATGGAGATTGGAACAACCTCCAGGAAGTGATGCAGAGTGAGAGGAGCAGAACCAGGAGAACATTGTACACAGAGACGGATACACTGTGGCACAATTGAATGTAATGGACTTTTCCATTAGTGGCGGTGTAATGTCCCTGAACAACTCAGAAGGATCTAGAGAAAAAACACTATTCACATTCAGAGGGAAAACTGTGGAAGTAGAAACACCAAAGAAAAACAACTTCTCGATTACATGGGTCAAGGGGATGTCGACTCTAAATGATCATCCTAGCGCAGACATTAACAACATGGAAATAGGTTCTGATCAAGGACACATGTAAAAACCAGTGGAATTGAGCATTCGCTATGGGAAGGGTTGGGGGGAGAGGAGAGAGGGAAAGAATATATGATTCTTGTAACCAAGGAATAATGTTCTAAACTGACAAAATAAAATTAAAAAAAAAAAAAAACTAAAGCCCAAGATCTCTTAAGGTTGCACTGTTTACTTCACCTGTATGATGATTCTTTTTGCCTTATACTCAGCTTGCAGTGCTTTGGAAAATGTGCATATAAAAGCCTAGAAAGAAAAGGAATGAGTTATCAAAAAAGCTTCTCTCTCCTCCTAGCCCAAGGATACACAACTACTAAAAGGGATTCCAAAGGAGCTTTCCTTTTTTAACCCTGAAAATATTAGTATAGTCTTTCATTTTTCTTGCTTCCTCATTCCCTACCTCTAATTGACTCTTACAAAAATCTCTCCTATCCTTTCCTTACTTGATAACACTTACCTGGCACTTAAGGCTCTCTAAAATCTCACTGCAATCTACCTTTCCCTCCTTATTTCCTATTACTCTCCTTCATGAACTCTATTCTCTAACCAAACAACACCCTTATCACATTGTGCCCTTTTGACTCCTTTATATTTGTATCTTACACCTCAAATACTCTCTCTTCATAGTGATGATAGCTAACATTTATATAGCACTTGCTATGATCCTCATACCTTGAATGGTAGGTACTATTATTATCCTAATTTTACAGATAAGGAAACTGAGGCAAAAAGGAATTAAGTGACTTGCCCAGGGTCACACAGCTATTAAGTAACTGAGGACAGAATTGAACCCAGGTCTTCCTGACTCCAGGGTTGACACTTTATCTATTGTGCCACCTCGCTCAGAAAAAAGAAACTTTTTCTTCAAGGTTCATGTCCTGTGTTATCTATATTATATTACATTTATTCTATTTGTACATCAGTCACATACACCCTACTTCCTCCTGATAGACTGCAAGCTCCATGACATGTTTCATCTTGTTATGTTCAATATGTTGCACATAGTAGGTGCTCGATATATTTTTGTTCTATGCTCAGTGCATTGTATATAATGAGGAGGAAAGTATTATACAATTTACTAATCGTGAATAATAAGTGGCTATTTTCCATAGAAATCTTTCTGTTGCCTTGCACTGGAAAGGACTCTCCCATTAATGAAGTCATTCTTTTTGGTGGGGAAAACTCAATGTTTTAATTTATATTCTCTCAAATATTTTGTTAACTAATTCTTTTTTTTCCCTTAGATTTGTTTCTTGACTTTGTAGACATTCCTCCTAACATCTTACCTTTCTATGGTTGGATCACCTCTCAGAGCCACTAAATTATAAGTTTCATTGTTAGTTTTTAAGCTTCTTTTAAAAAATAAAACCCTTACCTTCCGTCTTAGAATCAATACTGTGTATTGGCTCCAAGGCAGAAGAGTGCTAAGGGCTAGGCAATGGAGGTCAAGTGACTTGCCCAGGGTCACACAGCTGGGAAGGGTCTGAGGTCAGATTTGAACCTAGGACCTCCCATCTCTAGGCCTGGCTCTCAATCCACTGGGCAACCCAGCTGCCCCCAGTTTTTAAGTTTCTTGAGAGCAAAAGCATTCTTTGTATTCCCCTCAGTATCTGGCACACAGCAGACACTTAAGAAACACCCACTGATTTTAATTGAGGATAAAATAAAACAGCTTCTTTCTTGGAGACCCAAGCCTAGATTGCCCAGAACTCATCTCAGCAACAAATCCCAGCCCTGACGTTTTGACTGAATCTTTTGTGATCTCTTTCTATGCTGGATCACATTCTAAACTAGGTTCATTTATGAGAAATTATCTTGGAAAATCTCTCATGAATAAAATTAGGAAAAGAAAGGGTGCTAAAAAAGGGGGGAAACCTATATGATACCATTCAACTTAATGAACACTGAGACACTATGTTGGGCTCTCACTCACTTTTGTAGATGAGTAAATGCTATAAAATGGCCAAGGGAAGCGGCCTACCCCTGAAGAAATGTTCAGAACCAGTCCTTTCTGCCTAGAAACAAAATGAGCAATTTCAAACATACTTGTGTCAAGATTCCATTATGTACAAAAAACCCACAATAACTGGGGCTCGTGGGAATCACCACACAACTCATGTTCCCATTCATATTAAATGCATTGCTTCTAGATCGTCTTCTAAAATGGCTTCATCCCTCCCCCTTTGTCAATCAGGATCTCCCAAAAGGTGTTTGTTAAAGTGAAAAGAGCTACAGTACCATCTTTGGGGTTTGTGAAGTGAGATCAAGTCAGAGAAGCAACTTCAATTAATAGAAGCTTTCACAATATTTTTAGTAACCAATTTCATATAGGTAGGGTTTAAGATGGACTTGTGCTATTTCCAGTGTCATACTAACAAAACAGAATATCCCCAACTATTCTGTTTACCTTCATTTTAAAATGGAATTCTTATTAAAAATAATTCCCCTGTGATCATTCAATCAACTCAATTAAACAATTATTTATCAAGTGCCTAATATATGCAAAGCTCTATACTAATGATAAAAAGTCTAAAATGAAAATAATTCCTGCCTTCAGAGAGCATACTTTCTAGAGAGTGTAAAAAATGGAGATTTGAACTCAGAACTCCAATCCCCAGGGGTCCTTGCTAGCTCCCAGAATGCCCTCTAATTTCACTGAGATTTCCACCTGGACGAGGTCAAGAATTTCTATTTAACCTGGCTGTAAAGGCTACTGGGTCTTTTGTCTACTTCCGCTTTGGAGCAAGCACCGCTCTCCACCTAGCAGGCAAGATGTGAGTGGTCGTGAATAGGCTCTCTGGGCCTAGCATGTGCCTTTCTTACTTGTATTTTCCTAAATTCCTTATCTTGAATAAACCTCTAAAAATATAATACTTCTAGAGAGAAACTAATTTCTACCTGCCTCAGTTTGCCCCCTAAATTTTAACTGTTACAAGAGGATATCTAATAGAGTGTAATCAAGTGCTGGATTTAAAGTCAGGGAATCTGAGAGCCCTTTCCAGCTTGAAGTTATTTTTATTTCATTGTATCATTATTTCATTCATTTATTTGCATAAATGAATTCTTCTCCTCTGTCCTCCAGGCCCAGTTAAAAAGCTGTATAAGTTTCATTTTTTGTCTTTGAATTAACTTGCAGTGGAAGGGGAAAATAGTTTAAAGAAAGCATAGCAAGATATCCACCTAAGCAAAGTAATCAGAAGAACATTCAAAGATGAAAATGGAAGGGCTACAAATTAAGGGGGAAATAGAGAAGATTTTTTAAAAAAAATACTGTCTTCTCTACAAAGATGGCAAAACCATCATGCTTGGACCACAGTATCAGGTATACTTTCCAGAAGCTTATAGCAATGGTAATAAAGAGAACAAAGATAGGGAAAGTAATAGGATTAGACTTAAGTGTAGGCAAAGGAGGTCCAGGTTAGAGGTAATATAATTGTAATGATATTGAGGGGCTAAGAGAAAAGGCATATGAAGAAGAAGAAGATAGCAAAGGTGTGGTGGGGGTAAATTATTAAGATTGGGAAAAGGTAACTAAGAATACTGACCTACTCTCCCCTCTATGCAAAAATATTACTTTTGAGATTATTGAGAATCATTGCTACTCAAAATGAGGACCATCACAATAAGAGTATTAGTGGGGATCAGGAAACTTTTACATATGAAATCCCACATTTGACCACATATTTATCATTTTGCAAATAACTGAGAAAGGTAGAGAATTTAAGATACCATCATGGTTATTGTTTGCTGACAATCAAAGCACTGGATTCAATAGGACACAACATTGCCTTACAAGCTTTTTTAACAAATAGATGTCTCCATGTCCATTACTATCATCCAAGACTTCTTAGAAAATAAAACAGAAAAAAAGCCCTGTTCAATGTCTGTCTCTCTGATTGCAAGCATCAGGTGAGATGTAAAGCAGAGGGAGGTATGCTCCCCAAAGGCAGTAAAAGAAATCTAGCACAGAATCCAGGTCAAAGAGGGAATCTATGGTAATATTGAGATTCTACAGATGCTCACCTTTGCAGAGGGCATTGAGCTGATTGTATCAATCCTCTAAAAGGTACGGAGCTTTCCAGAAAATATCTGTAATTCCTTAAAGGAGTGTGAGCTGCAAATTCATACAGGTAAAGCCAAGTGGTTGTGGCTGGGGGGGTTGGGGGGAGGGCAAATATAATTGGCTTTCTTATCCTTAGTAACTTCATCTGTAAAATGAAAGTTTGTCATAGATGACTATTAAGGTCCCTTATGGCTCTTAATGATCCTAGAAATGAAGTTACATGTCCAAAATATGTTTTCCTTTGGAAAATAAGAAGATTTACTATTTACTTACTAAAGGCCATCTGAGGGGAAATGTATTAATTAGCACAAAAAAAATTTCATATAGGTGCTAACAATAATAATAGCTAGAATTTATAAAGTTTCTACTATGTGCCAGCCACTCTGCTAAGTGCTTCACAATTATTATATTATTTGAACCTCAGAACAACCCTGAGATGTAGGTAGCTTTTATCCCCATTTTGCAGGTAAAGGTAAGTGGCAAACAAAGGTAAGTGACACAGCCAGATTCATATAATCAGTCTCTGAGACAGGATTTGAAATCAAGTCTAACAGAGTCCAAGGCAAACACTCTAGCACTCTATCCAATTGTGAACATGTTGTGACCTCGGTCCTACCCCAGTCTCTTGAGTCCAGAGTCTGTTCCATTTTTTTGCCATTGTATCTCCAAACCTAGCCAGGCACATGTCTAATAAATATTTGTTTAATTGATTTGAATTGAAACAAGGGATTCTTGAAATATGGAAATTAATGTGACCTAAAAGGATAAGGCTACCACTTTAGTATTTAGTATATCTGACTTATACAATACCCAAGTCCATGTGGAAAAGTTGATCCAGGGAGTTGTCTATTTTTTTTAATCATTATTTCTATCATTTGTTAAAACAGTACCAGCAGCAAGAATAAAACATCTCAGGTATCTGTTGTGGGGTGTAGAGGTATACCCCTGGGTATGACAGTATCAACACCACGGGAGATTAAATTTTAAAGTTTTTTTTCTGCTGAGACCATAAAGAGCTGGGCCATCTGCCAGAAAATGGAACTTGGAACTTCGCTGGTTGACCCAGGACTTACCTTTTTTCCATGTCTCTCAGAATCAACCTAGTCATCTAAGAGAGATAACAGGAGTTAAGAATTGCCAAAGATATTTGGGGCAGGGGAGGATTGGGAGAAATGGGGAGGTCTTAATCCTTTCAACAAGACTGATAAAAGACTGAGACAAATGGGGGAAATTGTGAAAACACCACAGAATGGAACCAATAAGAGAATGTGTCTTCTAGGAAAAAGAGGTTTGGAGAAGAGAGGATTGGAAAACCTTCTCTCTATTTCAGAAGTTCTTAATCTAGGATCCAGAGACCCCCTTCTATGTATAGGTTTCAGAAGACTCATATCTTGGATGAAAAACAATTATATATTTATAATCACTAGACTCTAGTTAAAATTTAACAATTCTTTTTGTAATATTATTTGGGAAGGAAAAACTTCAATATGAAAAACTTCCTGAGGGATCCCCTTTTTTTGAGAACTGGCTGTTCAACATTTACCAGCTTATTCCTGGGTCCCCCAACACAAAATAAAGTGAAGAACCCTTGTTCTAGTTATATTCTCTCAGCCTCAGCTTCCTCCTCTATAAAATGAAGACAAAAAGAGCAATTACTTACATTTTATGAGACTATAATTATAAAATATGTAAAAAGCACTTTGGAGGACTTAAAGTACTATAAAAATACTAGTAATTAGGATCACTCATTTTATTATTACTTATTGTTACATATTTTAAAATATTTTTATATTTTTACTATTAATTAATTTTTTATTATTCTCAAAAATTTGAAGTTAGATATATGTATATCTGCTAGATTTATCATTATTGTTAAAAAAAACTAGAGACAAGAGTAAGATATCTATGGTATGGTGAAAACTGTCCTAAATAAATTCAGAAAAAAGAAAAAAAGAAATAAGAAAATGAAAAAAGCAATTACAATCAACAGCTTCTATACAGGCAATAAACAAAGAGCAAATACAACAGAGAAGGATGAGGGAACTCCAAGCAAAAAAACAGAAAACCCAGCAAATTGGATACAGGTCCTGGAAGAACTCAAAATACAATTTAAAATACAATTAAGAGAGGCTGAAGACAACTTTAAAAGCAAGATAAGTCATCTGGAAACAGAAAACAGTGTCTTGAAAGCCAAAATTAATCAGCTTGAAAATGGGGCAAAGGAGATGAAAGAGTAGGCAAAGAAGATGAAAGATGAGGCAAAGGAGATGAAATATGAGGCAAAGAGGATGAAAGAAGACCAAGGAAAATTAGACCAGAAGGAGAAGGATGACCAAAAATCCAGGGATGAAATCCAGTCTTTAAGAACCAGAATACAACAATTAGAAGCAAGTGACTTCAAAAGGCAGCAGGACACTATAAAACAAAATCAAAATAATGAAAAAATTGAGAAAAATATGAAGCATCTCATTCCCAAAACAGATTTAGAAAATCATTCCAGGAGAGACAATTTAGGAATCATTGGTCTACTAGAAGACTATGACAAAAGAAAAATCCTGGACACCATACTGCAGGAAATTATCCAAGAAAACTGGCCTGATATTCTGGAACAAGAGGGGAAAGTGGAGATTGAAAGAATCCACAGATCGCCTCCTGTACTTATCCCCCAACTAACAACACTCAGGAATGTTATAGTCAAATTCAAGAACTATCAGACCAAGGAAAAGATATTATAAGCTGCCAAGAAGAAGTCATTCAGATACCATGGAAACAGTGAGAATAACACGGTATCTGGCTGCATCCACACTAAAGGACCAAAAGGCATGTAATATGATATTCTGGAAAGCAAGGGAACTAGGTCTACAACCCAGAATCAACTACCCAGAAAAACTGACTATATTCTCACAGGGAAAAGTATGGTCATTTAACAAAATAGGAGAATTCCAAGCATTTGTAAAGAAAAGGCCAGACCTGAACAGAAAAGTTGATTCCCAAGCACAGAACTCAAGAGAATCATCAAAAGGTAACTAAAAAAGAGGGAAAAAAGAAAAACAAAACAAACAAAAACAAACAAAACTTTTTTTTAAGAGACCCAATAAGTTAAAATGATATGTATCCCTATAAGAAAAGAGGTCATTGGTAACTCTTAAAAATTGTTATTATCAACTGGGAAGCTAGAAGAATTATACTTAGAGGAAACAGTATAGGATGAAATGCCAACACATAAATATGTATATAGAAATATGTATGCATAAATACATATATATCTATATATATGCAACTAGAGCTAAAAAAGAGGTTAATACTAAAAGAAATGGGAAAAGAAATAAAAGGGGATAAATTTATATGTCACAAAGAAGCTCATGGTGGGACAGAGGAGAACATCAATATACCAGAAGGGTAAAGAGGTTTAAAATAGGAAATGCTCAACTCTTATTTGCATTGAAATTGACTCAAAGAGAGAAGAACAATTCAATTCATTGGAGCAGAGAATTGATTTGGGCTCTATAGGGAAGTAGAAGGGTAACAAAAGGACTGGTGGTGAGGGAAGCAGTACAAGGGAGAGAGAAGGTGGGGGTAGTTTAAAAAGACTGTAAAGAAAATAAGGGGGGAATAAGAAGGGAGGGGGTAGAAAGGGAAATAAAATAAGGGTGGGAATTAGGGGGACTGATTAAAAACAAAACATTGATGTAGAATGAAATAGTGAAATAAGAAAAGGCAGGACTAGGAGTAGAAATCAGAATGCTGGGAAATACACAGCTGGTAATCATAACTCTGAATGTGAATGGAATGAACTCACCCATAAAACACAAATGAATAGCAGAGTGGATTAGAATCCCAAACCCTATCATATGCTGTCTATAAGAAACACACATGAGGAAGGTAGATACACATAGGGTGAAGGTAAGAGGATGGAACCAAATCTATTGGGCATCAACTGATGAAAAGAAGTCAAGAGTTGCGATCATGATATCTGACAAAGCCAAAGTAAAAATAGATCTAGTCAAAAGAGATAGGGAAGGTAATTACATCATGATAAAAGGCAATATAGACAATGAGGAAATATCAGTACTCAATATGTATGCACCAAATAGCATAGCATTCAAATTTCAAAAGGAAAAACTAGTGGAGCTCAAGAATGAAATAGATAGAAAAACGATACTACTGGGAGACCTGAACCTTCCTCTATCTGAACTAGATAAATCAAACCAAAAAACAAATAAGAAAGAGGTAAAACAAGTGAATGAAATCCTAGAAAAATTAGAGTTAGTAGATATGTGGAGAAAAATGAATAGGAACAAAAAGGAATACACCTTCTGTTCAGCAGCATATGATACATTCACAAAGATTGACCATGTACTAGGTCATAAAAACATTGCAAACAAGTACAAAAGAGAAGAAATAATAAATGCAACCTTCTCAGATCACAATACAATGAAAATAATTAGTAAGGGTACATGGAGGGGCAAATAAAAAATTAATTGGAAATTAAACAATGTGATTCTCCAAAATATGTTAAAGAACAAATCATAGAAACAATTCATAGCTTCATTGAAGAAGATGACAATGATGAGATATCCTTTCAAAATCTATGGGATGCAGCCAAAGCAGTACTCGGAGGGGGGGGGGAATTAATATTGTGGAGTTCATATATTAACAAATTAGAGAGGGCAGAGGTCAATGTATTGGGCATGCAAATTAAAAAACTAGAAAGTGAACAAATTAAAAATCTTCAGAAAAGACTAAATAAAACTTCCTAAAAATCAAAGGAGAAATTAATAAAAGTGAAAGTCAAAAACTGTTGATTTAATAAATAAGACTAGAAGCTGGTACTTTGAAAAAACAAATAAAGTAGACAAAGTACTGCTCAATCTAATTTTAAAAAGGAAAGAAGAAAACCAAATTGATAGTATCCAAGATGAAAAGGGAGACTGCACCTCTAATGAAGAGGAAGTTAGGACAATCATTAAAAATTATTATGCCCAATTATATGGCAATAAATATGGCAATCTAGATGATATGGATGAATATTCACAAAAATATAAATTGCCTAGACTAACAGAAGAAGAAATAGACTACCTAAACAACCCCATATCAGAAAAAGAAATTGAACAAGCCACCCAAGTACTCCCTAAGGAAAATCCCCAGGTCCAGATGGATTCACAAATGAATTCTATCATACATTCAAAGAATAACCAATTTTAATACTATACAAACTATTTGACAAAATAAGCAAAGAAGGAGTTCTACCAAATTCCTTTTACAACACGAATATGGTACTGATTCCAAAGCCAGGCAGGTCAAAAACAGAGAAAGAAAACTATAGACCAATCTCCTTAATGAATATAGATGCAAAAATCTTAAATAGGATACTAGCAAAAAGACGCCAGCACATAATCACTAGGGTTATTCACTATGATCAGGTAGGATTCATACCAGGAATATAAGGATGGTTCAGGATTAGGAAATCCATCCACATAATAGACCATATTAATAAGGAAACTGACAAAAATCACATAATTATCTCAATAGATGCAGAAAAAGCCTTTGACAAAATACAACACTCATTCCTATTGAAAACTCTGGAAAGCATATGAATAAAAGGGCCTTTCCTAAAAATAATACACACTATGTATCTAAAACCATCAGCAAACATCATCTGCAATGGGGACAAACTAGAAGCCTTCCCAATAAGATCAGGAGTGAAACAAGGATGCCCATAATCACCTCTATTATTTAATATTGTACTAGAAACACTAGCAGTAGCAATTAGAGAAGAAAAAGAAATTGAAGGTATTAAAATTGGCAATGAAGAGACCAAGCTATCACTCTTTGCAGATGATATGATGGTCTACTTAAAGAATCTTAGAGATTCAATTAAAAAGCTAGTGGAAATAATCAACAACTTTAGCAAATTTGTAGGATACAAAATAAACCTACATAAGTCATCAGCATTTCTATATATCACCAACACATCTCAGCAGCAAGTATTAGAAAGAGAAATTCCATTTAAAATCACCTTGGACAATATAAAATACTTAGGAATTTATCTACCAAGACAAACACAGGAACTATATGAACTCAACTACAAAACACTCTCCACACAATTAAAACTAGATCTAAACAATTGGAAAAACATTCATTGCTCATGGGTAGGATGAGCTAACATAATAAAAATGACCATCTTACCCAAATTAATTTACTTATTTAGTGCCATACCCATTGAACTACCAAAAAACTTTTTTACTGAATTAGAAAAAATATATAACAAAGTTCATTTGGAAAAACTAAAGGTCGAGGGTATCCAGGGAAATCATGAAAAAAAAAATGCGAAGGAAGGAGGCCTTGTAGTCCCAGATCTCAAACTATTCTATAAAGCAGTGGTCATCAAAACAAATTGGTACTGGCTAAGAAAGGAGGATCAGTGGAACAGACTAGGATTAAGTGACCTCAGCAAAACAGTCTATGACAAGCCCAAAGATCCTGGCTTTTGGGACCAAAAACCACTATTTGATAAAAAAAAAAAACTGCTGGGAAAATTGGAAGACAGTATGGGAGAGATTAAGTTTGGATCAACATCTCACACCCTACACCAAGATAAACTCAGAATGGGTGAATGACTTGAATATAAAGAAGGAAACTATAAGCAAATTAGGTGAACACAGAACAGTACACATGTTAGATCTTTGGGAAAGGAAAGACTTTAAAACCAAGCAAGAACTAGAAAAAAATCACAAAATGTAAAATCAATAATTTTGATTACATCAAATTAAAAATTTTTACACAAACAAAACTAATGCAACCAAAATTAGAAGGGAAGCAACAAATTGGGAAACAATATTCATAACAAAAACCTCTGACAAAGGTCTAATTACTCAAATTTATAACGAACTAAACCAATTATACAAAAAAACAAGCCATTCTCCAATTGATGAATGGGCAAGGGACTTGAATAGTGTGAATCTTAAAAATTCTCAGACCGTACTTCAGAACACTTGGTCAAGACCATTCCCCATTTTAAACAATGAAGGGACTTAGTCAGGAATATGAGAACTCTATTCCACCCATACTTAAGCATACTTTAGGGGAAGATAAAGTTGTAAACACTTTACTGAACTATGAAAAAGGACTTAACCCATACTTATAGTAAGGCAAAAGCTCTTAAGCTGGGCCTGTTTTTAGATCTAATGCAAAAGGGTGCTAAGTACCTATAAAGGTCAGACAACTTGTAAACTTACAAGGGGCAAAAAGGTGAGAACTTACTCAGAGATTTTAGTCTACTCAGGTGTGAATTAAGAATGGTCTGTCCTTTGGAAAACATTTACTGTGATTGGTAGATGTGAGAACTTAGGGGAGGTAACATAGGAGAAAATTCTCTTTAAAAGGAGATGAGAAGCTGAGAGCAAGGGACTCTCTCTCAGAGAACTCTCTCTGGAGATGGAGCTGGCCAAAGCTGAACTGGTGGGTCTCTGAACACTAGAGTCTTGCTTGGACAAATCTTGTGATGAGTTGATAAAAGACTGACTGATCTCTCTCCTAAGGCTTAAGCCTTAAGGCTGGCCTAAGCTGATCTAGCCTTTTTCCTACTATTCCCTCTTACTCTGTTTCTCTCCCTTTTCTTTAATTCCTTCATTTGTATTAATTAAAATCTCCATAAAACCCAGCTGATTTGGGTATATTTCATATTTGGGATTTTTCCCCTGGTGACCACTTTATTTTTAATATAAAAAAACATATCTTTGGGGTCACAGTTTAAGGCAACCACTCTTTTATCTGTAACAGTTTATGGCTCCAACTATTTTAATCATTACAATAGGCAATTTTCAGTTAAAGAAATCAAAACTATTGATAATCACATGAAAAGTGTTCTAAATCTCTGATAATCAGAAAAATGCAAATCAAAACAACTCTGAGGTATCACCTCACACCTAGCAGATTGTCTAACATGACGGCAACAGAAAGTAATAAATGCTGGAGGGCATGGGGCAAAGTTGGGGCATTAATGCATTGCTGGTGGAATTGTGAATTGATCCAACCATTCTGGAGGGCAATTTGGAACTATGCCCAAAGGGCGCTAAAAGACTATCTGTCTGCCCTTTTACCCAGCCATAGCATTGCTGAGTTTTTACCCCAAAGAGATAATAAGGAAAAAGACATGTACAAAAATATTCATAGCTGTACTCTTTGTGGTGGCCAAAAATTGGAAAATGATGGGATGCCCTTCAATTGGGGAATGGCTGAACAAATTGTGGTATATGTTGGTGATGGAATACTATTGTGCTCAAAGGAATAATAAAGTGGAGTAATTCCATGTGAACTGGAATGACATCCAGGAATTGATGCAGAGCGAGAGGAGAAGAACCAGGAGAACATTGTACACAGAGACTGATACACTGTGGTACAATTGAATGTAATGGACTTCTCTATTAGTGGCAATGCAGTGATCCTGAACAACTTGGAGGAATCTAGGAGAAAAAATATTATCCACATTCAGAGGAAGAACTGTGGGAGTAGAAACACAGAAGAAAAACAACTGCTTGAATACATGGGTCGAGAGGATATAGCTGGGGATGTAGCCTCTGAATGAACATCCTAATGCAAACACCAACAATATGGAAATAGATTCTGATCAAGGACACATGTAATACCCAATGAAATTGTGGGTCAGCTGTGGGAAGGGTGGGGAAGGGGAGGGAAAGAAATTATGTGATTCTTGTAACCAATTTAGAACCATGTTCTAAATTGACTAAATAAATTAATTAAAAAAACAAAATGATGAACAAGTTAATTTTTCATTCTTATGAAGAATTATAAAGAATAAAATGAGCAGAAACAAGAGAATACAGCAACAAAAATAGTATTTGAAGAATGACTTTGTTTATGTCCACCTCTAGAGAAAGGACTGGTAAATAGAAATAAACAAGACATAGTTTTATATATATATATATATATATATATATATATATATATATATATATATATATATATATATATATATATATCTTGTTGTCAAATGATGCCTTCTCTAATGAAGGGAGAGAAGGAAGGGAAGGAGCCTTGGTCAGCTCACAATTGATACTAAAATTCTTCAGAGACCATGAGAGTGCCTACAGAAGATAGAAGCAAAAGAAAAGTAGATGAGGTCAAATACAGAGGAGGAATGAAGTATCTAAGAATGGTGGAAGGAGATTTAGCAGCTGGGTGGTACAATGTCCAGAGTGTTGGATTTAGAGTCAGAAAGAACGAAGATCAAATTCTGACTGAGATACTTATTCCCAATGTAACCCTGTTCATGACAGGCAGACTCATAACCTCAGTTTTTAACTTGTAAAATAATAATAGCAATAGAAATAATAGCACTTATATAAGAAAATTGTTTTAAGCATCAAATAAGATAGTGTATGTAAAGTAGTTTGCAAACCTTAAAGCAGCATAGAGATATTATTATTATATTATTATATATAGACATTATATAGAGAGAGTTATTATTCTTATTGTTGTAATTAGAATAAGCCAAGGCCAGATATAAAAGTTAAAACAACTACAACAAATAAAAAAAAACTTTTTAAAAATATGTGTGTGCCTGTGCATATATGCCTATATCCAATCTCTGTATCTAGATATTCCACATCAGCTGTAGACATAGATGATAGAGATGACACGTGTATGACCTCCTGGCTGTTCTGTGAACAAGACATTCCACCTCTAAGCTCCAGGAATTTTCTCTGGTCGTCCCCCAGGATTAGAATACTTCTCTCCTCTCCTCCAACTTCTGACCACCCTGATTTTCTTTAAGTGCCAACTAAAATTCTACCTTTTGCCACCCTTCTTAACTCTATTGTCTTCCCTCTATTAATTATTTCATTTATCCTGAATATAGCTTGTTTTGAATGTATTTGCATGTTTTCTTTTCCATAAGACTGTAAGCTCAATGAGGGCAGAGACCATATTTTGTTTATCTTTGTATCCCCAGCATAGTACCTGGCACATAGTGGGCACTTAATATGTATTTATTAATTAATTAATATAGATATAAATAGAGACACGTACAGAGTCAGAGATGGAGACTGAGACAGAGACAGAGAGACATAGGAAGCAAAAAGATCATGGAAGTGGCAAAAGAACATTTGAGGTAGATTTGATAAGTGCTCTAAACTGAAAGGGAAAGAGAAGTCTGTCTACACTACCTATATCCACCAAGCTAGGTACCATAGAGAAAATAACTACAATATGGAAAAATGCAGTCTATACACTCAGAAGTTCGTAGAAGACAAAAATCTAATCCATGGTTTCAAATATCTAGAACGTAGTGATGTCTGGACAGGAAATCCTTCACTGGTGATAAATTTTCTGCCAAAGCAAATCTCAATAGCCATCTATTAAGATAGAAGTTTCAGTGTGAGTTTCTGGAGGGAATACCTTCACCTAGGAAACAGTGGCTGCTTTTATTATTGCTATTCAGTCCTTTCAGTAGTGACTCTTTATTGTTCCATTTAAGGTTTTCTTGGCAAAGACACCATTTCCTTTTCCAAAGGGCTCCTAGGAGTATATATATCTCTTCTCTCCCCTCCAGTAGACAGTAAACTCCTTGAGGTCCAGGAACACCAAGTCTTACTGAGTTGATCTCCCACCTACTAAGTATCCTCAGTGTATTTCCTATAATAGATGTATAATAAATAAATATATAAATAATAAAAAAATTTTGATGAGGAATGAATCTATTTGTCCACTTACCTTGACTACAGAAAAGATGTTACAGTGGATCAGGCTCTGTAATAAACAACAATTATTTTTCACATATATATTTGGGAAAATGACTTAACATGGTTCATACTGAGAAAGAAGGTTGAAGGGAAAAAATGGTCAAACTAAACTGTTCCTGAACCCCATTGCAAAATAGACATTTCTACCTTCTCCTTCTATGTTCACTTCCTCTCTATCAATTTCTCCTCCTTACTTTAGCCCTAAGCTATCTATCTAAGCTATCTCTTATGGTAACATTAACTTAAAAATCAATTCTAAAAGGAAGCGAGGTAGCACAAGAGATAGAGCACTGGACCTGGAGACAGGGAACTCTGTTTTAAAGAATCCAGCCTCTCTTAGTAGCTATGTGACTCAAGGCAAGTCACTTGAATTTTCTGTGCCTCAGTTTCCTCATCTATGAAATGGTAATAGCACTTACCCCCAAGGTTGTTTAAGGATCAAATGAGGTAATATTTGTAGAGCATTTTGCAAATCTTTACTTGCTATAAAAATACAAGCTATTATCATTATTATTGTTGTTATTATTATTATTACTAAAGGCTTCTATTTCATTAGAAAGAAAAAGATTTAAAAAATATATATGTATATATATAATCTAGCCTGCAAAAAAAAAAAGGAACAAGAAGTAAAGCTTGGTGCTGTGGAAAAAATACTGAATTTTCAGATAAAAAGCTGGGTTGCAAATCTTAGGGCTACATTTGTGTGTGTGTGATATGAAGCAAATCACAGACATTCTGAGCTTCCATTTTTTCCATCTGTAAAATAAGTTCCCTGACTGAAAGTTATGATTTCCTTCTCATATATTATGTCAGTCAAATTAGACTAGTAGCCTTTCCCAGAACTCAATACTCCTCTTTTATCTCACCTATGTGATCTCCTCACTATATCTGGAATACAAATCTTTGTTTCTATATCTCAAAAACCTTTGTCTTCTTTAAAGACTCAATTTGGTATCTTTCGTGAAGTATTTTGTGATTCCCTATCTCCCTCTACTTGTTAATACTCTTTCCAGATTCAGCTTCCCTTGGACTCTTCTTACTGGTATATACCTTGTATACTCTTAGAAGAAAGTAAGCTTCTAGGCTGCTTGATTTTTGGTTTTGTGTCTCCAAAGAACAGAACAGTAGCTTATACATAAAAGGTATTGAATCTATCTTTGTTGAATTAAAATTGGAGATTTGAAAAATTAGACTCAGCCCATAATTTAAAATTGCTTCTATGAGAATACAATAGTACATTAAACAATATTATCAGGCAATCAGTTCCATGGGAGGGAGATATGTTATAAACAGGAAATGGATGTTATGGCAGGATATGGTTATATTTTTATCAATTATATAATTGTGAAATACCATTGATCAAGACACCATTATTCATGAGATGTCCATGCCTTTTATGAGGAAAGAGAGAAAGCCAAGTTAGTTAGCCTGCTTCCTTTTACATGGTAGTATCCATCAATGCAGATTCATTTATCAAATTATCAGATTCTCACTTTTGATTGTTGATATTGAAACCTTCCCTGGGATGTTTTTATTTCATTAAGGAAATGGCTAATAGGATAGGTTACCATATTGGAATAAAAGTTAGACTGATTCAATTAATCAATCAAACCAATGACTGACTAGTTTTCTTCAACCTTATTTTCTTCAAGGTTAGGACTTTTAAATCCCTCAAAGTATATTTGATCTATTTATCTATCGATTGATCAATTAATTGATCAATCGATAGATAGATAGATAGATAGATAGATAGATATGACTATAAAGGCCCAGAGAAAAGGAATTTTTTCTTCATAAGTACAACTTAAATTTATATCACCAAGTGATAAAATAATTGCAATACTTCCATAACTTTAACTTTTTTATATAACTTTTTTACATAACACCAATACATCAAACCAAATTGGTCATACCCTATGGGTCTTGTATAAATTAGCAAACAAGTTAATATTCCAGCATTCTAATGGCAAACCAGAACAAAGGAGTTTCAGCCAAGCACTTGAAAGAGAATTGCTTGGGAGGTAGAAGGAGAAGACTCTCCTCTCCTTGACCAGAAAAAGACCTTATAAATTTTGGTAAATCAGAGGATTTTTATTTCTCATCCAAATCCTAATAGTATCCCTGGAAGAGTGGTGATTGGCATGGTGTCTGCAACTGGGAACTGAGGATAAACTAAGCATACTCTATAATAGTGATGGTGAACCTATGGCACAGGTAACAAAGATGCCATGCAGAATACTCTCTGTGGGCACATGGCTGCCCTTCTCTCTACCCCTAGAATTCATTACTAAAAAGGCAGAGAGCCTCAGTTAGAGCTGCTCCACTCCCCCTCTCTACCTTGCCTGATGACATTTTTTTACATCACCTGCCCCTGTGCCCAGCAGTCCAATGAGAGCACACAGCAGGGCTAAGGTGGGTATCTCACGGGCAGCAGAGCTAGAGGGGAGCAGAGTGTTCAGGCCACTCCCCTCCCCCTCTTTACCTATGTTGAGGATATTCCTCACTTCACCTGTCCCACCTCCCAGCAGCCCAATGGGAGCACTTTCTCCCTCCCTTGTGCGGGGTTAAGGAGGGAGAAGAGAGAGGCTCACTGTATTTGGTGAGGGGAGGAGGCAGTCAGGGCACGTGGTCTAGGGGAGGGGTGGGGGTAGGACCCAGCACTCCATCTCTAAAAGGTTTGCCATCATTGCTCTATAGAAGCCCAGTGGAAATAGTATATTTATGGGGAGCTTCACAAAAGGAGAGAAAGATTTCCAGTCACTAGGAGGTACGCTATTATTCTTCAGACATTTTTTAGTTCTGTTCAACTCTTCACAGCCCTGTTAGGATTTTCTTAGCAAAGATACTAGACTAGTTGCTGTTTCCTTGTCTAGTTCATTTTAGAGATGAGGAAACTGGGCAAACAGAGTTTAGTGACTTTTCCAGGATCACAGAACTAGAAAGTGTCTGAGGCCACATTTGAACTCGGGAAGTTGAGACTTCCTGACTTCAGGCAGAGCACTCTTTCCACTGCCCCACTAGCTTCCTTAGGAGGTATGAGTTACCTCCTTTGCAACAAATAGTTTATTTCTCAACCCACATTCCCTTCTGTATGTACTTGTGAAAGAATGTGCTTCTGGTTCAGGGGGATCAACTCTTCTTGCTGATCCCAGTTAAAATTCCACCTTGTATGGGAAACTTTTCCAAATCCTTTTTTTTTAAACCTTTACTTAGGGGCTTTAGAATCAATAGAATTGTCTTTAGAAGTGTCTTCGAATTAATACTGAGATTTAGTTTGAAGACAGAAGGGCTATAAGGTTTAGGCAATTAGGGTTAAATGATTTGTCCAGGGTCACACAACTAGGAAGTGTTTGAGGCCAATCCCTCTTCATTCTAGTGCCTTCCCCCTATTGGTTATTTTCTATTTTTCTTAGACATAGCATGTTTGCATGCAATTGTTTGCATATTATCTCCTCTATTCGATTATGATTTCCTCAAGGGGAGGAACTTGTCTTTTGCCTCTTTTTGTATCCCTAGAACTTACTTAGTACAGTGTTTGGTACATAGTAGGTGCTTAATAAACGTGTGTTGATTTACTGTCTGACTAAAAGTTGATTAAGTCTAACTGGCAAGTTGACATCAGCTTTTGGTAAATGTGCAGGAAGGACACAGCAGTGGAAATCTGTAAGCTATAATACTAGAAAAATCACCCTTAACTCCTCCGCGTCGTCCCTAGAACCCGGAGAAAGATAAATAGTAGTCTCATTCTGGGGACTCAATCTACCAGTGGAGATTAGTAGAGTGAGTTGGAAGACTGTCTTTATTAGGAATTGCAATAGTACTACAGTGTGGATTCTAAGGAAAATCATGAAGGCAGCAGATTCTTGGAATATAGTAGGGTTAGGCGTGGAGGGAGCACCAAAATACAGAGGGGTCACTGAAGGCAGATTTCACTTACTTTACTCTTTAGGCTATGGCCAACCCAGATAAGGCCCAACTCCCCCACATCCCAAACCTTCAGTTGTTGAACCCCCTGATTGCCCAGCTGGTAGACCCCAGGTTCCACTTGTTGCTAGGTAAGATGAACAATAAATTAATAAGAAAGAAAAACCACTGACCTGTATTTTATCTGGTCCACTAAGGAAATGGCATGGGAAAATATTATGAAGCATTCCAACATTGTTGACTATGAGAAAATGAAATGGAAGAATTAAAGACCGTCAAAAGGTACCTGATAGTATAAAAAATAGGTCCACAACAATCTGAATTTCCTCAAAATTAGGACCTTTAAACCCCACAAAGTAGATTTGATTAATCAAAATCTACTTGACTCTTAAGGACCAGAGAAAAAGAGAATTTTCTTCCCAAGTACAACTTAGAGTGATATCACTATGTGGTAAGCTATCTAAAACATTAATGTGAGTTTAGGTTTTGTGAAGCACTTTCCTTACAATCCTTTTGTGTGGAGTATAAATATGCCCATTTTACCGATGAGGAAATTAAAACTCAGAGTTTAAGTGGCATGTCCATGATCACAAAAAGAGTAAATGTATATGGTAGGTTTATAAGGAATTTTTTTATTTGGCACAAGCTGTGGTATAATGGAGAAAAATATTTAATTTGGATTCAGAATATTAGGATTTGAGTCTCAATACTGACATTTCCTAGCCTTAGTTAACCACTCAGAGCCTCAGTTTCCTTATCTGCCAAATGGGACAGTTTAAATTATCCTCTCACAAAGTTGCGAAAACCAAATGAATAATGCTTGTAAAGCACTTTGTGAAGCAGAGTGCTTATACAAATGTAAACTATCATCCAGATTAAGTCGCCTTTCCCTTCCATTTAGGTGAACAAATAAAAATTGAAAATAATTTAAGATGAAGCTGTGCATTCATTTTCGACTGATATCATTTAGTAAATGAAACTGATTATATTAGTCATATAATTTTTGAGGTAAACTTTCACTGTCATCAATGCAAAGTTTATATTCCTAATTAACTTACCTAAAATTCCAATTTCAAATCCTTGAAGGTTCTCTTTGATGTTCTCATATATGTCATCTTTGGTGAAGTCGGCTTGTATGACCTTCACTTGACTACCTGTTGTCTTCTCTGTAAAGATGAGAATAAAAAGTATACAAAAGAAGGCACTGATTCTCCTCCTTGGTAATATGGGACCTCCATTTATTTTCAAATAATTCCTAAGGAAGCTATTTGGAAGAAGAACTCCATGACAGGAATCTATACTGGAATTTTCCATTAAGACATAAAACCTAAATTCCAGAAGGACATAAAACAAACCACTGCAAATAATGAGACTTGCACAGGATATTATAGTTCCTATGATTTATTACTGTGGGATCTCTTAGCTGATCCTTATATACCTTCTATTCACGTTCTATTGTCCTGTGGATAGAATCAAGGTTGAAGATCCCTACGTAATATTCACAATTTATTCTTCAAGCATTAAGTCTGTAGCTGTTTATGATGTTCTTGTGGTCTGAGTAGCATTTTGCTGTTGATTAGCCCATGTAGTTTTTTCCACATTTTAAAAAATGTATCTGCTCATGATTTCTTATGGGAAAGTGGTATTCCATCACAATCTTATGCCATAATTTGTTTAGCCATTCCCCAGTTGATGGACATCATCTTGGTTTCCAGTTCTTTGCCACCACACACACACACACACACACACACACACACACACACACACAAGAGCTGCTAAAAATATTTTGGAATGTATAGGTTCTTTTCCTATTTTCCTGGTCTTCTAGGGAAATAGATCCAGCATCTGTATTACTGGGTCTAAGGGTGGCACAATTTTATAACTCTCTGGATTTAATTCCAAATTGCTCTCCAAAATGGTTGGATCAGTTCACAGTTGCGCCAATAGTGTATTAGTATCTCTGTTTTTCTACACCCCCTCCCAACATTTGTCATTTTGCCCTTTTGTAAGTTTAGCCAATCTGATGAGTATGAGATGAATTCTCAAAATTGCTTTGATTTACATTTCTCTAATCAATGATGATCTAGAACATTCTAGAGCATCTAGAGCTATAGATCTATAAAACTATATATGGCTTTGATTTCTTCATCTAAAAATAGTCTGTTCATATCTTTTGCCCATTTATTAATTCCCAATATAATTTATTTTATTTTTCAAAGATATGTTATTTTCCCAATAACACATTACATATAATATTTAATAACAATTTTTATCATATATTTTCTGAAATTAAAAGATCCAAATTGTCTCCCTTCCTTAATTCCCTCCTGCCTGTCAGAAATGGCAAGCAACTTGATCTGAGTTATATATGTATTATCATGCAAACCATTTCCATATTGATCATTGTCCCTATATATTTTAGATATGAGAACTTTATCTGAGAGGTTGCTTACAAAAAAAAATTTCCCCGTTTTTCTGCTTTCCTTTTACTCTTGCCCTTATTTGTTTTAGTTGTACAAAACCTTTTCAATTTAATGTACTCAAACATTCATTTTACATTTCACAATGCTCTCCATCTCATATTGATTTATAAATTCCTTTCCTATCCCTAAATCTTATAGGTAATATGTTCCCTTTCTTCTAATTTATTTATGGTATCTCCTTTTAGGTCTAGATTATATAACCTTTTTGATATTATCTTACTAAATAATGTAAGATATTAGTCTATACCTAGTTTCTGCCAAACTACTTTCCAACTGACCCAACGATATTTACCAAATGTGATCTCTTATCCCTAAAACCCAAATCTAGGCTTTTGTCAAATAGGGAGTGTGATTTTATATGTATGCACTTATTGTTCATGTAAAAAACATTACAAATAGTTTAGCTAAGCAATATGATAGTCAGTTTCATTGCTTTCTATGGGAAAAGCCATAACTCTTGACCTTCATATAAAAGACTATGCCTGTTGGGGGTGGCTATCTCCATCTTTTGGATTTTGTACCAATTATTATTGTGCCATATGAAGAAAGCTTCAGCCAACTTAAATGGAAGACAACTTAAAATTTTTTAAACTGATCAGATGGATTATATGACTTAAATATATTCTCTATTGAATGTCATACTGCAAAGTACTTTAAATTGATGATCTGATGAATGACTGCAGCCATGAACTTAAGAAATGTTTCAGAATGGTCAGTCTTTGGCACATTTATTACTGAAATTACATTTAAACAGTTGAGATTTAGAGGTACTGTTACTGCTCTCCCAGCATCCCAAAATTTCATTGTTTAAATGCCCCTCCTTGGTTGAGAAAAGGAAGATTAAGGGAAAAGATAGGTTCATAGTTTTGCAATCTTGCCTAGGAGTCTTAAATGTCCAACTCTGTTTGGGAAGAATTTGAAAACACAGTTTATTTCATCTCAAACAGTTTACTTGGAATTTGGAGGGCAACGTGGGTGTGTATACAATTTCCCTTATTGTACAGGAATATGTACAATATTCCTGCATTAAAAAAATGGGTAGTAAAGGCTACTCATACTCTTTGTCCTGAGATGGGTGCAGACATTTTCAATGGGGAATCAGTGCTTTAATTCTAGAGGCATTTCTTGCTAATTATATCATAGTGATATAGGGAAGACATTAGGATTGCCCAAATCCTGACATAATCAATATTTGTTACTTACTTCATATGACTAGCAAGAGTATAAAGGCAGAATATTTTATCCTCCAAGACTAACAATAAAGAGGTATCTGGGGAGAAAGAAAGAGTCCATGGAAGAAGGAAGGGGCAATACTTTATTCTACTGATGTGCCACACAGCCCAGGTGCCTCACTTTAAAGACCCCTGCTCTAGAGGAATGATATCTAGGCCAACCATTTCAGGTGATGGCCTGAATGAAGAAAGGATGATCAAACTTGTTCTACAATTCTCAAAAGTTCTTTTCATTAAAAGGATCACTTACCAATCCATTTGGCAACTGCCTGGAGTTTTTCAAGGGTTCTGCTGATCATCACAATGTTTAGTCCACGTTTTGCTAGCTAGAAAGGTTTAAAAAAACTAAGATTATTAATAGGAATGGCTTCTTGTTTTAACAGATAAGTGCAGAGCTTTGCAGTCCCACAATTGTAGCAATCAGCATAAAGTCCTGCTTATTAGACTGTTGGGATTCCCAAAGTCACAGTCAGTTGTTTTTTGAAGATAGAAGGGGGAAAGAATCCATAAATAAATGGCAGACACCATAGTTAGCTTTAAGGGAACAATATAACATTTTCCTGGCAGTGGTAATGATGGAACAGGTGATCAAATGAATTAACATGTCTACAACACTGCAAAATTAAAGTGCTTTATAAATGCTAGCTAGCTACTATCTTCACCATTACCATCTTCATTACTTTCATCATGTAGAATCTAGCTCCTATTTGTAAGGGGATATAGCATGAGCAGAGAGTGGGTATGTGGAAGCAGAGGTCACAGTTATTTAACTCAAGTATTTTCAATGTAAAAAGGAAATCTTTGTTCTTTTATTAATTAAATGGAGGACCTGGAGGTCATCTTACCAAAGAGATGTGTAGGGATTAACCAGCCCACAGTGACAGGAAGTAGAAACCATAAAGACAGGAAGTGAGGTAGAAGAAGGTTATAAAAGGGGCCAAGCATGAGTTCGTAGACCTGTTAGTTGTTGACAGTTTGGGGGGGGGGGGGTTGTCAGTGGCTGACAGTTAAGACTGGCAGTTGTGGGGAAGTTGGTTGCTAGACATGAGTTAGTCATTGGGGAGTGGTTGCTGGTGGTGTGGGTTGGTGATTAGTTGATGGTTGGTGTTTAGTTGCTGGAATATAAAAGGAGAGCCTGAGCTTATTGAGAGGGCTTTAGCCTTTAGGGGGCTTTTTGTCTTTGGGGTTTGGGGATTTTTGGCTTTTGGCTTAGGCTGTTGGGTTTTTTTTCCCTTCCTTGAAGTTTTTGGAAGGTGGCTAGTCTTTGTTGACACACCTATTTGGGGTTGGATTAAACACTGGTTGGGTTTGTTTGGATTGGGTTGGAACTTTGTGCAGTGGTTGTTATTAGCCGTGGTTATAGGCAGTTATAGGTAAATATAGGCAGCTTTAGATATTAATTATAGCCAGTTACAGATAGTTATAGGATAACTAGTATGGACATTGGGAAAATTTCTTTCTCTACCTCTTTCCTATATTTCCCTCCTTTTCTATATTCTTTTACTATCTCTATTTTAATTAAACTAAATTGTTAAATTGTTAAAAGCTGCTAGAAATATTTTTCCTCTAATTAAAGGAATAATATTAATTTACAACTCTACTATATTCTCATTAAAACTTAAATTATTAAAAGTTGCTCTCTTATTTTTTCAAAACCCCTATTTTAGAGGGCAGCTTGGTAGCTTAGTGGATTGAGAGCCAGGCCCAGAGATGGGAGGTCCTGGGCCTCAGACACTTCCTAGCTGTGTCACCCTGGGCAAGTCACTTACCCCCCATTGCCTAGCCCTTACCACTCTTCTGCCTTAGAACCAATACCCAGTACTGATTCTAAGATAGAGGTAAGGGTTTAAAAAACAAATACAAAAACAAACAAGCAAACAAACAAAAATAACCCAACCCTATTTTAACCTTTACAGAAAGTCTATAATCCAGTATATGCGTTAGTAGGATGTGTAAATGTGTGAGATATGTTAGTGTGTGCTTGTGAGTAAATAGAGGTATTATTCAGGTTGGGATTCCTGAGCAATTTAAGGGTATGTTTCAAGAATCCACTGTGGATCTGAAAGGAGTTGGATTTGCTGCTGGAACAAATCTCTATTTAGGGAAAAGGGGTAACTGAATAGGAAGACAACATGCATAGAGGCCAGCACTCCAAACTTGTATGTAACCTGTGAATTCAGGATGTACTGGGACCCAATGATCCCCATAAAACAATTCAAAAGTTTATTAGACTGTGATGATGGAGCCCTGGAAGAGATGACTAAATGATTAACTTAGTTTTGTACTCTAGTTGTCTCCTCCTGGAAACAAGAGGCTTCTGGGTTGTGTGAGAGAGTCCAATGCCAAAATATGACAGCAAAAGAGAGGAAGAGTAAGAAGAAAAAAAAAGAAAAGAAAAAAGAGGTCTGTGTCACCTGGGTTTCACAACCAGCATGTTACAATTGTTCTTCCCATGTGACTTTAAGAGTAGGCCTGACACTGGGGAGTGAGCTCACAAAATTGATTCAACACCATCATCCTCTATGAACACTATTATAATATAACAATGTCCTGAAAGGTTGATACGTATAGTGTCATAGATGTAGAGATAGAAGGGATCTTAGAGATCATCTAGTCCAATTTCCTCATTTTTTAGATGAAGAAACTGGTAACGGCCCAATGTCACAAATGAAGTAAGTGACCATGACAATATGCAACCTGAGATTCTGTGACTCCAATCCAGTCCTCTTTCAATTGCAGAATTCTGACTACTAAACAAAACATTCTTGCTCTTTTGGACAATTCCATTTAACTTGACAAATGCAAAAATTCTTGGATTAACTGAAGCTTTTCTGTTTATTTACATGGAGTAACCACAGAGAGGTAGTGGTGCCATCTTCCAGATAATGTTGTTCTCGATTTCTCCAGATCGAGCCCTTCCTCTTCTTCTGATTATCTTGTATGTGCATGTTACCTCCTCTCAGAGAAATAGAAGCTTCTCAAAAGTAGGAGCTATTTCCAGTTTTGCCTTTGTACTTCCGGTGCTATTCACAGTGCCTTGCACATGATTGGTAATAAATAAGTACTTTTGTATAGGACTGGATTTCAAGAGTGTGTCTAAGAAGCAACTTGCAAATCAAATCTAACTCTGCAAATAGTGGCTGTACGTGAAGTCAAAATAAATGTGCACTGAATACTTTATAAAAAATTAATATTGTTCACTCATCTCTTCCCCATTCTACCCATTCACATAAACAATAACCATTATTTTGAAATAGACTCATTTTTTAACGGTAAGAAACTGTATCTCTAATCAGGATAAAGATTAGTATTTTGATAATTTGGTTGGGATTTTTTTATTTCTATTTCTAACACTTTTTAACACAAGGTCATCCATAAAAACTATTTTAAAACTCTCCTGTAGTTTTAAAATATATTTTAAATATTCAGAGCAAAAGCCAAAAAAAAGAAAAAGAAAAAAATGGGAGTGGGAAGGGACATTTGGCTCCTTTAAGAAAAAGCTGGCCTGACAAATTTAGTGATAATTGAATATCGTTTTTCCTCTCAAAAGAAGAGAAGATACTTGATTGAGTAGAGGATTTTGGTTACTAACTTATGATTTGAAGGAAATTATCCTTGATGTTGAATAATACCCAGAAAAGGAAAGAAAGTGACATCATCTTTCTTTTCTTTTTTAGAAGTAAAAGACCCTCAAGTAATAGGAAGTGTAGGGGGAAGTAGTTTGAAGCCTCTCACATGATCATCAAGGCATTTCTCTTTTATAGGAGAAAGTCTAACCAATTAATGAGAGTTAAATATTTGAGAGAGGAAGTCATTCTAGCAACAATTCTCAATTAATGAAGGCAGCCGAATAAAATGCCATCAGGACTTTTATGCCTAAACTGCATTAAAAGTTCCTAGCCCTTCCAAGAGCCAATATCGAAAGGCATAGTCATTAAGAGAAAGCAAAAATCACCATGGCAATAAAAAATAAAACCAAGATTTTATTAAATAACTATTCATAGCAGTTGAATTCATGAAAAAGATTTCAGCAAATAAAATGGAGATGTTTGAACTCCTTTAAATCTTGTTATGTTATATTTTACATTATCTATGTTCACAATTAGAATTTCATTAAATCATTTTTCCTTTTATGTTAATGATTTTTTAACAAGCATAAAGCTAAATCATATTTCTCAGTTTACCAGGTATATATTCCAATTGTGTATACCTTAAGCTGGACTTATGCCAACAGTCCCAAAAGACCTCCAGTTTACAACTACCTTAATTACAAGTATAAAGATTAATTTAGATCTAGAAGACCCCTTAGGAGCCATAAAGCCAAATCCCTTTATTTTACAGATGAAGAAACTGATACACAGAATGATATCTTTTTGCTGTTTTTTCAGTTATTTTTCAGTCATGTCCTGACACGTTGTGACTGTAAAACTGGAGATTTAGAAACATAGACTTCAATCCCCAGAAGTCCTTGGTATTTCCCAGAATTCCCTATAATCTCATCTGAGTCCCCATGTTGGCGAGATCACAATTTGTATTTAACTGGCAGTAATGCCTCCCATGTTCTCTTCTCTTCCTTCCTTGCAATGATGTAGCAAGTATTAGTGGTAAGCTAAGCGCAGGGATTTTGAATGGGTTAATCAGCCATGGAAACATGGTTTTTATTTTGTATCCTTAATTTCTAATGATGCTTAATAAACCTCATAAAATATAATATTTTTAAATTTTTTTATTAATTTGGTCAATTTCGACCATTATTCTCTAATTATAAAAATCATTTTCTATTCCTCCTTCCCCTCCCTGCTCCCGTCCCATCCTGTAGCTACCTCACAATTCCACTGGACATTACATGTATCTTTGATCAGAATTCAGAATTCATTTCCATATTGTTGGTATTTGCACTAGGATGTTCATTCACAGTCTACATCCTCAGCCAAATCCCCCTCAACCCATGCAATCAAGTAGCTGTTTTTGTTTGGTGTTTTTACTCCCATAGTTTTTCCTCTGAATGTGGATAGTGTTCTTTCTCATACATCCCTCCAGGTTGTTCAGGATCACTGCATTGCCACTAATGGAGAAGTTCATTACATTCGATGGTACCACAGTGTATCAGTCTCTGTTTACAATGTTCTCCTGGTTCTGCTCCTTTCGCTCTGCAACACTTCCTGAATGTTGTTCCAGTTCCCATGGAATACCTCCTTTTTATTATTCCTTTGAGCACAAAAGTATTCCATCGCCATCATATACCACAATTTGTTCAGCCATTCCCCAATTGAAGGGCATCCCCTCTTTCCCAATTTTTGCCAACAAAAAGAGCATAGTTATGAATATTCTTGTACATGCCTTTTTCCTTGTTATCTCTTTGCAGTACAAACCCATCAGTGCTATGACGGGATCAAAGGGCAATCTTTTAACACCCTTTGGGCATATAGTTCCAAATTGCCCTCCAGAATGGTTGGATCAATTCACAATTCCAACAGCAATTAAATAATGTCCCAACTTTGCCACATCCCCTCCAGCATTCATTACTTTCCTAGCCAATCTTCTAGGTTTGAGGTGATACCTCAGAGTTGTTTTGATTTGCATCTCTCTGATTATAAGATATTTAGAATACTTTTTCATGTGCTTATTAAAGGTTTTGATTTCTTTGACTAAAAATTGCCTATTCATATCCCTTGCCCATTTATCAATTGGAGAATGGCTTGATTTTTTGTACAGTTGATTTAGCTCTTTGTACATTTGAGTAATTAAACCTTTGTCAGAGGTTTTTGTTATGAAGATTGTTTCCCAGTTTGTTGCTTCCCTTCTAATTTTGGTTGCGTTGGTTTTGTTTGTACAAAAACTTTTTAATTTGATGTAGTCAAAATTATTTATTTTACATTTCGTGACTCTTTCTAAGTCTTGCTTGGTTTTAAAATTTTTCCCTTCCCAAAGGTCTGACATGTATACTATTCAGTGTTCACATAATTTACTTATATTCTCTTTCATTATGTTCAAGTCATTCACCCATTCTGAGTTTATCTTGGTGTAGGGTGTGAGGTGTTGATCCAAGCCTAATTTCTCCCACACTGTCTTCCAATTTTCCCAGCAGTTTTTATCAAATAGTGGGTTTTGGTCCCAAAAGCTGGGGTCTTTGCGTTTATCATAGACAATCTTGCTGAGGTCATTTACCCCAGATCTATTCCACTGATCCTACATTCTGTCTCTTAGCAAGTACCAAATTGTTTTGATGACCACTGCCTTATAATATAGTTTGAGATCTGGTACTGCAAGGTCACCTTCCTTTGTATTTTTTTTTCATGATTTCCCTGGATATCCTTGACCTTTTGTTCTTCCAAATGAACTTTGTTATGTTTTTTTCTAATTCAGTAAAAAAGTTTTTTGGAAGTTCGATGGGTATGGCACTAAATAAATAGATAAGTTTGGGTAGGATGGCCATTTTTATTATGTTAGCTCATCCTACCCATGAGAAGTTAATGTTTTTCCAATTGCTCCGATCTAGTTTTAGTTGTGTGGAAAGTGTTTTGTATTTGTTTTCATATAGTTCCTGTGTTTGTCTCAGCAGATAGATTTCTAAGTATTTTATATTGCCTAGGGTGAATTTGAATGGAATTTCTCTTTCTAATTCCTGTTGCTGAGATGTGTTGGAGATAAATAGAAATTCTGATGACTTATGTGGGTTTATTTTGTATCCTGCAACTTTGCTAAAGTTGTTGATTATTTCCACTAGCTTTTTAGTTGATTCTCGAGAATTCTTTAAGTAGACCATCATATCATCTGCAAAGAGTAGTAGGTTGGTCACATTGCCAATTTTAATACCTTCAATTTCACTTTCTTCTCTAATTGCTACTGCTAGTGTTTCTAGTACAATGTTAAATAATATAGGTGATAATGGGCATCCTTGTTTCACTCCTGATATTATTGCGAATGCATCTAGTTTGTCCCCCTAGCAGATGATGTTTGCTGATGGTTTTATATATATACTGTTTATTATTTTTTTAGGAAAGACTCTTCTATTCCTATACTTTATAGTGTTTTAATAGGAATGTTGTATTTTGTCAAAGGTTTTTTCTGCGTCTATTGAGATAATCATGAGATTTTTGTTGGTTTGCTTCTTGATATGGTCAATTATGTGGATGGTTTTCCTGATATTGAACCATCCTTTCTTTCCTGGTATAAATCCTACCTGATCATAGTGAATAACCCTCATGATGACTTGCTGGAGTCTTTTTGCTAGTATCCTATTTAAGATTTTTGCATGTATGTTCATTAAGGAGATTGGTCTATAGTTTTCTTTCTCCATTTTTTACCTGCCTGGTCTTTGGAATCAGTACCATATTTGTGTCATAAAAGGAAATTTGGTACAACTCCCTCTTTGCTTATTATGTCAAATAGTTTGCATAGTATTGGGATTAGCTGTTCTTTGAATGTTTGATAAAATTCACTTGTGAATCCATCAGGCCCTGGGGATTTTTTTCTTAGGGAGTTCTTTGATGGCCTGTTCAATTTCTTTTTCTGATATGGGATTACTTAAGAATTCTATTTCTTCTTCTGTTAATCTAGGCAATTTATATTTTTGTAAATATTCATACATATCACCTAGATTGGCATGTTTATTGCCATATGATTGGGCAAAATAGTTTTTAATGATTGCCTTAATTTCCTCTTCATTGGAGGTTAGTTCTCCTTTTTCATCTGTGACACTGTTAATTTGATTTTCTTCTTTCCTTTTTAAAATTAGATTGACCAGTACTTTGTCTACTTTGTTTGTTTTTTCAAAATACCAGCTTCTAGTCTTATTTATTAGTTCAATAGTTCTATCACATTTGATTATATTAAATTCTCCCTTAATTTTTAGGATCACTAATTTGGTTTTCTTCTGGGGATTTTTAATTTGTTCACTTTCAAGTTTTTTGATTTGCATGTCTAAATCATTGACCACTGCCCTCCCTAATTTGTTAATATATGAACTCAAGGATATAAATTTTCCCCTGAGTACTGCTTTGGTTGCATCCCATAGAGTTTGAAAGGATGTCTCATCATTGTCATTTTCTTCAATGAAATTATTGTTTCTATGATTTGTTCTTTAACTAGTCGATTTTGGAAAATCATATTATTTAATTTCCAATTAATTTTTGATTTGCCTCTCCATGTACCCTTACTAATCATTATTTTTTATTGCCTTATGATCTGAAAAGGTTGCATTTATTGTTTCTGCTTTTCTGCATTTGTATGCCATGTTTTTATCACCTAGTATATGGTCAATGTTTGTGAATGTATCATGTGCTGCTGAAATGAAGGTGTATTTCTTTTTGTCCCTACTTATTTTTCTCCATATATCTATTAACTCTAATTTTCCCAAGATTTCATTCACCTCTTTTATCTCTTTCTTATTTATTTTTTATTTGATTTATCTAAATTTGATAGTGGTAGGTTCAGGTCTCCCACTAGTATAGTTTTACTGTAGTCAAGGATTACCTCCTCTTTTCTTTATTTGTATTTGCTTAAGATAAAGTTGTGGACTTGCTTGTCTTTGCTTCAGACAAAGATGAGGATTGACCTTCACCCATCCTGGGACCAAGGATGGAACAGTAAACATGAAGGATGCAGGATAACATTTATGAAAGGCAAATTGCAATTAGGTGGGCACCTATCGCCTTGTCTGCCCCTCTTCCCCTTGTTTGTATTTGTAATAAACAAAGGATGTGGGTTAACCTTTGAACACCTGCCTATCCCTGGACCAAGGTTAGGGTTTCTGGAATGAAGAATCATAAATTCCTGTGGGTTTTGTCTAAGTAGTCTTTGCCTATAAAAGTTCTGTGTGAAGCAAATAAAATTGGCACTATTTCTCTCTTTTCATATAGTGTCCATCTCTTCTTTTGTTACTCTTCATTTTTCGTTACCCCAAACAGGATGTCACAGGACTGGCCGACCCTGTGGATGAGTCTTGTAAGCCATAGAGTCTTACAAATGGCTGCCCGGACAGGGACTTTCACTCGTAACCCCGATTCCTTTGCTGGTCTTAGGATGACGAAGAGTTAACAGCTTTTGCCCCGAGACTGCAGCTCGGATGGGCAGAAGAATCGAACAGAGAAAGTGCAGTATTTTGGGGCCTCCTCTATTCCCCAAGTTTTTCTCTCTCTCTTTTGCTTTTTAGTTTAAACTGTCCCCTATTAGGGACCCCCTTCCCCCCATTCTTTTCTTTTCTTGGAACCCTTCCTTCGGTTCTCTTTGGAGAACCCCCGACACTGTGTGCTGGTCATGCAAAGTTTCAATGCTACGGAGATCCCCTCGGTGGTGAGTATACGAGATACTCTAAGGGTGAGAGGGAAATTATATTTTTTCTTTAGAATGGATCCTAAAAGACTGATTTTTTCCTTTCAAAGTATGCTTGTCACAATGTTGTGTGTTTCTGTTTTTTTGTTGTCTTTGTCAAAGTCTCGTCTCTATGTATTCTTGAATTGGACACTCACAAAAAGAAAGAATATAAAATGGGAGAGTTGCAAGATTGAACTTGTCTGTCAAAAATCCTCAGCAGAGGACAAAAGCAAATACCTGTTCAATGATTTTTTCCTCTTTCTTCCTTTGGATGGGCCCCCAAAGGAGAGAAAAAGAGAAAAATTCAGAGCAGAAAAAGGGAGATTTTTACTCCACAAATAGAGGCTATTTTTCACTTAAGATTAATCCTATGGTTTGATGTATGCAATTTGGGAGGATTGTTAATGATTTTGATATGATCTAAATTTAATTTTGTGTAACTATTTGTCAGTTAAATGTGAAATATTAATCAGATTTTATTGAGCACAACAAAACTCCTGGTTAGAAGTTTGTTTTGTTAAATCTTGCTATGCATAATGGTTTCAGTGAATTTGAGAATTGTCTAAATGTGGCTGATAGGCAGACTGACACAGAGAGGGAATATTTTATTCTATAAGGACAAAAAATTGCACTGGCTACTTTATATATGTAAAAGTCATCCTGTTGTTGAGAAGAACTTATTCTAGAAATTAAATTTGGGATTTTTTCAAATCAGATTTATTTTAATGCATGTGCTGTCAGGAATAGTAACAAGAAATCATATGACACGCAAGAAGTTTAAGTAATCTGTTCATGGAATTTTATAATACTAGTATTAAGAATTTGGTATTTTGCAAGAGAGAATTTCTAAATGATGTTTTTGATCAAGGTTATATGAATTGTTTTTAAATATGAAAAATGCATAGGAAGGAATTTGTAATCTAGAGATGAACATGTATGTATTCAGATACCAAATGCTGGAAATTAGTGATGCTGAGTGAATACAGAATATATCTGCATTTGTATTATGAAGAGAATTAAGTTTTCCACCTAAATAGGTTTAGGGTATATGATATACAAACTGTATGTCCTTAACAAGACAAATTTAACCAGCCCTGAAATCAAGAGGGCTTGTCATGAAGATTGAATACAATTCCATATAGTGCCTTTCCTCTACTTACAATAATGGTAAAGAGGGGAAGCCAGAAGAAATAATGAAGTAGTCCCAATAAGAGAAAATAATTAATTGAAGTAGATAAAGCAGATCTATCCCTTCCTAAGTTTTTTTTTAGGAAACAGACCCAGCCCCCTCCCCCTCAGGAGGTCAAACAGTTTTTGCAGGCTGCAAAAAAGACTAATTAGCTGAAGGATAAGAATTAGGAAGGTCAGGTAACAAAAGGAACTTCAGGAATATCAAAGAGATCCTCCTGGAATGCCAGGTAACATATAGCTAACTAGGGATGTGATTAAGTAACTGTGAAAGTAACCAGCCCCGGAGGACAAACCTAAGGATCTCTGACCTCACATAACTATGTTTGCGATCAAACTATGTTTGATTGTCAAATAAGAATCTTTATATCTTATAACCTATCTATATAAGTTTATAATTGAATTTGGGGGTGTCCAGATTCATTTTATGAAGTGCTCCACTGCACTAAGAGTAATGAAGAGAGATACTAACTGATATTCTTAAATTCTAGTATGAATTAGATATAACTGTAATAATGTTGATGGAATTTAATCAGGAATATAGCAATATTTTAGGCTAAACGAAAACTAAACTGTAGGTTTTATTCTACTTTAGACAGGTTTTGAGGAGTGCATGTAAATGCTTTGTGCTTCAGTTTGGTTAAACACTGAAACATTGCTAAAGGACTTAATCAAAGTTATTTGGGAGTTGTGAAGTTTAAACTAAAATCCACTGAGAGTAAATTATTATGAAAGAGGTTTGATAAATTCAATATTATATATAGTAAGCTCACTTGTTAAAGAAGGATGGGCCAAGGCTGTTAAGTAATAAATCTAAATTGAGCCAAGGAGCCTTACGATAAATTGCTCAGAAGCTATTAACCCCTTCCTTGCACACAGGAAGGAGAAGGAAGTTCCACACTAATACTTATGAACTGCAATAAGGATCTCAAAGAGTTAACAACCTCTGTGTGATAGAACTTAAGATAAGTGTATTTTAATCGTAGATTCAGAGGTTTTAAGACACTCAAACAAACAAACTTTGCCAGGCCTGGTCTGACCAAGTAGCTTGTTTGAAGCTGTGAATTTTAGTGCAAACATTCCATGTCCAGAATGATAAGATTATTCAGCCAACAATATGTAGCTTCAGCCCTTCATTCTGTAAGACGACACTTTCCTGCTCTGTACATCGTCCATTATATGGATGATATTCTTATCGTAGCTGAAGATGAATCTCAAATAAGCAAGTGCTATCTATAGTCAATTGGAAATTACCTTGCAAAAATACCATTTAGTTCTTGCTCAAGAAAAGATTCACAAAACAAGTCCCGTACTCTATCGAGGGGCTCAGTTATAGGCAACATCTGTTATGCCTCAAAAATACAATTACGAAAGGACTGCTTTAATGATGACCAGAAATTGTTAGGTGATATCAATTGTGTCAGGCAATATTCATTTCTTACTACAACTGAATTACAACCTTTATTCAAAATACTGGAAGGGAGCTCTGACTTGAAATCCCCTGGAACTTTGACACCGGAGGCCTCTCTTGCTTTAGAGATAGTAGAAGATAAATTGAATCAGGCTCCACTCAACCATTATCAGCCTCAATTAGCCATGGAAGTGACTATTTTTGCAACTTTAATGTTACCAACAGGTGCCTTAACTGAGAAACAAAGAGTCATTGAATGGTTACATCTAAAAAGCAAAATGGGAAAGGCTCTACAGAGTTATGACTGTCTTATGGCTCAATTAATATGGAAAGGCATAGAACATGGGTCTCAGGTTTAGGAGAGTATCCTCATGACATCCAGGTACCCATTGCTAAAGATATACTACAGAAATATTTAGTCTTTACTGTTAGCATACCCCATTGCTATTACCACCGACACTCCACAAGGCTTATTTTCTTTTTCGTCACAACATCCTATTGTTTTTCCTAATAGTCTAAGAGATTGTCCGGTATCAGGACCTAATGTTTGTGTTGATGCAAATGCTAATTACAAGACAGGAGTATACAAGGAAGGCAGTTCACCTGTCATTTTTACCACTCCTTATTCTTCTACCCAACAAAATGAATTAACAGCTATTTTACTAGTTTTTTGGTTATTTCAGGAGCCTTTCAACCTTATAATGGACTCTAAATATGTTTTTCAGTTCTTGCAGGGTATAGAAAAAGCTGTCATCAGATCTACTCAAAGCAATGTACAAATGTAAATTACAAACTGTCATATGACAAAGGACACATCCAGTATGTCATGCATGTACACAGTCATACCACTCTGCCTGGACCTATTTTTAAAGGAAATGATATCATAGATCAAGCTTTGATTGCTCCATGTTATCTAACTGATATACAATTAGCTGAGGAATCACATCATAGATTTCACCAACATAGTACTGCTTTATGCCAAATGTTCCAACTCACTAAAGATCAAGCCAGAAGTATTGTTAAAAAGTGTCCTAATTGTGTTCCAAACCACCTCCCAATGCATATTGCTGTGAATCCCAGAGGCTTAAATAGTACAAATGGATGTGACCCATGAATGGTCCTTTGGACGACTTAAATATATCCTTGTCACTGTGGATACTTTTTCAGGATTTTTATGGGCTTCCTGCTTGATGGGAGAAAGAACTTCTCATGTTATTAATTACTGCTTAATGACTTTTGAAATGACTGGTCCCCCCAGAACATTTAAAACAGATAATGGACCTGCTTATACTTCCAAACAATTTTTTCTTTTTTGCCACACTTGGGCTACTCACCTCACAGGTATCCCACACAGTCCACAAGGACAAACTATTGCGGAGCACAGTAATCAGATCTTAAAAAACATTTCTTTTAAAACAAAAAGGGGGAGACAGCATCCCACATCGATGATTGGCAATAGCTGTATATACTATAAATAATTTGATCTTTACTTCCAATAATATATCCAGAGCTGAAAATTTTTTCTCTGCATTTTCTTATGAATGAAATTCAGGCACCACTCCTGTGCTCCCTGCCCCAGAACAAAAACTTGGCATGTGGAAAGATGATAATCAAACTTGGCAAGAGGCAAGGACCACCCAGTGGTCCTGCAAGGCCGAGGTTCTGTTTGTGTCTCCACAGGTAAAGACGGAGTATGGCTCCCTCCCCACTGAGTTCGAGAAATTGACCATAAAGAGAAGGACAAGGAGAGGACGCAGGAAGCCTCACGAGGAGACTTGACAACATCTCCATAAGATACTGACTCTTCTGCTTCTATTCCAGAATTTAAGTGCAGCTACTGGAGCAAAGAGATGGTCTTTGGGGAACAACCACCTTGGGTAGAGTATGTCAGCATGGGACACGCTTTACCAGAAGTCATCTTATATACAAAAACTAACTGATATTCCTGGCATTTACCATTTTGAGAGACAAGCTAAGGACAACAATCAGGCCAACAATTTGTTTGTGCCTTTCAATTGGACTGGACTAGTTGAGGCACCCCCAGTGTGCCTTGCAAGAGACCATCCTGCATGCCTGCCCCTCAGATCTCTGCAGGTGCATTATTATGGTCATCCTGACCTGTCAGACTCTTTCTGGATAGGACCTTATCGTGTAGATAAAAGGGAAAAATATGAAGATTACAGCCAACTGCAATATCTAGGTTGGCTAGGGGAATCTTGTGATAGCATTTGGGGACAAGAAAGACCTATTTGTCCATATGTGATGGGATATGAACAAAGAGACACTGTTAATATGTTTCTGCCCTTGCTGTCATATAGATCTAAAAGGGCATCATGTGTTCATTGGAAAAATATGATTTGGGTGTATTGGTATAACGACACAAGGTGTATTGGAAAGAAATTGGATTCTTATAAATTTCATGATTGTTTTATAGGCTACAGCTCACCTTTGTGGGTGATGCCCCCAGAGCTAATTGGTTACATTTTGCTAATTTCACACAGATTTTGACTGATTATGGAAAGATAGCCCTGGCATTGGATAAAGTAAATATGTCTGTAGCAGTCCAGCCCATAGACATTATGGGGAGACAAGGAATGTGAGTGAGCACATGGCCATCCTGTGCATGGCAATAAATTTTATTGCCAGCGTGGCTGAAGTTTAGGCGCAAAACCTTGCTTTCCTTTGTCTCACTCTCCTGGGGATAATAACCCCACCTTCACCTTGTCATAAGTTGCATTATCCAATGGGAATACCCCAGGTAACTCATCCATATGTATTGAGGTATCATATAACTGTTCAATATGTATTGAGCTGTCAAGACTATAAATAAACGAGCCGCAGTAAGCTCCGCCCACTTGAAGAGCATCCACAGGTTTGATAAGGAGCATCTTCTCCCCTGTCTCTCTCCTCTCTATCTTTCTCACTAAGGCCTGGTCTTTAGGCCAGGCCTGCCTTACTTTCTCTCTCTCTCTTAATGCTACCTAGCATTATCTACCTCCTTTAGTTTCTGATCTCCTTTCCATCTAAGCTAGCTTTATCCTCTGACCAGTGTAGTGTTAAATTGGGATCATTGGGTGGGACAGCCTGAATAATAACACCCAGTGGTCGGAGCTGCTGTGGGCTCTTAAAATGATAATTGTCTACTGACTCAATTATTCACATCTCTAAAGTCGGCTTGTTCACGCCCTTCGTGGGATCAAAACTTCTACTCTATCTCTATCTATCCTCTCTTTCTCACCTTTACAGCCTCTCGCAGGCCTGGAGGCCATATCTGGCGCCCACGTGCCTAGGACTCACACCTGGCACTTTCTCGTGGCATTCTATCTTTATTTCTCACAGCAGTAGGGAGGGCGCGCCCCAAGACACGAAGGATTTCTCAGGCTAGGCGGAACGGAGCCAGAGGACAATCCCTTTGGGTCTGGCCAACGGAAGGTGAGTTGTTCTCAGAGATGGGTTTGACTATTTCCTCCCATGCAGGTTATATACGACTCCTCATGTCGTTAATTTAACTAGGAGGTAGGAAGGTCTCTAAAGCGCAGATCAAAGCCTTGCTACAGGTAATTCAAAAGGCTTTCCCAGCCTTCCCATCCATGGGGACGCTAGAAGTTGCTCAATGGGACCGTATAGGTCAATCCTTAAAGGACTATCAAAAGGACGGTAACAGAGTCAGGAAAACAGTATTTAACACCTGGTCAATTATCAGAACTATTCTAGAGGATTTAGCTATTCAAACCTCTAATGCAGGGGAGAAGGAATCTCCACAGACTCAGGAATTAAAAAAGCAGGATCTCAAGCCCACTGCTCCTGAGGCGACTGATGGGGGAAGGGAAGGAGAGTGTTCAGGATGGTCTGGGGATCCTCCAGAGGCCCCAGGCTATAATTCAAAGGAGAGTAAAACAAAAGAGTCATTTACAACTCCAAAGCTGTATCCTTCTTTAAACACTCTGACCCCTCCCCCTCCCACGCCTCCCCCAGACTACGGGTGGGTTTCACGAGCCTCTCTCGTGGCCACCCCACCCCCACCTTGCTCGCCTGAAGTTTCTAAGCCTGATTCACTCAGGAATGAGCCAATCTCGCCTACTCAAAAAGGCAAGGAGGACATTTCTGCTTTCCCAGTCAGGTATATAGAGGACCGTGAGGATGCCAACAGACGCATTGCTCAGCATAAGCCCATAGACTGTAAGGTCTTGAAAATGCTCAGAAGCAGCGTATTGAAAAACGGGGCAATCACGCCATTCACATTAGTGCTCCTCAGTAATCTGACTCAACAGACACTCACACCGGCTGACTGGTACCTGGCAGCTGAGTCCGCCCTCAGCGGAGGTGACTATTGGACCTGGAAACTGAAATTCCATGATCTATGTTCCCTACAGGCCTCCGAGAACAGGCAGGCAGGAATCAATGTGCCCTTTGAACAATTGGTAGGGCAAGGAGAATTCGAACCGATTGCTAGGCAAATCGCAGAGACAGAGCAGGTTTTTAGCCAGATAGCCAGCGCTGCCACTAAGGCATGGAGAGCCCTACCCGGGAAGGATTCAGAGAGCCTGTACACAGAGATCATCCAAAAGCAAAACGAATCTTTTGCTGACTTTGTGGATAGGCTCAGTACAGAAGTCCGCAGACATATCCCTCATGAAGATGCAGCTAAGGTTCTCATTAGGGACCTTGCTTTTTTAAATGCTAATGAACAGGCCAGAAGAGCTTTAGCTCCCATTAAAGCTACAGGGACCCTGACAGATTTTTTAAGAGCATGCCAAGACATAGGCATGGGTGAGACACGAACTATTTTAACAGTACGTGAGCAGCCGAGAATGCCTAAAGGGCAATGCCATGCGTGTGGCAGGAGAGGTCACTATCGTAGAGCATGTCCAAATAAAAGAACAGGAAAGACCCCAGATATCTGCCCCAAATGCGGAAAGGGCAGGCATTGGGCTTCTGAGTGCAGAGCTGGCAATAAGCGAAGTCTTCCCAACACAGGGTCTAACATCCAGTTAAACTAGACTTCGGGCCAGCCTTGAGCCCAGGAGTAAATCAGGGCAGAACCATGAGGTATTCTTTTCGATTCCCTATAATTGCAGCCAAAAGCATAGTATTAAAAGAGAACTCAGAGCCTACTTAGATTCCAGCTAGCTTTCGTTTCCCAGTACCTCAAGGTGCTAAAGGGTTAATACTAGGCAACCCTGACCTCATTGCAAAAGGTTTAGAAATCTTTCCTACATTGTTTCAGGATAAGGAGACCAATGGGCTCCACATCCTGGCTGCTGCAAAGCCAGCATTTTGCATTTCAAAGAACACTAATCTAGCTTACCTGACCATATTCCCTGAAGCTGATTTTTCTCTAAAGAGCAAGCTTCAAAAAAGCAGCCTTGACTCCACAACCCTAGGATTGTTTTGGTCTCAAAAAGTGACTCAGGATAGGATGGTAATGTCTTTGTTTGTAGAAGACAGGGTTATCTCAGGCATCCTGGATTCTGGAGCAGACATCTCGGTGATCTCTGCTACGGATTGGCCAGAATCATGGGAAGTCATTGAACCTCACCAGAAGTTAATAGGCATAGGCACTCCTGAGCATATTCTCCAATCAGCGAATACTTTATCGTGGTCTGATAGTGAAGGACATAGAGGTATATTTAAAACTTATGTACTAGATATTGCCCAATCTCTTTGGGGCAGAGAGGTGATGTCCGCTATGAACATAACATTGACCACATCGGACAAACTGCACACAGAATTTGTGGGTGCGGCAAGCGTCGTCCCGCTATTCGCTGACCCTATCACGTGGTTAAATTCCAAACCCATTTGGATTAACCAATGGCCTATATCTAAGGAGAAATTAGTACATTTAGAGGCCATAATACAGGAACAATTAAGCTTAGGTCACATACGAGAATCAAACAGTCCCTGGAACACCCCGATTTTTCTGGTTACAAAAAAGGCAGGGAAGTGGAGGCTAGTCCATGATCTTAGGAAGATCAATGAACAGCTAGTGGACATGGGGACGAGGCAACCGGGATTACCTTCCCCGGGTCCGATTCCCATAAACTGGAATCTGATAGTTATAGATTTGAAGGATTGTTTTTTCAATATCCGCCTGTCCCCCCAAGACTGTCACAGATTCGCATTCTCTGTACCCTCAATAAATTATAGTACTCCTTTCAAAAGGTTTGAATGGCTCTGCCTTCCACAGGGCCTTCGTGTCAGTAGTTGTTTATGCCAGAAATATGTAGCTCATGCCCTAGAAAAGGTTAGACATAAACACGCGAAATATCACATAATCCAATATGTGGATGACATTCTGTTAGCGGCGCCATCTAGTGGCGAGGTGGAGATATTGCTCTCAGACGCCACCAAAGCTTTAACAGCGGCAAATCTGGTGATCTCTAAGGAAAAGATTCAAACCACGCCCCCTTACAAGTACCTAGGAACGCTAGTGTATGATCAAGAGATCCGACCACAGAAAATTGAGATTCGTAGAGATTCCCTGAATACGTTGAACGATTTCCAGAAGTTGTTAGGTGATATTAATTGGCTCAGACCTTTTCTAAAAATCTCTACAGGACAGTTAGAAAACCTCTATGCCACTTTAAAGGGAGATGCTGCTTTATCATCCCCTAGAACACTTTCTCCCAAAGCGGAGGAGGAGTTAAAGGTAGTGGAAGAAGCGGTGTCAAAAGCCAGATTGTATAGAATTGATCCATCATTACCCTTAATAGCATCTGTTCTACAGACAAGGTATACTCCCACAGGTGCTTTACATCAGGATCAACACATCATAGAATGGATTCACTTAGCCAATCAACAAACTAAATCCCTCACTAGCTATCTAGAACTTATCATTTTACTGATTACTCAGATCAGAAAAAGGGCAAGACAGTTAACTGGCATAGATCCTAGTACAATTCATGTTCCCATAACAAGAGAGCAAGTTCAGAATTTATTTGCACAGTCTTTGCCATGGCAAATTGCTTTTGCAGATTATACAGGACAGATAGATAATCACATTCCTGCTAATAAGATACTGCAGTTTGTGAAATTGACTCCTATTATTTTTCCAAGAATGACATCCATGCATCCTCTGGTAGATGCTGTGAACGTTTTTACAGATGCATCAAAACATGGGAGAGCAGGAGCTGTAGTCCAGGATAGCACAATGTTATTAGACACTACTTATGGCTCTCCACAAAAAGCTGAATTAGCTGCAGTTCGCAGTGTGCTAAGGGATGTAGTACAACCTTGTAATATAATCTGTGATTCATTATATGTGGTTAATTTGGTTAATTCGCTGGAAACAGCAAAGATTAAACCTGTACCTGATGAAGAGTTATATCTCTTGTTCCATACCACCCAGATGGTGATATGGCAAAGGCAGAACAAATTTTTATAACACATATACGTTCACATACTAACCTCCCTGGTCCTCTCTCGGAGGGAAACGCTAAGGTGGATACCTTAGTGGCATCTGCTTTTCAAGATGCAGTTAAATCACATTCTTTATTGCACCAAAATGCAAAATCTCTCAAATGCCAATTTGACATTACTAAAAGACAGGCACAGGAGATAATCCAGCAATGCAGCTCGTGTGCCCAGTTCTCCTCTACACCTCTTCCCCCAGGAGCTAATCCCCGAGGACTCAAAGCTAACCAGCTTTGGCAGATGGATGTGACTCAATATGCTCCTTTTGGAAGGTGGAAGTATGTGCATGTGACAATTGACACATACTCAAGGGTCATATGGGCCACGGCACAAACGGGAGAAAAAGTTTCTTATGTCATTGCACATTTGCTGGAAGCATTTGCGCATTTGGGCATTCCAAGTCAGATAAAAACTGACAATGGTACTGCATATACCAGCAAAAGGTTTGCAGAATTTTGCAAACTGTGGAATATAAACCACAAAACTGGAATTCCAGGTAACTCCACTGGTCAAGCAATAGTGGAGAGAGCTAACAGGACTCTCAAGAACCAGATACAAAAACAAAAAGGAGAGTACCTGACAATTTATGAAGGTGACATCTCTAAACCCAAACCTATTATTCCTAACAAATTGTTAAGGATGGTACTTTTAACTCTCAATCATTTCTCCATCCCAGAAGGGCTGAATGCTACACCTATGCAGACGCATTTTGAGTGTCATGATACAATGGACACGGTGCAGCAGCCCTGGGTTTTTTGGAGATTGCCAGGAGACAAAGATTACAGAGGTCCGAACAGACTAATAACAATGGGTCGAGGATATGCTTGTGTTTCCACGGATAATGGAGAGATCTGGACTCCCAGTAAGCATCTCAAACCATGGAAGGGACCGCTTCCAGAAGCAAGGGGAGCAGAGCAGCAGGCTCACCAGTCTAGCACCGCACCGGCTGCCCGAGACCAGGACGAGAAGCAGACGAGCATCGCTGCTGTCTCCAGTCAGCTACCTGATGGTCAAGCGCAGGGCACCGGGATCGAAGGCAACACTGGTGAATGCACGCACTCTGAACACTGACATTACATTTACTCTGATGACATTCACTATTTTGACTTTGCTGAACATCTGTCATGCTGAAGTCTACTGGTCCATCGTGCCCAAACCTCCTATTTTGAGAATGTTAACTTGGAGGGACAAGCCCCCTCTGGTATATGTTAACAACACGGACTGGCTACCACACCCTATTCTAGCCAAACGTGTTCCTCTAGAGTCTGAAGGGGCTCTGTACAATTATTCAGGATCTACTGTGTATCCTCCATTTTGTATGTCTTTTAGAAATTCGTTTATTGGTAATTCTTTCTGTGTACCACGCAGACATCAAGCGTGGATTGTCAAAAATGCCACTGACAACAGTTATGTAGGGGTTGGCATGGGTGTGATAGGAATGGGAGATGAGTTAGCACGTAAGACGTTCCAATCTAAACACCCTGCTAACAAGTACTTATGTCCAAATCAGATAGGTACGGTACAAAAAGAGTTGCCATGGACAGAGTGTTCTGTCCGAGTTCCCAGGAAGGTTAAGATGCCGGCAACCACAGACTTTAACGTTTACAATCGGGCACCCAGGTTACGTTGTGGTCGCTCTGAACAACTGACACGATTAGACAAATACACTGACTATGAGAAATGGCACATGCCATGTCAGAATTTTCAGAAAATTGAGGACTTACTAGAAGTGGACATGGCTGGTTCTAGACTTGCTATTGAAGCAGGTCCTATACAGAACACGCAGTGGAAGATAGTGGCTGCCACGCAGCCAATATACAAGTTTAAGGTCAAGGTGAAAAGCTCAGGACTTGATCTTGAGTATGACAGTCACATCAATGTCACTGCATGTGTTTTTGCTCTTATGTAATGCTAGTAGGTAACAGCCTTCGAATTTTTAAAAATGACCACGGTCTATATGAGATCAACTGCACAAAATGCCGCCTACATCAATGCCTTAGTCCTAAAAACCAAGATTCATATGTTGCTATCATGTATCATCCACCTTTAATGTGGGTACCTGTCGACTTGACAGAGACGTGGGCATCTACGCCTACTGTGCACATTGTTCAAAAGGCATTTAACATGGTTATACACAGGTCCAAGAGAATGGTCTTGGAAGTTATAGGAGCCGTAGTCTCAGTAATTGCCATGATCACATCACTAACCACGGCAACATTGGCATTAGCTTCCTCTATCCAGAACCATGAGTTCATACAGGAAGTGGTGTCTAACTCTTCCAAATTATGGCACACTCAGCAGAGTATTGACTTAGCTTATAGAGATGAGCTGGACAGTTTAAAAGATGCTGTGTTTTGGTTAGGTAAAGAGGTTGAAGCTTTACACACAAGAATTACTTATCCCTGTCATTACAATCAAACGGGTTATTGTATTACTCCGTTGCCATATGATAATGTGTCATATGAATGGCAACTGATCGTTCAGCACATCAAGGGTGCTTGGGGAAGTCATAACAGCACCTTGGACATTATTAAATTGCAACAGCAGATCAACAGATTAGACCAAATTGTATATGAGAATGAAGCTGCAAACATAGCTGCAAATTGGGAAGCAACTTTATCTTCCCTAGATCCCCAAAATTGGTTTGGTAGAGCTAACTTAACCAGCATTGGCACTATCATTTTATTCATATTATTGGCTATTGGTTTGATTATACTTTGCGGCAGAAGCTGCAAAAACAGAGCCTACATTCAAGGCATACTGCCAGAATTGGCACGGTCTTATCACACTAGGCAATTGGTGCCTGAAAATGTTGAATTGAACACGACCATTCCATGAAAGACCAGAGTATCATGATATTTTACATTCCAATCTTTGCTATATACTGAGAATGTGAAGGCATGTTTGCTATGTCACATGTCTGTCCCCCCTGAATTGTTCAGAGAGGATGTTTTTTCTTTAAAGGGATCTCTCCCACCACACAATCAAAAAGAAAAGGGAGAGGAATCTTATACAGATCAGTATTTCTAAGAAATCTTACAGAGATCAGTATTTTGCTATAAGATCAGTATTTATATTTTTAAAGGACACTTTTTAAAGTCACTTTTGATTGATCAACCTTGATTTTTTCTTTTACACTATTAAGGCCAGAACTTTGAGTATAAAGAAGGTACTGTTAATGCTCTGATCCAAATTATGAAGGTGCAAAGATTTCTAGAATTACAGTCACCTTACGGTCAGTAAACATGAGAACATGACAGCAATTGTTAATTTTCAGTTGACCATTCTGGAGAGTGATGTCTGATTGCATGCAACGGGAATCATAATGAATCTTTCATTATGAACCAGACAGCCTAAGCCACGGTGATGCATTTTCCATGTGAAATGGATGCTTGAGGTTGGGGAATGCAGAGACATAGTGCACTGATGCCCTCAGTCACTGGATGTCTTGGCATTGTCCTACCAACCAGTTTCTTAGGTGGCAGGCATCTGGCAGTGAGAGCGAATAGATCCCAAAGATGCAGAATCAGTTCAAGAGAAGGAAAGCATTTATCCTTCGGGTCCAGAGGAGGTCAGTTTTGCTAATCATGATGAGATCTGACAGCTTCTCATGGTTCTGACTGGTGAAGAGTGACGTGGTTAACTGAAGCACCTATCTTGTCAGACAGAGAACTTCTACCTCATGAAACCAGGATCAGTGTTATGGAAATTATTTTTCTTTTTGACATTTTTATATCTTATATAATTATTTTGTTAAGCACATAGATAGAAAGTTCACACTTGATTTTCATATTTGAGCTTTATAATCTGGTTTGGTTTTCTCACTTTGAATTATTATGATTATGCACCAGTGTGTTTATATTTAGCGTGTGTTGAGTTACATTTTGATATTACTCTATTCATTTGTGTGTCAAACAAAAAGGGGGAGATGTAGCAGTCCAGCCCATAGACACTATGGGGAGACAAGGAATGTGAGTGAGCACATAGCCATCCTGTGCATGGCAATAAATTTTATTGCCAGCGTGGCTGAAGTTTAGGCGCAAAACCTTGCTTTCCTTTGTCTCACTCTCCCGGGGATAATAACCCCACCTTCACCTTGTCATAAGTTGCATTATCCAATGGGAATTCCCCAGGTAACTCATCCATATGTATTGAGGTATCATATAACTGTTCAATATGTATTGAGCTGTCAAGATTATAAATAAACAAGCCGCAGTAAGCTCCGCCCACTTGAAGAGCATCCACAGGTTTGATAAGGAGCATCTTCTCCCCTGTCTCTCTCCTCTCTATCTTTCTCACTAAGGCCTGGTCTTCAGGTCAGGCCTGCCTTACTTTCTCTCTCTCTCTTAATGCTACCTAGCATTATCTACCTCCTTTAGTTTCTGATCTCCTTTCCATCTAAGCTAGCTTTATCCTCTGACCAGTGTAGTGTTAAATTGGGATCATTGGGTGGGACAGCCTGAATAATAACACCCAGTGGTCGGAGCTGCTGTGGGCTCTTAAAATGATAATTGTCTACTGACTCAATTATTCACATCTCTAAAGTCGGCTCGTTCACGCCCTTCGCGGGATCAAAACTTCTACTCTATCTCTATCTATCCTCTCTTTCTCACCTTTACAGCCTCTCGCAGGCCGGGAGGCCATAATGTCTCATTATGTTAATGTTACTTATAATGGAAAAGTCCAAAATCCAGTAACTAGAAGTGTTACATTAGACATTCAAGGTAAACACTCAGGGGGATGGTATCACTCACCGGCAGAGAGAGCAATGGAATAATTGTCTCAACTAATCAGCCCTAAGAAAAGAAGATGTATTTCTTGTTTAGTTTTAGGAATTGTAGCCCTTATAGCTGCCATAACAGCTACAACTGTCAGTAGTGTTTCTCTAGTAAAAAATGTAGCTAATGTACAGACCCTGGAACATGATGCAGAATACTTACATGGGCTAGCACAGAATGTAACCCAGGTTTTGCACTTACAGCAGGATATTAATACAAGGGTTTTTTATGCTTTACAACAAATATCTAAAGATGTATTGTTATTAACCAATCAAGTAGAAATTTTAGCTATCAAGGGTAAATTAAGGTGTGATTATTGCTATTCAGCCTTTTGCTTCCTTCCTGTTAAAGCTAACACGTCTGATGCATTTGAAAAACCTTATACAATTGGATTAAGTCAGGCCAAAGTTGGCTATCTCCTTTAGCTCAAATGAGCATAACCATATTAACCTTCATATTGTTCATAGTTATCTTAGCGGTCCTTCTTCCCTGTCTGTTCCAACTCCTTTTGTCCAGCTTGGGCAAAATTGGCCGGATCTTGGCTCTCCACAGAAGTCTTTTGCAAAACAAATAGGGGGAATATTGTAGTTGAGGATTACCTCCTCTTTTCTTTATTTGTATTTGCTTAAGATAAAGTTGTGGACTTGCTTGTCTTTGCTTCAGACAAAGATGAGGATTGACCTTCACCCATCCTGGGACCAAGGATGGAACAGTAAACATGAAGGATGCAGGATAACATTTATGAAAGTCAAATTGCGATTAGGTGGGCACCTATCCCCTTGTCTGCCCCTCTTCCTCTTGTTTGTATTTGTAATAAACGAAGGATGTGGGTTAACCTTTGAACACCTGCCTATCCCTGGACCAAGGTTAGGGTTTCTGGAATGAAGAATCATAAATTCCTGTGGGTTTTGTCTAAGTAGTCTTTGCCTATAAAAGTTCTGTGTGAAGCAAATAAAATTGGCACTATTTCTCTCTTTTCATATAGTGTCCATCTCTTCTTTTGTTACTCTTCATTTTTCGTTACCCCAAACAGGATGTCACAGGACTGGCCGACCCTGTGGATGAGTCTTGTAAGCCATAGAGTCTTACATTTTACTATCTATTTCCTTCTTCAATTCTACTAGTTTTTCCATTAGAAATTTGGGTGCTATACCATTTGGGGCATACATGTTGATTAGTGATATTTCCTCATTGTCTATACTCCCTTTTATCAGGATGTATTTACCTTCCCTATCCCTTTTAATCAGGTCTATTTTTACTTTGACTTTGTCAGATATCATGATTGTACCTCCTGCCTTCTTTCTATTAGTTGCGGTCCAATAGGTCTTGCTCCAACCTTTAATTCTGACCTTGTGAGTATCTACCCATCTCATGTATGTTTCTTAAAGACAACATATGGTAGGGTTTTGGATTCTAATTCACTCTCCTATTTGTCTACCTTTTATGGGTGAGTTCCCACAGGGCCGAGTGACCACTGGTCCGTGGGCCACCTACGTGCAGGATCGTGACTACAACTGCCAGTGGTCACCTCCACCTGTTGCATCGTCACTCCCCCATCACCACAGGTCTTGAAGAGGGTGGATGGGGTTAGGATAGATGAGTGTGCACAAAGATACTTGTGCGTGAAAGAGATTTAAGTGGAAAAGCTGATGCACAGAGACAGTCCCACTCTCTTGGCGTTGGAAGCCTGGGTTCAGTGGCACGCCTGACTGCAAAAACAAAGACAACAGAGAGACTCATCCTGGAATCTCTCTTTGCAGATGACTGTGCTCTCATGGCCCACCAAGAAAATCATCTCCAAACCATTGTGGACAGGTTCTCCACCGCAACAAAACTGTTTGGCCTGACTATCAGCCTCAGCAAAACAGAGGTGCTGTTCCAATCTGCACCAGGGAGGCCAACTAACCAGCCGTGCATTAAAATCGACAGCACGCAGCTTAGTAGTCTTAGTCAGCATTCAAGACCTAGAGCTTCCCTTTGCTCACTCCGGAGGTGCCCCTCACTCACTCACTGATTCTGGTGTACTGGATCCGACTCTGGTGGGGGAGGGTAGATCAGTTCATGTTTGGGTGGGAACTTCCCCCCCCTTATAGTGTGGAAATGCCCAAATCCCACATACCTTCAATGCTGCACCCTACTGTAGAGTCCCTTCGTTCTTATGAAAATGTTTTTTGGGGTCTTTTGAGGTAGTCTATATCAGTGGTCTCCAGGTGTAACCACTTTTCATGCCAATGGACCCAGGCTTCCAAAGCCAAGAGAGTGGGACTGTCTCTGTGCATCGACTTTTCCACTTAAATCTTCACGCACAAGTGTCTTTGTGCACACTCATCTATACGCCATAGATGAAAACGCACAGACAATTGTCATCCTCGGTTACTGAGAGACTACTACTCCATATTGGTGGGTCTAAGGAGAGGAAGCATCCCATGGATAGACTTCCGCCATGCTTACCCAGAAGTCATAATCTTTTTTTTTTATTATAAATATAAATCAATTTTTACATGACCTCATTTGGGGTTTTCTTAGCAAATATCTTGTACTAGTTTATAATTTCCTTCTCCAGCTCATTTTACAAATGAGGAAACTGAGGCAGACAGGGTTCACTGATTTGCCAAGGGTCACAAAATTGGTAAGTGTCTGAGGCCAGATTTGAACTTACTTCTTCCTGACTCCAAACCAAGTGCTTTCTTTATCCACTGTGTCACCTATATGTACCATATCATCTAGAAGAAACTAAATGACTTTAAAACAGCTGGTTTAAAAAAGTCCAAATGTGTGTGTGACAAAACTTTTACAGTTTTTCACAGATTTAACAGGTTTGCTGTGCTCAGAACTTATTTACAGACCATCAGGAAGGGAGGATGTGGAGGGGCGGACCATGTACCCCTAAACAAATAGTCAAATTATCTACTTGGGCAGCTCTGATTTCTCAACTCCTTTTTTAATTCTACACATATATGTTGTTTCCAAGCTCCTCAATAAAATTAGCTTTTTTAGAATCTTTTTCAGCATAAAGCTTTGAACTTGTGAAGATGGGAAGGGAATACAGTTTCATGTGTTTCTCTTCCACGTGATCTTTCCCCCCTTGTGTTTGGCCCTTGTGTGGAGAGTGTTCAGGGCAACTCATTAAGATTATTGAGCGGATTAGTATCATCCATAGACAGGAGGTTGGTTTATGAGCCTTTGAGATGATCAGAAGTCAGTAGTCAATATATGCTTTCTGAATGTGGCTGGAGAATGTGGTATGGAGGAAGAGGTAGTGGTTGGAACAGGAGTGCTTTTTATATGTGGCCCAAGAGGTGAAAGAGGTGACAATAATTGAGCATAGAGCTTAAGTGTGTAGTAGTATGTTGCCCTTTCCCCAATCTAACCTCCTTGAATTGTCTAATTAATATTTCTAAACCACATAGCTGATGATTTCACTCTGTGACTTTAGAATATTCAATGGTTCCCTTTTGCTTCTGAGATAATCAAAATATAAATAAAGATAATAAGATATAAATTCTTCTTTTTGGCATTTTATCATTCATACTCTGGTCCTGATTTGTCTTCCTAAATTAAATTCACATTCATCTCCTTACATTTAACTTTAAGTCAACAAGCACTTATTGTGTGTCCAGTATTTTGCTAAGTGCTTAAAAAAAAAAAAGCAAATGTAGTCACCAACTTCAAGGATAGGGGACACAACTGGTAAACAACTATATACATACGTACACATATATATATATATATATATGTATATATATATATATATATATATTGCAATATAGACAGGGTAAATTGGAGGTAATCCCAGAGGGAAGGCCCTGACAATGAGGAAGACTAAGAAAGGCTTGCAGCAGAAGGTAAGATTTGAGATGAGCCTTTTCAGTCAAAATGGCTTCCTTTAATTCCCATGTAAGACATTCCATCTTCCCCATCTGTGTCTTTTCATGAGTGTAACAGTCCACTCATGTGTATGTATAAGGTATATGTTTAATCTGTAAAGATTGTGTAGGAAAGCATGGTCAGTCTTGCGCATGGCAGGAAAGGCATTGACCTTTGATCCCAGCATTCTTAAGATTGTGGCGTGAACACAGATTTCTTTGTGCTCACCTGGCTGAGGTAATCCACGCCTCAAACGTGTTGTAATTTACACTTGAACCCATGGCAATCCACTGTGTCTTCATTAATATGTATTATGTACCTTTTACATCACTATGTTAATAAATAGGAGCAGCACACAGAGAGCCGCCCTCTTTATCCTTGTCTTTATCCCTCTCTTTATCCTTGTCTTTATCCCTCTCTTTATCCCTTTATCCTCTCTCCTACCTGGAACTTGGCCTCAAGCCAGGAAGCACTTTTCTTATGGAACTCCCTTGTTCTTTGAAAAGGCCTTTCCTTCTTACTCTCCTAACCTCAAGGCAGTGTGATCTGCACTTAGAGTGCAAGCTCTAAGTTATAGGGGGTTATTCTCTCAGCTGATCTCTATCCTCATTCCTGAAGCACGTATTGTTGATTTAAGGTTATCTATCTGTCTTGTGTCCTGGCAAAGTTAGATAGCCTGGCTCTCTGTGTAGCCCACTGTTTTGTTTAAACGGTGTAGGTGTCTGGCTCTATTCTTATCCATTCCCTTGGCTTCAGCTCTTCCCTCAAGGTCTAATCAGCTAATCTTTCCTTTCATATAACGGCCGCTGGACAGCACCTTATAATGAGCTCTCCTTTCATTCTTGGATTTAATTCCTCTTCACAAAATTTGCGATTTGAGTCTCCCCACATAGCTCCGGTTGAGTCTTAAGACCTCTGTAGGCCCACCTAGTGGTTAATATTCACCCTCTGAGCAATTTCTTTTTTTTGAAGCCCTTATCTTCTATCTGAGAATCAACACTAAGTACTGGTTACAAGGAAGAAGAGAGGTCAGAGCTAGGCAGTGACGGGTTAAGTGACTTGCCCAGAGTCAACAGCTAGGAACCAGCAAGTACTTTCTAAATATTTTGTATTGGCCTTTCTATATACTCTTGGCATGGAAACTCTTGGCAGGAAGGAATTGTACTTTTGACTTTGTATCCCAATTCCTAGTATAGTTCTTGACACAAATTATCTACTTTATAAATGTTCGTTGAATGAATGAATGAATGGCTCTTAATATGTACAAAGTTGCACAGTTTAATAGCACCTGGGAAGACAGAAAAAAAAAAAAAACAAGTTTGGCAGTGGAGAGAATTCTGGGCCTGGAGACAAGAAGACCTCATTTCAAAACCAGTTTCAAACACCTAACTAGCTATGGGCTATTGGGCAATTCACTTGACCTGTATGTCTGTTTCCTCAACTGTAAAATGGGAATAATAATAGTACCTGCCTGTCAGGATTATTGTGAGGATTAAATGAGATAATATTTGTAAAGCAGATAGCAAGGTGCTAGCACTTAGTAAGTGCTACATAAATGCATATTCCCTTCTTTTTCCCCTCCTAACAGAAGGGCAAAGTAGAGAAAAGCCTTCATTGAAGATATAGTAACCTACCCGTGAAGAAAGCCAAAAAAATTTAAAAGGTGAGAAGAGCATTTCAAATATGGAAGACAGACAATCTGTCTTAGAAGCAAAAGATGGACTGACAACTTCAAGAAACAGCAGTATATCAGTTTGGCTTTGATGTAAATTTCTTGAAGGGAAATAACAGAGGAAAGGCAACATGAAGTCTGATTACAGAGATCTTTTATGCCAGGTTATGGACTTGGTATTTTATCCTAGGAGGGGAAATGGGAGGTCCTGAAGGTTTTTGAACCAGGAAGCAATTTGGTCAGATCTGTGCCCTTTGGCAGCCTTGTGGAGGAGGAATTAGAAATGGAATTAGAAATAGGTGGAAATACAAAACACTCTCCATGCAGTTAAAACTAGATCTAAACAATTGGAAAAACATTGATTACTCATGGGTGGGATGAGCTAACATAATAAAAATGACAATCCTACCCAAATTAATTAATTTATTTAGTGCCATACCCATTGAACTACCAAAAAACTTTTTTACTGAATTAGAAAAAAACCATAACTAAGTTCATTTGGAGGAACAAAAGATCAAGGATATCCAGGGAAATCATGAAAAAAAAAATGCAAAGGAAGGAGGACTTGCAGTCCCAGATCTCAAACTATACTATAAAGCAGTGGTCATCAAAACAAATTGGTACTGGCTAAGAGACAGAAAGGAGGATCAGTGGAATAGAGCTGGGGTAAATGACCTCAGCAAAACAGTCTATGACAAACCCAAACACCCCAGCTTTTGAGACCAAAACCCACTATTTGGTAAAAACTGCTGGGAAAATTGGAAGACAGTGTGGGAGAGATTAGGTTTGGATCAACACCTCACACCCTATACCAAGATAAACTCAGAATGGGGTGAATGACCTGAATATAAAGAAGGAAACTATAAGTAAATTATGTGAACACCGAATAGTAGACCTGTCAGACCTTTGGGAAGGGAAAGATTTTAAAACCAAGCAAGACTTAGAAAGAGTCATGAGATGTAAAATAAATAATTTTGACTACATGAAATTTAAAAAGTTTCTGTACAAACAAAACCAATGTAACTAAAATCAGAAGGGAAGCAACAAATTGGGAAACAATCTTCATAACAAAAACCTCTGACAAAGGTTAAATTACTCAAATTTACAAAGAGCTAAACCAGTTGTACAAAAAATCAAGCCATTCTCCAATTGATAAATGGGTAAGGGACATGAACAGGCAGTTCTCAGAAAAAGAAATCAAAACTACTAATAAGTACATGAAAAGTGCTCTACATCTCTTATAATCAGATACAATCAAATCAAAACAACTATGAGGTATCATCTCACACCTAGCAGATTGCCTAACATGACAGCAAAGGAAAGTAATGAATGCTGGAGGGGATGTGGCTAAGTAGGGACATTAATTCATTGCTGGCAGAGTTGTGAATTGATCCAGCCATTCTGGAGGGCAATTTGGAACTATGCCCAAAGGGCACTAAAAGACTTCCCTTTGATCCAGCCATAGCACTGCTGGGCTTGTACCCCAAAGAGATAAGAAGAAAAAAGACTTGTACAAGAATATTCATAGCTACACTCTTTGTGGTGGCCAAAAATTGGAAAATGAGGGGATGCCTTTCAATTGGGGAATGGCTGAACAAATTGTGGTATATGTTGGTGATGGAATACTATTGTGCTCAAAGGAATAATAAAGTGGAGGGATTCCATGGGGACTGGAACAATCTCCAGGAAGTGATGCAGAGTGAGAGGAGTAGAATCAGGAAAACATTGAACACAGAGACTGATACACTGTGGTACAGTCGAATGTAATGGACTTCTCCATTAGTGTCAATGCAATGTCCCTGAACAATCTGCAGGGATATAGGAGAAAAAACACTATCCACAAGCAGAAGACAAATGGTGGGAGTAAAAACACCAAGGAAAGGCAACTGCTTGACTACAGGGGTTGAGGGGATATGATTGGGTATGTAGATTTTAAATGAACACCCTGATGCAAATACCAACAACATGGAAATATGGAAGGATACCTTTTACAAGAATGCAAGACTCCAAAACTTAGCTTAAAAATAAAAAGAGAAGGGGGAATCTGGGTAGCTCAGTGGATTGAGAGTCAGGCCTATAGACTGGAGGTCCTAGGTTCTAATCTGGCCTCAGACTCTTCCCAGCTGTGTGACCCTGGGCAAGTCACTTCACCCCCATTGCCTAGCCCTTACCACTCTTCTGCCTTGGAACCAATACACAGTATTGATTCTAAGATGGAAGGTAAGGGAGATAGATAGATAGATAGATAGATAGATAGATAGATAGATAGATAGATAGATAGATAGATAGATAGATAGATAGATGATAGATAAAGAAATAAATGAATAGAAATTTATTAATTTAGAAAGTAATGTTGAGAATGGCCAAGAGTACAGGTGGAACAGCAAGATGGAAGCCTGCTCCCAGAATCCATCAGTTCTGAGGTTTAAATACTCTTTACAACAGTGAGGACATGATACTGTGTCATGGTGAGGATGTGATTCTAGAGTGGTAAACCCTCAGACATTTGGTTGGGGGGGGCGGAGTTGGTCATCTAATGGGGTCTGCCTGGAGATATAGGGGGTGACAGATAGGTGTCTGAGATACAGCTGATGGTATCAAGGTATAGCTTGGAGGTGCATCTCTCTGTCCATCTTAAATCTAAAGGACAATCCAAAGAGGGTAATCCTCTCATAGGAGTTATCAGAAGTTTTGGGTTAGTAGTCAGGAGGATGTAAGGGAACAAAGGAATTTCCCTGATAATACTTTTGCCTGAGTTTCTGGGAGTACAATGACCATGCCAGGAAGAGGAATTTGGTCCTCAGGCCATAGTTTACTAACCCTTGATCACGTTCCTTAGTGGTCTTTGGAGAATTAAAAAAGATCTAGAGTTGAAAAGCTTCAGAGGCCATCTAATCCAGCTCCATCCCCCATTTTACAAATGTCTAAACAGAGGCCCAGGGAGGTCATTGACTTGCTCAAGGAGCACTCTGTACTTCTCTAATGCAATTATCATTCAAATTTGTATTATACAGTGCACAGAAAATGTAGAGGCAGGATTTGAACCTTGGTCCTCTGATGACATTCCAGTGTACTGTGCCTCCCCTTCTACATTTCTCCTTTTTTATCTAGCCTTCACCATCCTACTGAATTATCATCCTAAAGCATGGTCTAATGTTTCCTCAGTACTCAAAACTTTCCAATGGTTCCCCATTATTTATAGAATAAAAGCCAAAGTCCTTAGTCTGGCATTCAAGATGTTTCACTACTTTCTCAAAGGTATTCTTCACTCCCTATGTTTCTCCATTCTTCTTGCCTTTAGTTACTGCTTCATGAATCTGGAATGCCCTCCTCAATGACTATTCACATCTTACCGATCCTCTAAAACCCAGAACCAATACATAATCCTTTTTGAAGTCTGAAATCTCTCCTCTGGACTCCTTTTCATCTGATTTCATAGCATTTTCTACTCTTCTTATGCACTTGTCATTTTAATTTTAATTTCTATCACATTCATTTCATTGTTTGTCCTTCACTTCCAAAAAGGACCAATGACATCCCAGGATTATGTTCGGACTTATTCACGAATTGGATTCAAATGAGGCAGAGTTGCACAAAGTCATCAGCCTCATTCTCTCTTCCAGAGTTTTCCAAAGTCCAGTGGCAAGACACAAGTTAGGACAAGTGTCTGATAATGTTACCACGCTAAAGTTGTAATCTCTTGGAGGGCAAGGATCTAGTATCTACCCAGTATCTGACACGAATGTAAGCACTGAATCCATGTGTGTTGAAGTGAATAAAGAAATGAATTGAAAATGACGTTATTGCTATGTTGGGAAGTTCAGGAAAGAATTGGCAAAATGCAAAAGAGAGGGAAGAGACAGACAGAAAAAGACATAGAGAAGCAGAGAGAGGTAACTCTTTCTCTTTGGTTCCCCTTAGAGCCTACTGAGAGAAGAGATTTTCCCACCACAATCCATCCTCCATTACAATCAAGGAAAGAGGCCATTACACATGTTCCATGGCATCACCCTGACAAAGGCAGATGTATTTTTTTTCTGGACTAATCTTGATGCTGTACAGTCCAGATTTAGGGAAATAAAGTTTGAGAACATTTGAATGTATAATCTGAGCTGTTCTATTACAACCCCAACTACGGTATTTTTATAGCTTCAACAGTAAATAAGCATATATAGAGAGGCAGGAATGCTCCAACTATGAAAATCTAACAAATAAAATTATAAATTGGGGGATAATTCACACTTCCAAAGGACTCATTATTCAGGTTCTTGTAAATAACCTGCCCCCCTAGGGTGCTTTAGAACGCGAAATCACTTACAGATATGGATTCATAATTTTTTGGAGTATACCTTTTATCTAAAAGAAGACCAGCAGAAGTAAAGCCTTTCAGAGACCTTAAAGGATGTTGCCTGGATAATCTTGGAAGAAACCAGGCTGCTGAGACTGCAGATCACTAGAATAAAGTCTTAAAGTTGGTTCCCAGCTGCAGCTGCCTGTCCTAATTTTTCCTCAAAACAAAACACTAAACCTGTTCAGTCTCAAAGCTGACTCCCTGCAATGATGTCCTAAAGCCCTATCTCTGTACATTGAAAACCTTTCTCCCACCCTTGAGACTCCCAGAAACAATGGAAAGAATGTCTGAGGAATCAGAACCTTTGTTTCCTAATTCACTTCATCAAACCTGGAAAGGGAAAATTGTCCATTAAAGGCATTGTGGGCAGCTATTTGCATTCTCCACACAAAAGATGCTAGCTTCCTAAGCTGCTCTTCCTAATAGTTCAGCTATTCCCTTGGGCCCCAGCAAACACTTAGACCTTGGAGGTTTTGAAAGCTTGTTTTAAGGGCGATATGTGAAGTAATCAGAGGGAATGAGAGCAACACCACCCTCCACCTGCATCCTCAAAACAAAAAGAACTGATTGTCTGGAAGATGACATTGTTCCCTTTGTCTACCCAAAACCCAACTCTTGTCTATTTCAAGGATGGTCAAGGACACCCTATACACTAGATCTTTCCAGACCTTCTTTTCAGAAAATTCAGGTTTTTAAGTAGGCTGAAATCCCAGATTTCATTTTTGTACGACAGTCCGAAACACAAAGTAATCATATTATGATGAATAACCTTTCTGGAGTGTGCATGCGTGTGCATGTGTGTGTGTGTGTGTGTGTGTGTGTGTGTGTGTGTGTTTTCACTGTTGTCTACACCCAGCACTTTAGGTTATTGCCTGTGGAGTCTATGTAAATAGAGATCATTTATGCTGATACTTAATGAGTAATGGGAAAAGAAGAAAAAAATGGGCTGCTACTAGCTGGCAATGTTTCAAAAGAAGGAGTGTGAATTCAGGTGTGCATATGTGGGTAGAAGAGAAGAAAAATATATTAGAGGCTGGACATGGATGGACTGTATATATGATTTTACAGATCCTAGGAAGAATTCCTTCCCCTCCAAAAACAAAGGACTTTTGCTATTTTCCAAAATGATGTAATGTAATGGAACAAAGTCTTCAGTTTTTTTTCTAGCTTTGACTAAAGATACCACAAAGCACAAATATTCCCCACCCCAACTCCCAAAGAAGAAATGTATTTGCTTACTTATATTCAGAATAAGGTGTAATTGACTGATATAATCTTTCCTGAGAGCAAGTTTGAAGTGCAGTAATGGAGCTCTTAAAGGACAGACAGGTATACTGTGAGGGAAATGGGTTAAAGCCATGTTGGCAAACCTATGGCACATGTATCAGAGGGGGGCTGCTCCCCTTCCCCTCTCCACCCACACAGAACATTTTTCACATCACAGTTCCCTATGCCCAGCAGTCCAATAGGATTACTTCCTCCCTCCCCTATCTGGAGTAAGGCATGGTGGTGGGAAGAAGGGTGCTCGTATACAGCATGAGGGTTGCAGTTTAGGCACATGGTCTCTAAAAGTTTTGCCATCACTGGGTTAAAGAAAGAGGAGAGTTGAGCTACAGAAAACCAACTCTATCTCCATTACAAATTTACCCAGAATAAACAACAACTAGAAAGGAAGAGTAGACAAGACCAGAATGAAAGTGCCTCTCAGGAAAGGTATAAATCATATAACAAATTCATGGAGTCCTCTTCTTAAAGTGCCAGGAAACCATTTATGGTCTAATTCCGCCTGAACTTAAGAGATAAACCTGGATAACCACATAGGAAGGGCATAATTTCCTCAAAAACCAAGAGAACTTCTTTGACCTAGGAACAGAAATAGAATAAAACTAGGGAAAGACCACAGACATCTCAAAGTACAATGAAGAGGACCAGGACCAGGACCAGGGCCAGAAAAAGGAATTCAGCACCACTGAAATCTATCATAGGCAGACCAGGATGAAATCTATAATTATATCTTGTGCTACAATTGTCTTATAAAGGATAAAGATCCTATTGTTAACTTCTCATTGTGAACTTTTAGACCTGAGAAACAGAAATTACTACAAATCAGAGTTTGATTTATTATTTTGTTGATTGTTTATTACTTAAGAAAACGATGAAAAAATGCTAATAATGCAAATTAAACTTGAAAATGTATAGTGTGTACATTTTGGGGGGAGGAAAGCTAATTATCATACTTTTGCCATCATGCTTTTGATTGTATACTTATATAATTTGCCTACTCATATTGCATTTGTTCTTCAAGATCCTTACAATGTAGGCATTTGTACCTGTCAAATGGATGATCCTAATAGAATTCTGCTAGAAGAAAGAGATGGAAGCTATAAAGCATTCAGTTTCAAGGACATAGGAAAAAGTAATCTTCAACCCAAATCTTTAATGGGCTACTAGAACAAAGGCCTTCAGACCATATATGGTCTTTGACCCATAGAGTTTTGCCATAATTATAAAGAAAGAAAAAAATACTGGTTCTTTTCTTTTTTTTCATTGTCTTTCATGACATTTTTATCAACAAGCTGTTTAAAATTTTTTTTTAAATATGATCTATTCCTGCTGCTGAGATGACACTGAACATTTTTGTAACCCAAATTAACAGATCCCCCAACCAAACATAGAAATCAAAGTTCAATCACAGAAAACCACTACTAATTATGGACAAGAAAAGACTGCCTTCAGTGACAGGGAAGGAGACAAAAGAACTTATAACACTCTTATTTGCAACCTGAGCAACTGAGGCCATCCTGCTCCAAGATTGAACTGAAAAATTTACTGTTAGAAAAATATGGCTATTCACAGAAAAACTTCAAATGACTATCTCTTTAATGCATCCATTCTGGGATGGTATTATATTTGAAGCAGGAAAGGGCCAGTTGAAATTTAGCCATGCTTGGAATCAGGAGAATTTTGATTTCACATTCTTTCTCTGACCCCAGTTGTGTGACCATGAGCAAGTCATTTCATGTCCCTGAAGCTCAGTTTCCTCATCTATAAAATAGTAGCTATTTTAATTACTCCCATCACACAGAGTTATTATGAGGATCAAGTGAGATAATGTTTATGAAGTGTTTGCACATCTTAAAACACTATAAACATGAGAGATTATTATTATCCTGGGTAATTCACAACCTCTCACATGCTGTCTCCCCATTTGTATAATTTGGAATAAAAATTCCCCACCGATTTCAGAATTGTTCTAAGGAATGTGTTTTGAGAAACTTACAGTACCATGTAAGATGTAAATCATTATTATTATTATACATTAAAACTCTCTCACTTTATAGATGAGCAAACTGGATTACATAGTAAGAGAATGTATTAAGATCCCTTCTGTAAAAGGCAGAGCCAAGATGGTGATTTAGTAGCAGTGAGAGCTGAAACCACTCTGACGATCCTTCCGAACCAACCTTTAAAAATCACCTCAAAGCAATAGGAGTCAAAAACCAACAGCAAGATAGAGTGAGAGGGCTCTCCCACTAAACACAACTTGAAAAATAGGCAGACAATTGATTTTCATGGGATAAGAGAGAACAGGGAGAAAAACTGCACACAGAGGAGTCCTGGCTAACTACCCCATCACCTACTGTGACAGATTCCAAACCTGGGCATAGGCCAAATTTGGGATCCTGGGACTGTAATAAACCAACAAAAGAACACCTTAGATCCACCCTGTAAAGTACCAGGCCCTGGTACCAGCCCACAGTGAGGTCTGGAAGTCCATAGAACTGAACTCTTTCAAACCTGTCCTGCTCCAGTGAAGACATAGCCCCAGGGAAAAATAGCTCACAGTGCTTAGCTCTGCAAGCCAGCAGCAGAGGAAACAGAATCACCACCTTTCAGAAATCCCAGTCCACAGGCCAAAAAAAAAAAGGCTAGGAAAAATGTGCAAACAGCTCAAAGAAACTCCTAACCTTATAAAACTTCTATGGCAACAAAGACCAAAGCACAGAATCTACGGAGGACAGTGAGAGTCAAGAAACCACATGCAAAACTTCAAAGGAAAATGAAAATTGGTCTTAAGTGCTAGAAGAACTTAAAAAGAAATTCTAAAATCAAATGACAGGTTGAAGAAAAATGGGGAAAAGAAATTAAAGTAATGAAGAAAGAAAAAAACAGTTTAAAGAGCAAAACCGGTCAATGGAAAAAGAGGAACAAAAATCCAATGAAGAAAAGATGTCCATGAAAAGTAGAATGGACCAAATGGAAAAAGAGGATCAAAGAGTCATGGAAGAAATTCAGTCTTTAAAAATAGAATTGGTAAAACAATGACTTCATGAGACATCAAGAAACAATAAAACAAAGTCAAACGAATGAAAAAATAGAAGAAAATATAAAACATCTCATTAAAAACAACAACTAAACTGAAAAATAGATCCAGGAGAGAAAATTTAAGAATTATTATTCATGACCAAAAAAAAGCCTATACAACATATTACAAGAAATTATCCAAGAAAACTCTCTTGATAGCCTTTAACAAGTGTGTAAAATACAAATTGAAAGAATCCATAGATCACCTTTTTCAATAAAACTCCAAATGACAAATCCCAGAAATGGTATAGCCAAGTTCAAGAATTCCCAGGCCTAGGAGGAAATACTGCAAACAGCCAGAAAGAAACAATTTAAATATTATGGAGCCCCAGGCAGGATTACACAGGATCTAGCAACTTCTACACTGAAGGACCAAAAGGCTTGGAACATGATATTCCAGATGATAAGGGTTTACAACTAAGAATCACCTCTCTCTCAAACAGATTATATTCTTTCAGAAGAAAATAGGGTCATTTAATAAAATAAAAGATTTCTACACATTCCTGAAGAAAAGACCAGACTTAAATAGAAAATTGGATGTCCAAATATAAAATTCAAAGAAAGTATAAAAAAAGTAAATAAGAGAAAACAATTTAAGGGTTTCAATAAGGTAAAATTGTTTATATTTCTATATGAAAGATAATATCTATAATTTAAAATTATAATCATCATAGTAGTTAGAAGAAGTATACATAGACAGAGGGTGTCTATAAGCTATTTAGGATGATATATAAAAAATCTAGGGGTGAAAAAGAGGATGGTACTAAGAGAAAAGGGAAGAGAGAAGTAAAATGGGGTAAATTGGGAGGGGGAGGGTGGTGATGGCTAGTATTTAAACCTTACTCTCATTGAAATTGGTTCAATGAGAAAAGAATAGCTAGAGTAAGAAAATGACTTGCTGTTATTTAGTATAATACCAGACCTCTATTCTAGGTTAAATGTTATTTCAGGCAATCATCTTCTGTAGGGTTATTTTACAGCATCTGATAGCAATGAAACAGCATCAAATATTTTGAAAGATAGTGGAGTAGAATTTGCATATTACATAAGCTAACAGAAGTTTCCAACATACGATCTTTATTAATACATGTAATGAGTTGTTGTTATTTGTAAGAAAAAAAACTATATTCAAATATTTTTTTAAATGATGTGAACCTTAAAAATTCCCAGACCCTACTTCATAAGATTGGATTAAGACCATTCCCCATTTGGGCAGTGAACTCTACTTAGATCAGAAATGTGAGACCTCTACTCCACCCATACTTAAGCTTGCTTTAGGGGAGAAAACTCCTTGCTGAACAATGAAAAGTACTTAAACCCATACTTAAGCCATGCCTATTTTTAGAACAAATACAAAAGGGTGCTAAGTACCTATAAAGGTCAGGCAACTTGTGAACTTACAAGGAGCAAAGAGGTGAAAATTCACTCAGAGATTCTAGTCTACTCTGGTGTAAATTACTCAAAAGTTCACACCTTCTTAGGTGTGAATGAATGATGTTCATGATTCTGTACAACTTCTAATTTTTATTCGTGAATTGAATAAAAATTTCGAAGTCACAGAAGAGCTTGCTACACTGCAAAGCATCAAAGGAACAACTACAGGAGAGGATATCTATGAAAAGGTTTCCCAAACTGTGAAGGATTTGGATCTGGACTGGGCTAAACTAGGCAGTGTGACAACTGATGGTGTGGTCTAAGAGAGAAGTAATTGTGTGCATTAACCAAGAGATGGACAAATGTAACCATTCTCATCCAATAGCCATATACTGCCTCATCCACCAATAAGTGCTGCTATGTAATAAATCACTGAAGTGGGCCTCTGTTATGAAAATTATGGTATCTTGTGTTAACTTCATTAGAGCTAATGCAATAAACCACAGACAATTTCAGGAATTTCTGTCTGAGCTAAACGTTGCCTATGAAAATGTTCTGTATCACACAGAAATTCATTGGCTGAGTCGAGAGAGAGTTTTGAGACATTTCTATGACTTACTTCCACAGATTATAGCTTTTATGCTTTCAAAAAACAAAGAAGTACCAGAGCTCAATGATACAGAATGGAAATGGCACCTTGCCTTTCTGACAGCTGTAACAGAGCTACTCAACAGTTTAAATGTGCAACTTCAAAGAAAAGGGACGCTCATCTGTGATATGCAATCATATGTGAAAGCATTTGAAGTAAAATTAGGCCTCCTTATCAAACAAGTGAAGGAGGAAAATTTCTGTCATCTCCCCTTAACTCAAAATCTGTTAGTAGAAAAACCCTTGATTGCATTCCCAAAAGAAACATGTGTGGGTTCACTGGAAAAGTTGCAAAAGGAGTTCCAATTCAAATTTAAAGAGCTTCATCTCCATGAACAGGATATACAGCTTTTCCATAACGCATTTTCTATTTACATTGAAAATGTGGATACAATTTAACCAAATGGAACTGGCTAAACTACAGAATTGTGACTCTCTGAAAGACGCATTCAAGTCAAGCAGCTTGCCTAATTTCTATGTATCTCTCCCCTCTGAGACATATCCTAATCTCAGGAACCATGCACTCAAAATGACAACCATCTTTGGCAGCACTTATGTCTGTGAACAGACTTTTTCCATAATGAAACATATGAAATCTCCAACCAGATCTAGACTAACTGATGCACACTTGCATCACTTGTTACGGCTAGCAGTGACAAATATGGAACTGGACATTGACCACCTCATGAGCCAAAAGCAGCTCCATAATTCCCATTGAAATATTTGTCAGTTTGTTGATTTAAATTTACTTGTTCTTTATTTTAAATGTTGTATTTGTGTGTGTGTGTGTGTGTGTGTGTTTTACTTTAAAATAATATGTGCAGTGGGCACAGGGATTTGGCCATAGTTTCTTTTATAGTCCAGACCTCCAACAATGTGAGGGACAGTGAGCTGTCCCCCTGTGTAAAAAGTTTGGGGACCCCTGGTTTAGACTGAAGCTAGCAACTAGCTTCTCCTCCAATACTGTTGGTAGGGGGACCTCCCTCTTTTTGTCTACATCTTTTGTCTTTGGTAAGGACTAGATAATTGTTTTATGTGTAAACAAGAAATATTTTTGGTTGTTAAAAAAACTAATTTAGCCTGTGTGGAAGAGTGCTGGCACAGGGTTACCACCTGTTCCTCTTGGCATACAGAAGATTCAATTTTTGTGTGGACTGAGATCTGAGAACTACAATCAGAGAGGCTCAGGAAAGGGACATCATGAAGCAGATCATAAATTTGTAGAGGGGATAGGAAGGTTCTCTCTCTCTCTCTCTCTCTCTCTCTCTCTCTCTCTCTCTCTCTCTCTCTCTCTCTCTCTCTCTCTCTCTCTCTCTCTCTCATTTTAATCATAACAAACCAAGGTCCATAGCTGCCCTGATGATATCAGTACCTTACTCGATAAAATCCATTGATGACCTATTACATTTCCAGAATCAAATATAATGCCATTTGTCAGGATTTTAAAACCAATCTAGTCCTAACCTACATTGATTTTTTCTTACACCTCACTTCCCACCCATAGTTTATTACTGTATTCAGCAACACTGGCATCTTGCTGTTCCTCACACGTTCCTCACTCTGTCTCCTGACTCTTTTTACTGGCTGTCTCATATGCCTGGAATGCTCTCCCTCCTAGAATCCTAGACTCTGCACCTCCTCATTTCATTCAAGACTGTTCAAATTCCTACCTATCTTGATCTCCCCAACCCACACCCCTACCACAGTGGTAGTTCTTTCTCTCTAAGATTACCTTCAATTTATCCTGCATATAACAGTAATATTTTACATTTATATAGTCCTTTCTATGTACAGGTATCTTGTTATGTACATAATCACTTGCATGATATCTCCATTAGAATTCAAGCTTATTGTGGTCAGAGACTGGTGTAAATGACTGGAAACAGCTTAAAGTATTTGAAAAGTATTCTATTAGAATATAAACTCTTTGAGGTTAGTAACGATTTCACTATTATCTTTTAATTCCTGATACTTAACCCAGTGCCTGCCATTAAGTTAAGAGTTTAATAAATGCTTGTTGACTGATTAAATAGGAACTAAAACCATTGTATTAGAAGACATCTATTCTTTTAAAATATTTATATATGTATATGTTCATTTTAAAAATCCTCACTTTTTATCTTAGAATCAATGCTAAGTCTCTAGCTGGGGGCTTGGCAATGAGGGCTAAGTGACTTGTCCAGGATCACACAGCTAGGGAGCATCTGAGGTCACATTTGAACCTAGCACTTCCCATCTCTAGGTCTATACACCTAGCTGCCCCTGGAAGATTGATTTATTTAGGGTGAAAAAATGAGATGACAAAGAAACTGGAGAAGGGCCAATCAGAGGAGTAGTGTTGTGGTGTATTGCAAAGAATTCTGGGTCTGGAGTCACAGGGTCTCAGTTTGAATTCTAGCTTTTCACTATTCTCCTATTAAGTGGCACAAATAACATTCCCACTCTGGACCTCAGATGGTTTTGAGGAGCAGGCACAGGGCTTCCCTGGGGACCCCAAGTCTCCAGAGCAATCCCAAGTCAAAGAATATGTGAGGAATTCTTCATTCTTGTACCCCTGCAGTACTGGCTAAAGGAAATCCACCTAAAAGCAACTGAAGAAACTATATGATAAAAGGAGTCTCTGAGTGTGGAAAGGAAACAAGACTGACATGAGAGATATATTTCCTTTTCAGCACTGGTAAGTACCTTCTGTTTGCATTTCAGACATCAAGATTCATTCCCTGAGATATGCAATTTACCCTCCTTTGTGATCAGGGACATCTCACACCTTTATATCACCCCCCTCCCACCTCTGTTTCTGGTCACATGGTCTCTGTCCAGATAAGATATAAAAATCCTGGACCACTAGGAAGCAGAATTTTATCTACATCTGCCTCTTGGCCATTCAACTTAATACATTTCTCTATTTTAAAAGATAATCATCAGAGCCTGTCACTTCAGAGCATCCTTTCCAAGACAGATTAATATCAAGCTCTCCCACAACAAAAAGTACCATTCTTCTCTAACAATTCTATGCTCCTCTTCAAGGTTGGTGAGGAACCATGAGAGAGTATGTTTTGAAAGTCTCATTTTGACCATCTACTATTATTATAACTGAAGTTCACCTATCATTCAGCTGGACTGACTTCTGAGAGATCAAAGTGAAGTAGTCCAAAAAGGGGAAGATAGTAAAATTGAAATAGATAAAACAGATAAAAAAAACCCTGACAGCATTTTTTAGGGAACAGACCTGGCTTCCCTCCCCCCAGGAAGTCCAGCTGTTTATGCAGACAGCAGACCGGTCTCTACTTAGCTTGGGGGATGTGAATTAGAAAGGGGCAGGAGACAAAGAGGAATTTCAGGAATATCAAAAAGGTCAGGATGGAAGCAAGATAACATATGGTCAGCTAGGGCTAAGTGACTAAATCCATGTGAAAATAAACAACCCTAAATAACAACCCCCAATTAATCTGAGGATTGTCCTCCCTATTACTGACCCCACATTCCTGTGTTAAGGTTTGTTTTATTGTCAGATAAGAACCTATATATGAAAGGAAATAACTCTGTATCTTCTAACCCTATATATAAACTGTTTCCTAATGTTAACCCGACACACCTTCCACTAGGGAAGGCTGTCCCAGCTGGTAGATTCTCTTTTTGTTCTTTTATTAATAAATCACGGTTTCAATAATTGAAACTCTGTGTTGGACTCACTTTGTGAAGTGCACCACTTCAAAAGTAACTTTTATATGGGAGCTAAAGAATTCAAACTTTAACTAAAAAATAAGTAAGAGTGAAAGGCATCACTGGGGGCTAAGTTTAGTTTGGGGAAGAGATTTTTAAATTTTCTCTATCGTGAACTTAGTAAAAAAAAAAACTACAAAGCAAACCCTTTCCCTCCTTATTATTGTTCTTATTTTAAGGAAAGTCTTACAGTAATAGATTTAAAAGAGCTTCTAGAGTACAAAGAACTTATACAATTTGAAGGCAGAATGTATGAGAATAAATTAGTTAATTACTCCCAATAAAAACAAAAATTGGATCCCAAGGTGAGAAAAAATTTTTGTAAACAGAAAAGAGCTGAACATAATGATTCAAAGAAGTCATTGTGCCACCCTCGGTTTTATTCTTAAGGAGCTCAGGGCTACTCATAGGTTCTGCCTAGCCCAAGGCTAATTCCATCCAAGAGTAGGGAGAACATAATGTATAATGGAGAGCACTGTGTATTGATTGAATGTCTTTATCAAAAGCCATGATGAGAGCTGAAAGCAACTCTAAGGCATATAATTCAAGAACATAAAATTGCCTTGGGTAAGGTTTTAAGTATCTTTAGTGAAATGTTCAGTCAATAAATGGACTTAAAGATAATTGTTCCCTACAATAACCATTCTCTCTGTCAGAAGTGATTTCCTGATGCACAATTCAAAGTGAAATTATTATCCAGTATCTGATAACTAATACTGCTGTGCATAAGTTGCTGATTGCTGCGATATGATGATTGGAGGCAGGCAAGCTATAGTTTGGGGGAGCTAAAAACTAGCAAAAATAATAGAAATGCCCTCTTAAAAATGTAAGGGCATCAGAAAACTGGTGAACCATCCTGTTTATTAGCATGGCTACACATTATGTGCCCCATTCACAGCAAGAAAGCTTTTCACTATTCTCCTGCTAAGTGACACAAATTACATCCCCTCTTTGGATCTCAGATGGTTTTGTTTAATTTGTTTAATTAAGCTTATTTAAATATACAAGATACAATATAAATATTTAAATATACAAGACTTGGTGTTAGATTCTAGGGATGCAAAGGCAACAGCAACAACAACAACAACAACAACAAAAAGGCCATTACCCACAATAAGCTTACATTCCATTGGTAGTTTTTTTTCAGAAGCACCAGGATTGTCTTTTACCTTTCTTTGTCTTTTGCCTTTCTTTGTATCTCTCAGGGCTTAACACAACATGCTCTCTTTAATAAATGTTTTTGACTGACTGGTTTAGTGACTGAATGTTCCTCTTGCCCTTGCAAAGGAGTAAGAGTTGGAAGGAGAGGAGAAGGAGAGAATAGCTCTGTGGCTAAGGAAAAATAAATATCAAAACTTAATCTATCCCCAGATCCCCAAACCATGGAACCCTACCATCCCAGAATTATAAGGGGTCTCAGAGACGATCCTTTTCTCCAAGAGGAGTAAAAGAGAGCTGGTAGCCTCCCCAAGTCTTAATTAGGAGAAAGGTCTATTGTCAGGGCCAGGGGAAAAAGAAGAAAAAGAGTGGGGTGAGGGAGAAGACATGACAAAACAAGATAAGGTTCTAGCAATAGCTGGGGCAGCCTGGTGTAGGGTAGTAGTTCTCAGAGTGTAATCTACAGAGTCCAAGACCCCTTCAGGGGTCACCAAGGTCAAAATTATTCTATTGCCTATTAAAATACTTCTCTGTTTTCAAATATATATCTGGGTGGATCCATTTCTTTACAGTCTTCAACCAAATTGACCCATCACAATAAATTGAATGCAGTAGTAGATATAAGAATCTCTCTGTCTTCTATGAATACAGACATCAAAGACATTTGCAAAAACATATAAAGCAATGTCACACTTCTCTAAATGTTTTATTCTGGAAAATATAGTTTTTAATAAAATTAGTTATTTATGCTAATATATAAAGAGTTTACTGTTATAATGAATTAATAAATATTCTAAATATTGTCCATTTTAATTTCAAATTTTATAAATATGAATAGATGTAACCTCTCTTAAACAAAAATTCTTTGGGAGTGCTCAATCATTTTTAAAAGCATAAAAGGGACCAAGAAATTTGAGAACTCCTGGTATATTACATAGCATTCTGAACTGGAATTTGGGAGGATTGGGGTTCAAATCCTCACCTCTTTTTAATCCTGTTTTATCTGAATGGGATCATCTAAAGTGGGCAGGCCAAAATCTTTCATTAGTAACAAAGAAAGGAATGGTTCAAATTGATGCCAGTTGTTGCTATGGGAAACCTTTTTTTCTTAATTGAAAATTTTTATTTAATTAATTTAGAATATTTTTCCTTGGTTACATGATTCACGTTCTTTCCCTTCCATCCCCCACCCCCCATAGCTGACAGGCAATTCCACTGGGTTTTACATGTATCATTGATCAAGACCTATTTCCATATTATTGATAATTGCATTAGTGTGATCATTTAGAGTCTACATTGGGTGGGAAACCTTTGCCAACTCCCCACTCCCTAATCAGATTGTGAGGTCTAGGTATCTATAGTGAAAACTGGTTTCTAACAGGTCTAGAACCCCATAGTAAGAGAGAATTCTCTGGATATAATATTGATTACAATCTTGAAAAGCATCATAGCATATATAATGGAAAGAGTAAGATATCCTGAGTCAGAAAAGCTGGATTTGAGTCCTTTGTAACTTTGGGCAAATCACCTTCCTAGGTCTCAGTTTCCTTATCTACAAAATAAAAGCCATAATTAGATGGATTCTAAAGTTCCCCATCTAGCTTTTAAACCTAGGATGGACCTTTTCTAGCCTATGAGGATTAATTTCAGGAGAAAATATTTGAGGTACTACTTAAGGGTGCCATAGTCTGATGAATTATTGAATTGTTGGCTATGTGTCTAAAATAAAGTTATTTAATTCAAAACTCTTTGTATTAATATTCCTCTAGAGCCACATTTAGTATGCTAGGAAAGAAGGAAGGAAGGAAGGAAGGAAGGAAGGAAGGAAGGAAGGAAGGAAGGAAGGAAGGAAGGAAGGAAGGAAGGAAGGAAGGAAGGAAGGAAGGAAGGAAGGAAGGAAGGAAGGAAGGAAGGAAGGGAGGGATGGAGGAAGGGAGGAAGGGAGAGAGGAAGGGAGGGAGGGAGGGAGGAAGGGAGGGAGGAAGGGAGGAAGGAAGGAAGGAAGGAAGGAAGGAAGGAAGGAAGGAAGGAAGGAAGGAAGGAAGGAAGGAAGGAAGGAAGGAAGGGAGGGAGGAAGGAAGGAAGGGAGGAAGGAAGGAAGGAAGGGAGGAAGGGAGGAAGGGAGGAAGGGAGGGAGGAAGGGAGGGAGGGAGGAAGGAAGGAAGGAAGGAAGGAAGGAAGGAAGGAAGGAAGGAAGGAAGGAAGGAAGGAAGGAAGGAAGGAAGGAAGGAAGGAAGGAAGGAAGGAAGGAAGGAAGGAAGGAAGGAAGGAAGGAAGGAAGGAAGGAAGGAAGGAAGGAAGGAAGGAAGGAAGGAAGGAAGGAAGGAAGGAAGGAAGGAAGGAAGGAAGGAAGGAAGGAAGGAAGGAAGGAAGGAAGGAAGGAAGGAAGGAAGGAAGGAAGGAAGGAAGGAAGGAAGGAAGGAAGGAAGGAAGGAAGGAAGGAAGGAAGGAAGGGAATTCTTCTAACACTTGAAGTTGTTAGTAGGCAATGGATTTTGCTGAATGGCATGTAGATCTCCTTCCTAATTAGGCATTGGGTTGTACACAATAATGATAACAACAAGTCTTAAATGGAGAGAGAATGTTGAATAGCAGCAATCTTTAGAAATACTCTAGTCTAAAACCGGATGTTCCTGGTTATTTACCTCATATGCATATGCTTTCCCAATTCCATCTCCAGCACCTGTGATCACTGAAAAAGGAGAAAATAGTTTCAATTTTTTAAAACCTTATTTCACATCCAAAAATTTTATTCTGCCTATTTCTGCCTGTTTTTAATAATCCATAGTTCCCTCACTGCTACTGCCTCTCCTTCTCAATGTAAAATGAGCATTAATAGCCCTCTCACCTCTGCTTAACAAAAGATTAAACATTTAGGGGGAGGTGGAGACATTCCTAAAAAGAGGCCTTATCAGGCTCAAGGGACATTGTATTCAGAGCAGGGACTCCTCAGTGATAAAAATTTGGACAGAAGAGTCTGAACTGCTTCAAGGACAGGCACTGTGTCTATATTATCTCCAATGGTTCACACTGTAATATCATTTTAAGAACAATTGGGCTACTCATTTGGAAAATTCATCTGAAAAATCCTTTTCCTTTTCATGGCCCTGTCAGTGACCAAGCACAAAGGCTAGATGGGAATCTCCATATATTGGTGTCAGGTAGCGCCTTACTAGGATAATAGTGATGTGGGACTCTAGCTTTACTTTGTCCCTCCAAATGGTAGACGTGCTTCAGGTCAAATTATGAGCAGGACAATTCCTTTGCTTCCTTGCATTCTTGTTAAGGCTAAAGAAGGGGTCACCCTGGGCTTCAAAGACTAATGACAAGAAGGCCCTTGAGAAAACGATCCCCTTTGGATTCTCCTCTAAGTTTCGAGATGGACCCATATATACATAATCTAGTTGTGCCCCAATTATCATCGGGTTGAAATGTAGGACATTTACCCAAGCTATACCCCGTGTCTTCAGTACCTAAGATATCGCTCTGACCCCAGTCAGATGACCAACACTCTCACACACACACACACACACACACACACACACACACACACACACACACACACATAAACTTTTGCCTGAAACCACACCCTCCTTGAGTCATGTATCACCTGCTGTAAAGAGGACAAAAGCCCCCGAATTGACGAGGAGGCAGCTTTCCCTGTATGCTGTCCCCCCAGCCAAATTCAACATGAATTCCAAATGAATCAATTTCTCTGTTTATTTCTAAGCTAAGGTGTGGAGTCTTGCATTCTTGCAAAAGGTCCCCATCTTGGAACTCCAGGGGTTCACCCCAAGACCCCCACAATAGCTGTAAACCCAGAAGTAATTTAATATCCAATTAATCCAATCTTCTCATTTTACAGATGAGGGAATTAAGGCCTTGAGGCAGAGAAGTAATATGTACAAAGGCATATAAGTCATTAGTAGCAAAATTATTACTCAGTTTCTCTGACTCTACCTCCAATATCCCTTCCACCGAACCTCTCTACTTCCTTAGAAATGTAATAGCAAAAAAGAAAGGGGGTATGGAAAAGGGAAGATAAAGAAGGGAACAAGCATTTATTGAGAACCACTATGCCAGCACAGTTACTGAGCACCTTACAAATATTATTTCATTTGATCCTCATAACAACCCTGGGTAGGTTAAGTGCTAGTATGATTCCCATTTTACAGTGGAAGAAACTGAAGTAGCCAGAGGTTATATGACTTGCCCAGGGTCACACAGCCCATAATTTTCTGAGGCCACTTTTGACCTCGGGCTTTCCTGATTTCAAGTCCAGTGTTCTACTCACTGTATACCTGGCTGTTCCAGGGTCACACAACTAGTAAATATCTGAGACAGAATTTGAATTCTGGTCTTCTGGATACTGAGTTCATTTTTTGGATGAGGAAACTATGGATCAAAAAGTTTAACTGTGATTTGCCCATGGTCACACAGCTAATAAGTACTAAAAGCAGAGCCCAGGGCAAAGGGATCTGAAAATGTTAACATCTCAACAGTGTGAAAATGGCAAACGATTCTTATCTATTTGCTTAAACACATTGGCAAGACTCTGTTTCTTACAGTCTACATGATAAGACCAATGTATTCCATGTTCAGAATGCTATTTCCTTAGAGTGATCTTAGACTTTTCTGAAACAAAGTTATATAACAAAAACAAACAAACACAAGCCAAATATCAATAACAATGTTCTGCAAAACTCTCTGCCTGCATAATCTAGGGATAAGATATCTTCAAGATCCAATCTGGCCATTGCTTCCACTATCAATGAATGCTATATAGTATCTTTTCACTGACTCTCATTTTCGATTTGTTGCCTATCTCATTTCCATAAAAACTATTTCTCTTCCCAAACACTGAATGAGGATGTTCTGGAAATACAATTTGCTGCTGTTTGCTCTCTTATTTTCTTTTAGGTACTTAACGTTAAACCCACTCCCTTCATTCCAATTAATGTATGAATCATTGGTATAAAGTTTCTAGCCTTTGTATATGTATGTGGGTGTACATAGTTCAATACTTCATTCAAAACATTTTTTTTTAATGTTGGCAACATTTGTTTTATTTGTACAAAACTTTTTAAATTTAATGTACTCAAAATTATTCATTTTATATCTCACAATCTCAACATCTCTTTTTACTCATACATTTTTCTCCTCTCCATAAATTGGATAGATGTGCTCCCTGTTCTTCTAATTTATTTACGATATCTCCTTTTATGTCTAGATCATGTATCCATTTTGATCTTATCTTAGTGGAAGGTGTAAGTAAAATATTGGTCTACACTTAGTTTCTGCCAAACTACTTTGCAGGTGTTCCAGCAGTTTTGACCAAACAGTGATTTCTTACCCTAATAGCCTGGATCTGTATTTTTTTGGCCAAACACAAGGTACTATCATCTTTACTTCTGTTTGTTGCATGTCTGTTGTGTTCCACTGATTGACCTTTCTGTTTCTTAACTAGTACCAGGTAGTTTTGATAATTATTGCTTTCTACCGCAGTTGGAAATCTTGTACGGCTTCCTTTGCATTTTTTACTAATGCTTTTAAAGCAACAGCAATTCTTGATCTTTTGTTATTCCAAATGAATTTTGTTATTATTTTCTTCATTCACGACTTAAAGGCTTGCTGATTTCCTATGGCCATCTCCCCCTTCTATGTAGATCCCTCCCACCTTCTGTGTAGATTGTCCATATATACACACACACACACACACACATATGAAATGGCTTACGCTGAGTTTCTCAGTGACTTATTAAAAATCACATCCTTCTGGCTACTCTCTACTTTCCTTAAAGGGGTCAGAGCAGAAGCTGAATGACTACTCAGGCGTGTTCCAGTGTGAATTCCTTTAATGTATGTATTGGACTAGCTGGTTTCTGCTGCACTTTCTAACTCTGGACTTCAGGGATTCATTATGGTATCGAGTTCCTTAAGCAAAGAGATCTGACGATGATTTGGCCATCTGTTATTTAAGAGTCCACATTCAGAAAAAGTCTTAACCAGAAGAGGCTCCGAGTTAATGAATAGTAGAGATAATATTAATCAGGATGAACATTAACAACTATTTTTTGAATCCAGTCATCCATTTAATTGTACTATTGCCTAAGTTTTCAGGGAATTGAGTGTCTAACACATACCATATACACACATATACTCTATATATACATGTATATACATTGTGTATATTAGGAGCAGCTAGGTGGCACAGTGGATAGAGTGCCATGTCTGGAGTTAAGAAGACCTGAGTTCAAATCATGGCTCAAGGCACTTACTAGCTGTGTGCCCTTGGGCAAGTCACCATTTGCCTCAGTTTCCTTATTTGTAAAATGAGTTGGAAAAGGAAATGGCAAACCACTCCAGTATCTTTCCCAAGAAAACCCCAAATGGGGTCATGAAGTACCAGACATGACTGAAAAACTGAACAAAATGTGTGTGTATGTTTGTGAGCGTGTATATATTTATATATACATATATATATATATATTTTTTTTTCCCCCACTAGGATTTGTGATTTCATCAGCACAGAAAATTCCTGGTGAGGAAATACCCTTTGTTAATACAGATCAATTCTCAGTTGGGAACGTTGTCTTAGAGAGTTGCCTGAGGCTCTAAGAGATTAAGCACCCGACTGGTATCACACAGCTGGCACCTGTCAAGGGCAGGACTAAGACCTGCTGAACTGAGACTAGTTCTCTAACGACATTCATTATGTCACACTGATTCTCATGCCTAGTTTTGTGTGTATACACAAATACAAATATCAGGGTACACAAAAAATGAGGGTAGCCTGAAAGCTCCCCTCAAAGCCCCAAACAAGCTGTGCCTCCCTCTCGTCCTGGCTGTGTGTCCCTTCCCAGATCCCTTAATCTCTCAGTGTTCTAGGTTCTAGTATGGTCAAACTCAACTAGAAACAGGGACCATCGATCCATACATAATTATCTCTACATCTATTAGGAGATAAAAATGTAACATTATTTACATATTTTTATTTAATTTGTTGAATTTTCTGAATTACATTTTTAGCTGATTCAGCCTACACTTGGGAGAGCTGTGGGCAGCCTCCTTGACACCCTTGCCCTAGCCAACTTTTCAACACTGTAAATTACAGAGAATGTGCCGACCTAAATCGGTAGAAGGTATTTCCTTATTTAAGAATTCCCTATCCAATGAACTCATTAATCCAACCAGTTCTAGCTAGAGTTCTTCGTGTGTATATTTCATTTTTTAGCTTTCTTCCTTGGTGTAGTTTTTCAGAAGAAAGAGAATACCATAAAATGATGGATATATCTTGGTTGGGAAAGGGGTTTGGATCTTAGAAATCAAGCTATTTAACCAGTTAGCTTTAAAAGAATCTAGTCTTACAAGTCCAGAGAAAAGTAGTGATTCAATTATAGTAATCAACAACAATAGTCTATTAGTTCATTTATTCCATTAAAGTTTCCATGAAGTGATGCCATCTTCCTTGCTAAGGCTGTGTAGAATTACTCTTTTTATTATTGTTGTTGTTTTAGTTTTGTACACATCTATACAATTTTTATTAATTGTTTTCTGTTTGTAATGTGAAAAAAGACACATATTGCTTACACTAGAGAAAGATTCATGGAGGAAATAAATAGAATTACTCTTAATTCACATGTTTGGGATTTTTTTTCCTATAAGTTTCTATTTATTCTTAGTCACTGGCATGTTTGGTACCTAGCTGCAGAGGGCAGCCTTTGCCTGGGTTATAGCATGACATTGAAGAAAAGTCTTAGGAAGCCTTATTCACAATATATGATTCCTTTTAATATAATCTCAGCCATGTAGTTGGAGTTTTACTGTGACCTTATAGCATCTGATCAATATTTTGTATAAGAAATAAATTGTATGACTAGAGAGAATTGCCAGCCTTGGTTCTTGTTCATAAATAGGATGAGAAGAGACAAATTGACTTAAGAGTATCTATTTCAAATAATTTGGGGTTAAGGTACCCTGTAATTTTTTTATCTATTCATCACAAAATCAGAATCTTAAAACTAATTGAGAAGGACCTTAGAAATTAATTTATCCAATCTCTCCCCAAACCCACCCCCAATTTTATAGTTGTAAAACTAAGACCCAGGGAAGTAAAATCACTTGCCTGAAGTCACGTCACTAGTTAGTGATGGACAAAGATTGTCCCCAAGTTGTCCTAAATCCTAGCCCACTATTCTTTTCACGCCACCACAATGAATTTTATCCTATGAGATTTCTCTCCAGAAACTCAACATCTATGGTATAATGGAATAAATACCAGAAAATATGGATTCAAAGGTAGCCTTCTAGTTATGTGACCTGGAGAAAATAATTTAATCTCAGTTTGGTCATCTGTAAAAAGAAAGGATTGGACTCAATGTCCTTATATCATTAGGATAAATTAGAGGCATATTGGATAGAGTTCTAAACTAGGAGTCAAGGAGACTTGAATTCAAATTCTCTTAACCTCTCTTCATCAGTTACTTTATCCATAAAATTTGGATAAAAGCACTCCCCTGCCAGGATTGGTATGAGGATAAAGTTAGATAGTTAGAAACCATTCAGCACAGGCTCTTAATAAATGCTTGTTAAAAAGAAAAACAAAAAAAATCTAAGTTATTCAGAAACACTGACCTTCTAGAATCTTTTCTACCCTTTTTTCTTTCTCTAATTTCTACTTTAAGCCATACCTCCCTTAAAAATAAAAAATGACCTGAATTATACACTGTTCTTAATAATTTCCCCTAATTTTTAAGATTAAGATGGCAATAATATAAGCAATAACAACATTGATAAATATGAGTTCTTTTACCTGCCCATTCTCCCATTGATCGAAAGAAAGACTTTGGCAATGGAGTCCATAAACGCAGAAGAAAATATTTGGAGAATTTCACACATTTCAGCAAGTAGTTCAGACACACCAGTGCCCCTATAAGGATGAAGAGTTGATCCTGAAGGTCAGCCATGGACAAACAACTGTGATTCTTGATGAAATGCTAACACTGACTGCCTCTTAACTGATTTTGCGGTGAAGAACAATCAAATTTTATGCCCAATCAAAAGTCAAGTCAAGCAAGTTCCTCTCCCTTTTTCATAAAATATCAAAGTAACATTTTCACAGAAAATTAATATTTATAGGCTATTGGGTTGGCCAAAAGTTTTTTTTTTCTCTAAAGGCATGATGGGTAGGGGCAAAACAGAGGAATAAATAACCTGATCATGGATCAAATAGTGGCTTATGATTTCCCTCTCAGGGGTGGGAGACTTACTAAGAACAAACAAAGAGGCATCTTGTAATAGAACAGAGAGAACTTGGCTATCATGAGGCTCTGATTAGGATGTAGCAATTCATTTTTTACTCAATGAGCATGAATGTTATCTGAAAAAGAAGGTAAAAATAATGTTGAACAAGACTCAGTAAGCTAAGGTTCCTAGTTACCTCCCTCCGTCATACACACACACACACACACACACACACACACACACACACACACACACACACTATTGGGAGAGAAAAGAGAAAATGGGGAAAGAGCTACCAGCATGTAAATTTAATGAATTTATATACTTGTATGAAGGTTCCCCTAAATGAAATTAAGAAGCCTTTCTCATCCAATGGAATTCAAGGAGAAGGGGTCATAGGATCATTAAAGCATATTTTATAACACAGAGAGACAAGAAATGAAAGGGAGGGAGACTGGCCAAAATGATTACAGTTAAATGCAGTAGTTCTAATGGTATCAAGGTCAACAAGTTGCCTGTTCTCAAATATTGACAGCAATTCTATTTGTTTCTCAATATCCCAATGCCTATTTCCTTAAAGGAAATAAAATACCATCTCTGGCAAACAACCAAATAATGATGATTAGAAACCAAAATGAACACAAAAAGGATATTATACCAGACAATCCCCATGTCCTTCGTGACTGGTTATTCACTGGATTTTAAAACAAACCCTCATAGACCTGCTACATCTGGATTTCAAGACGGTATCTGACAAATCACTCATAAACAAGATGACGAGAGCTAGTCTGGGTGTTGGAATAGTTAGGTAGGATGTAATTATTTGGATAATCATGTTTACAGTTTTAATTAATGAATTGATATCAACCAGAAGATCTCCAGTCATGAATCAGGGCTCCTGCATTGGCCTTATCATGCTCGATATTTTTATAACTTGGGTGAACACAGCAATGATATACTTATCAAATTTATGGATGATATGAAGCTAATACATTGGGTGATATGATCAGAATCCCAAAAGCTCTTGGGCTGATGGGGGCCAAATCTAATGACAAAGCTTAATTATGATAAAAATAAATGCCTTCATTTTTTTTCAATTAGGAAGAGAACAGTAGCACTTATTTCGTATGGTTCCTGGGATTGAGATATTTGTAAAGGTTCCTGACACATAGTAGGCACTGTACAAATGTTTATTCCTTACTCCATCTTCCATGTGACAGCTTTCAAAATATTTGAAAATAGTTATCATGTTTCCTCCAATAGTCTTCTTTTTTACAGATGAAACATCTTGAATTGCTTCAAGTAATTCCTTTATAGGATAAATTGGGAGCCCCTCTCCATCATGGTAGACTTTCTCTAGGTACTCCAGAATATTCATGTCTTTCCTAAAATGTGGTACTAAGAAATTAATGAAATCTGACAGATATAATCCAATCAGAGAAGAATAAAATGAGATTATCACCTCCCAGGTCCTCAATACTCTGTCTCTCTAAGACTGAATTAGCCTCCTTGGATGCCATATCTCATTTTGGTTCATACTGTATTTTCTAACAATGCCTCTGTCATCTTGTACTTTTGAAATTGATAGTGAGAACTAAAATAAAATTATCTTGAAAGACTTAAGAACTCTCTTCCCTGCAATAACCAATCATGATTCCAGAAGTAAAATGATGAAGGTTACTCACCTCCTGACAAAGATATGATAGAATCATAGAGTCATTTTTTAAAAAATGTTTTTATTTTTTCAGTTATAGATAGAAACAATTTTTGATAATTGCTTTTTTTTTAAACCCTTACCTTCCATCTTGGAGTCAATACTGTGTATTGGCTCCAAGGCAGAAGAGTGGTAAGGGCTAGGCAATGGGGGGTCAAGTGACTTGCCCAGGGTCACACAGCTGGGAAGTGTCTGAGGCCAGATTTGAACCCAGGACCTCCCATCTCTAGGCCTGGTTCTCAATCCACTGAGCTACCCAGCTGCCCCCTGACAATTGCTTTTTGACATTTTAAAATTCAGATTTTCTCCCCCTTCCTCTGAGGTGGTGAATAGTCTGATACAAGTTATACCCATACTTACACATAATACAGATTTCCATATTGCTCATGTAATGATAGAAGATGCATATCACATATACAATGGAAATCTCAAGAAGTATATGGAGTAGAAGATGGTATGTTTTGATCTGCACTCAGATTCCAGTAGTTCCTTCATTAGCTAAGGACAGCATCTTCTTCATGACTCCCTTGTGCATCTTGGAGATTTGCTTTTCTGATAATGGTTTAGTCCTTCACAGTTGATCATAGGAATGCTGGTGATTTTTGTGGATTTGTTTTGTATCCTGCAACTTTACTAAAGCTATTAATTATGTCATTGAAAAGCTTTAAAAGCCAAGAAGACTTGATATTTAATCTGGCAACAGTAAGGAGCCACGGAAATGTATTAAGTAGAGAAGTGACAGGTCAAAATTATGCTTTCGGAAAACCCTCTTGGCAATTATGGAGAATTCTTTGGAGTAGGAGAAAATTTACAGTAGGGAGAGTAACCTGCCACACACATTACAATAATTTAGGCAAGATTATATGAGGTGATGAAAGCCTACACCAAGATGGTGGTAGTGTAAGTAGAGAGAAGGGGACATGCTGTGAAGGTCAAAATAATACTTGACAACATATTAGCTATGTAGAGTAAGTAAAGAAAGAAGTTGAGGATGACACGAAACATGATGACTTCCTGAGAATACTGAAAAGTAGGCATTGTGTCGTGGTGCAAATATCAAGGAACCTGGACCCAGGAGACAAGTTCAAAGCTATACTCTGATGCTTGCAGGTAAGACACTTTTTCTCTCTAAATCTAAGGAATTTACTTTCTAAACTTTAGAGTATTATAGAAATATGAGCTAATATGCAACAAGGCTAGCATACTATATAATACTATGTAGTTATTATTAGCATATTATATATTGTTTATCCTCCATTTTTGAAAAGGGTCATTTACGCCACAAGGTAATGTCTTGGTGTGACAGAGCCCTGAATTGAATTTCAGTGAGGCAGAGTTGCACAAAGCCAGCAGCCTCACTCTCTCCCAGAGTCATCAAAATTCAGTGGAAAGACAAAATGTTGGGATGATTGGGCAACAGTCTGGAATGCAATGGATGGCCTTAATACCTTATCATCTGACCAAACTTCATGGCCATTGAGACAAATTGTTCTCATCTACTCATTTCACCAGATGTCTTCATGTGATTGAGGTAAATACTCCATCTAATTCACTGACAGGTTTGTGGCCCATCAATTACCCCCACCCTGGTTTAGCCCCTCTACAGAGAGAGTTTACTGGGGTGGAGCCACTGTGTGTATGTTCCACCTCCTGAGAGACACAAGTGAGAGTTGAGTGCCAAGGGACACCAAAGGTATGTCCCCATTTGGAGTTTTCTTGGCACCAATACTAGAGTGGATGGCCATGTCCTTCTCCAGTTCATTTTATAGAAGAGGAAACTGAGCCAAACAGGGTTAAGCAATTTGTCCAAGGTCACATAGCTAGCAAGTGACTAAGGTCAGGTTTGAACTCAGGAAAATGAATTTCTTACTATAGACTCCACACTTTTTTCCACTGTGCTGCCTAACTACCCATAAAGTATGATACAAATGCGGTGGATAGGATTTACATATAAGCAAAGAAACTAGATTACTTCTCAAGAGTCTTCCAACTCATGGATTCTAGAACTGCTTTTAAGTGACCTTGAAAATTCTGAATCTAGCATGGGCATTGCAGATTTACTCAATGACTCGATACAGTTCTAAATGCAGTTAAACTGGAATCCTAGATCTGGAAGAAGCCTTAGAGATTATCTATCTCCTCTCATTTGACAGAGGAGACCTAGAGGGGCTCAACGTTTATATGACTTGCCCCAAATCACACAAAGGTAGCAAGTGACAGAGATAGTATTTCACATTTTTAGCCTTCTGATTTAGACTGTCACCTCAAAAATAGCCAACACAACCCAACAGAGTAAATCTGAATTCTCTGCCCCTCAAAATTGCATTAAGACAATCCATGTTCCCATATGTAAAATGGGGATAATAATGGCACCTACCTCACAAGTTTACTGGGAGGATCAAATGAGATAACATAAACAAAGTGCTTTGCAAACCTGAAAATGTTATCTATATGCTACCTCCTGGGATGATGATTTGTTGCTGTCATTTTCAGCTGTGTCCAACTTTTTGTGACCTCATTTGGCAAAGATACTAAAATGGTTTTCCATTTCCTTCTCTGACTGAGGCAAATAGAGTTGAATGATTTGACCAGGGTCACACATCTAACAAGTGTCTGAGACTAGATTTGAATTCAGGAAGATGTCTTCCCTAACTTCAGGACCAGCACTCTACCCACTAAGCCACCCACTGCCCCTGTGATGGTTATTAATAAATGTTTAATTGAAATGAATGTACAAAATTAAAATAATCACATTTTTATACCTACCTCCCAGATATTATCAATAACAACATAATTGGAAGAAACTGAATAATGTAGAAAATGTGTGATCAGAGAAGGTAGGTATCAATCAGGATGAGATGCAGGGAATAGCTAGATAACCTGAGTGCCAAGCCAGGAACTATAGAATATTATAATATTCTTTGCAAGCCTTGAAGCATTATATAAATACTAATTATTGCTAAGATGAGGATGAGGGTGTTAAACGATCAAAATGAAGTCCCTCAATGTCTTGGGAAGGTATTATTGCCCCTTGCTAGGTTGCATATTATAGCATTATAGGCTTCCATTCCTCTTTAAATTGATCATCAAAGAAAGCCTTAACCTGATTTTAATTATATAAAAATGGATGATGGGCAGGAAGAGGAACAGGATGTCACTGCACACAGTAGCCCAACATTTCCTATGATACTTTGTTTGACTTTATCTGAAATGACTGCACATTTCCTCTTTTTGAAAGAGACAGAAAAGGATTCCTATTCTATACTGTTGGGCCACATTGATTTCTTCATATTCCTAGCACTTAGCATAGTGTCTGTATACATAATAAAGGCTTAATACATTCTTGTTGATGGACTTAACTGCAACTGCTCCAATGATCTATTGCTCTAAGCTAAATTCTCAAGACTCGGGATGCATGGGCAAATAGGCTTGGATACGCGGAAACAGAAAATAAAAGGAAAAAAGAAGTCCAAGAAGTTAACAAACTATCATTTTTTATTGGCAGAGGTATAATAGCAATCAGAAAATATATGCCAAATGTCAAATGAGCTAAAACTCATTATCAAATCAAGTAGTAGTGGCTCAAAAAAATATCATGTATTTGGTTATATTTAATCAAACTGAACCTCAAGTGCTTTCTTCTCCAAACTCTGATTCTCCTCCTCCTCTGATTCCTCTGCAATAGTCTTCCCACGCTCTTTCAAAAGTGAGTAGAGCGTGCACGCACATACATACACACAGTCATGATCCATCTTTCGTTCATAAAACATACTAGAACTTCAAAAGTCATACATCACTCTGCTGAGATACTCTGAAACTTGGTACTTTGCCTCCACCACCTGGGCAAGTCAGTGGTACCAAGGAGTCCTGGCTAAGCTGGAGATAACTATGATGCTCTTGGAGTGACCTCTGCTGGCCAATATATAGAAGTTTTAAAAAAACCCTCGTCCTGAGGAGGCTGCCAAATAAAAGACCACTGGGAAAATGAAAAACAAAAACAAAATGGCTGATGGAATCAATGAAATAGACAAGGAATTTAAATTTATAAAGTTCTTATATTCAAAGAGCTTTGGAAGGCAAAAAACCATCCTGAATATCTTGAGAAACTTAATTTAAAATATTTTATAAGATATATATTTTATAAGTCTCAGAATGTTGGTTTTATTGGGACACCTAAAAGACCACCTTGTTCAAGGTTTCTTAATTTATTTTGCTTCTTGGGCATGACTGGCAGTCTAGTGAAGTCTCCAGACCACTTCTCAGAGCAATATTTTTAAGTGCATAAAATATATAGGATTACTTAAGAAAATCATTTTATTGAATCTAATTTTCAAAGTATTAAAACCAAAGAAGTTCCTGGAACCCAGGACAAGAACCACTGATCTACTTGAACTTATTTCCTCTCTTCTTCCTTCCTTCTCTTCTTTCTGTCTCTGAAACTGAGGCCCAGAGAACTTAAGTTCTTAAGTTCTTAAGAACTTAACTCACTTAAGAGTTTTTCCCAAGATCACACAGCTAGTCAAAAACTTAAGTTTCCTAATTGGTAAATCTTCCAATAGGCTGCTCTTTGAGTATTTATAACATTCAGGGAAATCCAAAAAGATGTATATATTTGGTAAAAAAGTGAGATAATCTAATTTTTAAACCCTCTAATAGGAACTTGGAGATGAGCAGAGAGATAATAAACTATTAAAGCTGGCAATTCAGGACTTGAGTATGTTTTTCCACTGAGCCATTTTCTAATTCTTTTTAAGACTTTGGAAAATGAGGAACAGTAGGACAATACACACAGAATAATCTTCACTGTACATGGCTCTTAGGCTACATCCCCCTCTGTTTCTCTGAAATAGAATCATGATATACAACATTAAAATATTTCTTTTCATTCTGTTTTAAAGAAAATAAAAAGAACACCTTCTGCCAGATAGGCTCACACATACACACAAAATGAAAACAAAATGTATTGGTCTCTAACTGGTAATTAATTTGCTAATTTTTAGATTATTTGTTGAAAATATTTCTGTTTGAATAGATTTCTTCTCATGAGCACCTTCTCATAGATCTTTGACATAAAGGTAAGTTGTTTATGACAAAACTTTTGCTATCATAGCAGTCTTGGGTTTTTTTTTTTGTATGCTTTTGGGTGAAATACAAGCCACACTGCAAAAACAGGCAGTGATAGCAATGAAGAAGATGGCTTTATGAAAGATCAAAAATTTTTGAATGGAGAAAACCTTTTAGGCAAGAAAACACATCATATCCAGAAACCTGTAAGTTTTCTTTTGGAAATAACATTTTTGATACCAAAACAACTTGTCTTATGTTCATTATTTTGAATAAAGTCTTTCATATAGTTTTTCACACGATGGGTAGGTGAGGTAGTTCTTTTTTCATTCAGTAGACATTCTGTTATGTGTTCAACACATAAAGGTTTATTTCTCACTTGTGTGAGTTTCTATCCACTGCTTTCCCTATCAATCCATCAGTCAACACCAGATTCTAGCTTTGCATCAGAAGGTATAATTTCTTCAGTCACTCGCTGTTTAGGATGTTCTGGGCCTTGTAATGTTAAAAATGTATACATCACTCCTCCTCCCATACTAAAAAGAAGGGGAAAAAAGATAAATAAGTAGCTGGACTATGGTAATCAGAGTCAACCAAAATCCTGAAAGTGTTGATATAGGCAATCAATTCAGTGTTTCCAGAGCTTAAAATTTTGGTTTCTAGATCTCTACGGTTTGGTTGGTTGGTTGTTTTTTTCTGCTCAAGTATCCTTTTGAGAATCCCACTGTATATTTTTACCTTTATTGGGGGGAAATGCTATTTTAGGGCAGAGGTATAATGGACAACAAAGCTTATAGTCTGTGCTCATTACACCACTGATTGAAAAGAGCAAAATAATTTCCAGAATTAAGTAAAAGCAACATGGGGGGGGGGGGGCTTGGATTTGGGATTTCATTTAGAATTGAGTCCTCCCAGATGAGGATACTCCTGCAATTGAGGAGGGGTCAGAACCTTCTCTCCATCTTATAACTTTAAGAGAGCTGCCAAGTGTCCAGAGAGTTGAAGTGATTTGTCAAAGGTAGAATATCAATCCGAGTTTTCGTAGCTCCAAGTTCAACTTATACTCTATTTTGCAACAGCATTCTATATAGGACATTTATTTGCTTTATAGCTACAAAGCACCTGTCTCAGCGGCATAACCAAAACCACAGGGTCAGTATGTGGTAGCCATGATTCTTGTTTCCAGATCTTCTAATATTAAATTCAATGTTCTATCCATTATATCATACACCCTCCTATTGGCAGGGGGTAAATTCAAGACCCCAATCACCCACTTTAAAAAGGGAGGCATGCACAAAAGTTAGATAATTTGTCCATATCATTATTTGCAAAGAGTATAGGAGAAGGAAACCCAGACCCCAACAATGAAGTTTCAGATGAACACTATAGAGAAAAGATCAGAGGGGCAGAGTATTCAATTAATTTAAGGGAAATGATTGCAGGATAATTGGGAGAAAGCAAAGGTCTGTCCAAATTATGAAGGCAGTGTCATGTTTCTACTTATCCTTGCTAGTTATTTATCTTACTCTACTCCTCTTTAGCAAATAAGTCCACTTAGAATTATACTCACCAAATATTTAATCCTAAAAAGTTTAACACAGAGAAAATGTAGTCTCCACCAAATAACATACCAATGTAAGCAATGGATATATTCTGAAAGCAAGATAGAGGACAAGAGAGGTACATTAATAATAGAAACATCCACTTGCTAGCAAATAATTAATTTAAGAAAAGGCAACATTAATTTCTAGTCAATCCCCAAATTGAAAATACTTTGGTTACCTTTATCCTGTTATTTCTCTTTTAATTACTTTCAACAAATACATCTTTAGCATGTAAGGCACTAGACCAGGCATTCAGAATAAAAGACAAAATGAAAAATAATTCCTGTCCTCAAGAACTTTTCTTCTACTTGGAGGTATACACCATATGCATAGGTATAACAGAGTAGGAGAACAAATGAAAGATAAGAAAAAGAACCTTGTGAATATTTGTAAGGGAGGAAGAATTTGCTTTGGGAAAATAAATGGTCTGAGATATATTAACAAGAAAAAAAATCTACTTTATTTATTTTCTTCTTACTTATCTAACATACTGAATAATCTCAGAATTATAATAGCTATAAAATAGTCATTTTGTTTGAGATATGAAAAGATTAATGCTATTGATTGTGACAGAGACTGGCACATAAAGAAAAAGTGCCAGGCTGAAGAGTGTGTGGATCTGATCACCTCGATGGGTAGAGGGGCCCCAGGAGATTAGAATCTTGAGGAGCAGAAGATTCTGGCTGGAAGAGCAGTTGGTCTCTCAGTTTGGGAGAAGCCAAAGAGAGAAGGTTGAATAAGACTTTCTCTTGAGGGTTACCCAATTTTTCCTGCTTATGACTGGAAATCCTTTCCCTTAACATTTCACAATTGAAAAGACTCATTGAAGAGAAACCTGAGAAAAAGCATTCTGAATCTCTGTCAGATTTTACCTCAGCTCCTGTTGCCCTGGGTCTGAACTGTGGCCAAGGGGCCAAACCCAGAGTCAGTTAACCTATCTCTCAGGGGGCTCAAGCTGCCAAAGCCTGAGTTCCCCAAAAATCAAGGAGGGAGGAAAAAGGGTTTTAGACAGAGACAGGAACCCCTTTTTTCACTTTCCTTTCCCATTCTTTCCCTGCCAGATATTCCTTTGTATTATCCTAATTTAATTGACATTAAAGTAGTTATCTTTTCCCTAAGCTGTGAATCAAGTGTGAGTGAATAGATCAAGGGGAGAGACATCTTCCTAAGAAGCAATCTTTTAGTCTCTAGTAGTGGAGAGGGGACAAGAGGGACAAGAGCAAATCTAGGAGGGCAGCCATAGTTAAGGAGGGAAGGCAGAAGGGGGAAAATCTTCAAAATCCCCTCTCCTCTCTCTGAGCCAACCCTAATCATCAGCTGTCTTTCCTAGATCCTGTTCCCTTTACCATCCCAAACCTTTTCTCCATTACATCTGCTGTCTCCCCTGAACCCCACTTTGAGAAGGAAGGTCTCCACTCTTTTTTTCTCTCTCTCTCTATACTGGAAAGCTTAACCTTTTCTCAATTACATGATTCAATATCATTTCAAGGAAGGGTTTCACCCTTACCCCAATTATCAATCAATACTTTTGTTATTTTTAACTAGATATTTAAGATTTTTTCTTATGACCTTGTCACAAAAAAAACAAAGCCTTTAATCAATTTGAAAAGAATAATAAGTCACTAAATATATAGAAAATGATGCCATATAAAAACCAATGGAAAATACTAAGTCACATCTCTTGGGCTGGCTATGTTTAAGAAAGAGGCATTTGTTTAATCATTGAACCAGAGATTTTGAGTCAAAATCCTGAAAGGAAATAGAATGGGGTAATTTAGGGATTAATTAGATTTGTCCTAATAGAGTTTATTGACTAAGAGTGAATAAAACTCCAAACATAGGTAGCAATGAAATATACTATTACATGATAAATGCATTAGAGTTACAAAATAAATTAATCTGTATCTCTGGAAGAAAAGGTTATCATTGGCCAGGGAAGGCTTCTCAAAGTTTTTTAAATTAGACCTTAAATGATGAATAGGAAGTCGAGATGCAAATACAGAATAGAGGAGGACATTCTAGTTATAGGTGGGGATGAAAACAATTCAGAGGCAAGAATTGAGAAAGGTAAGGTGGGGAAAGGCCTGACCTCAAGGTAGAGAAACTTGAATTCTACTAAGGAAACAACAAGAAGGCATGGAGAATTTTTTAACAAAGTATAATACACCCAAGACTACAAAGAAGATCCAATATGGTAGCAGCATGTAAGAGAAATTAGAATGGAAAGAGAAAAAAAACAGAAAGCCCTAATTCAAGTAATCGACATGGGAGATAAAAACAGTCTATACTAAGAATATAGGAATGGGAACAGAAGCAAGGTATGTACAAGATGGCATGGAGATAGAATCACCAGGTATAAGAAAAGAAGGAGGAAGGAAGGAAGGAAGGAAGGAAGGAAGGAAGGAAGGAAGGAAGGAAGGAAGGAAGGAAGGAAGGAAGGAAGGAAGGAAGGAAGGAAGGAAGGAAGGAAGGAAGGAAGGAAGGAAGGAAGGAAGGAAGGAAGGAAGGAAGGAAGGAAGGAAGGAAGGAAGGAAGGAAGGAAGGAAGGAAGGAAGGAAGGAAGAAATGAGATTGGTTTGGAGCATGTTAGGTACAAGTAGCTAGTAGAACTTCTGGTTGGCAATGTTCTATAGGCTTGTATAAGAGAATTGGGTAATAAAAAAATTGGGAATGTCTCTTATTTAGATTTATGAAACAAAATGTAATAAGCATACAAGCCTTCAAATTCCCAAAACCTTTATATGGTTTTGTTTGTTTTTCAAATTTATGTCAATGCAACAAAGATGTTGCCCCAAGTATTAAGGAAGAAGGTACTGAACTTTCATGTAAGTTAGAAAGCTATAAAGGCACAATAAAGATGCTGCTCTCATGGTGGTATCAGGTGGATATTTGCATCTGAGTGAATGAATAGACTTAAGCACTTACATTGTGCCAAGTACAAATAGAAAAGGTTAGACATTCCTTGCTCTCAAGGAGTTCAGGTACTAATTAGGGGAGGGAATACAGACTGTACATCAACTGTAGGGAAATTCCAGGCCTCCTGGTCTGAAGGGAATAGTAATCCCTAGGGCTATTGGCAAAGCCTAGGAGTCCTCAGGCAGCATCAGACTGGGTGATTTATACATATACATGTGTGTGTGTGTAAATATATATATATATATACACACACATGTGTGTGTCTTGAGCTGGTATTACTCTATAGCCACCTCATATTCCTATTAGATTTCTTTGATGAACTTTGGATTAATCTGATTTTGAATCCAAGTTCCACAAAGTGTAGACTTTTAGCTAAGCAACTTCATAGAGTTATTGTACTAAATACTTATAGTCTTCCTAGGAGACACTGACAGAACTTGACTGATGCATCCAAATGTTGTCTTTTACACATTTTTCATGCTACCCGTAATTCATGCTACACTTGTGGAATTTACTTATTAGGGAAAAGATAGTCAAGAGAATGGACTAGGTCCTGGCAAATAAAGGAGAAAACATCTAGGGATTTTATTGTCAACTAGGAGAAAAATTAGTTGATAATGCTGAGATGTTATTGAGGTGGAGGTACAGAAATCTAAAGGATCTCACAAATGATAGCTGCAGTCTTCTCAGTAACATAAAAGGATAGGGGGTACTACTAGATTTATAACCCAAAGTGAGCAAAGAAAAAGGGAAAAGACTCATATGAATACATATACACATATATTTGTTTTTGTTGTTATTCAGTCATTTCAGTCATGTTTAGTTCGTTGCGAACCCACTTAAGTTTTGTTTTTGGCTAAAGTACTGGAATGGCAATGATATATTCATATGTGTTTATATACATATAGCTATTGGATCTTTTGTGGCAGCAAATTGGAAAATGACTAAACAAGTTATGATATATTTATGTGAAGGAATACTATTGTGCCATAAGAAATGAGAAAGGAGATGGTTTGAGGATCCTGGGAAGACATGTACTAACTGACTCAGAGTGAAGTGGGCAGAACCAGGAGACTAATACTTCACACTTTATACCAAGATAAAGTTCAAATGGATATGTGATTTACATAAAAGTCACATCATTAACAAATTCAAGAAATATGAAATAAAATTACGTATTAGATTTATGGCTAGAAGAAAAGCTTATGATCAAAGAAAGAAGAAAGAAGATCATAGAGGATAAAATGGATAATTTTGATTATGTACAAATAAATCCAATAAAGCTTAATTTAAAATGGAAACAAGTAATTGGGGGAAAGCTTTTTAGCAAATTTCTTTTATAAATACCTCATTTCTAAGATGTATAAGGAAGTGATTCAAATTTATAAAAATAAGAGTATTCCTCAAAGAATAAACAGTCTAAGGACATGAATAAGAAATTCTCAGGGAAAGAAACCTAGGTTATCTCTCTGTATATGAAAAAATTCTCTATGTCACTACTAGAGAAATTCAATTTTTGAGTAAGTTTGAGATTCTATCTCATAAGCATCAGATTGGCAAAAATGGCACAGAAAAAGGAAAATGGCCAATGTTGGAAGAGCTGTGGTAAAACAGAAATACTGGTATACTATTAATGGACCTAGAAATGGGTACTGGTTCTAGGAAGCAATTTGGAATTATAGACAAAAAGGTTACTAAATAGTACATGCTCTTTGATCCAGATATACCATTTGCTAGGGCTATACCCAAAGATATAGGAAAAGGTCTCATATCTACAAAAATATTTAGAGCAGCAATTTTTGTGGTGACAAAAAAACTAGAAACTAAGAAATACTCAGCAATTAAGGAATGGCCAAAAAAAAATGAATGTGATAAAGTACCACTGTGCTATAAGAATCAAGGAAGGAGATGATGCCAAGACTTAGATGAGCTGATGTAGAAAGAAATAAGTGGAATCAGAATGACAATTTGTCCTATAACATAAATATTATGGAATATTTTAACATTTTTAAAAAGAATAATTGTAAATTAATAAACAGATGAAGAAGTAAATAATCAGAATCAGGAGAACAATTTACACAACACTATAAAGACAAACAACTTTGAGAGCTGTAAGACATATGATCAAAACAATGGCCATCCATGATTCCAGAGCATAAACGATGAAACATATTATTCTCCTGACAAGGAAATGACAAATTTAAGATGCAGAATGAGACATATATAGAAAGATATAGGTGTAGACCCAGACACATATACAAATACAAAATAGAGATATATTTAAAATACAGCCAATGTAGGGATTTGTTTTGAATGACTATGCATATTTGTAAAAAAGGGATTTATTTTAATTTTGGAGGATAAAAGGGAGAGAAAATAGAATGCTGTTATATTTTCTAAAAACTTAAAACTAGAGAGAATGGAGTATGCGATAGGTGTGGAATGTTGCATACCCTTCCAAATGAGATCATTGTATTGTTAGTTTTGCTTAATTGCTCTTCTCTGATACAAGCGAGCTCTAACAGAGTGAGGATAACCTGGAAACATTTGTGATGTAAAAATAAGATGTCAATAAAAATGTTTTTAAATTATGAGTAAGGGAAGTATTAAGCAAATGACACCAGCCAGGAAACATCAAGTTAAAGTATGAGAGCATCAACCCATGCTTTTTGGGCCTACATTAAAAAAAAAAAAAGGAAACCTTTAGCCATTGTAGTCTCCACAGCAAGAGCATCTGCAGGTATATGCACACACACACACACACAGAGGGTAATCTCAGAAGGATTTTTGTTTGTTTGTTTATTATAAGCCCCTCCAGGCAGCACTTGACTGTTTCATTCCTGTGAGGTGCAAGTTACATTTATTCCAATGGTTAAATCCCTGTAATCCTATCAAACTGATTAAAGAATCTGTTCATATTTGTTTGGAGGTTGTAGGAAAATTCCTTAACACCTTTTTTATCAACACCCATTAGCAATTATCTTCCCCATCCCATTCAACCTTCTTAAATGAGGACCAACCCAAGGCAGTGGCTTAAGAAGTAAGACTCCATCACCCAACCCATATGAATAAATCCAAAACTGCCTTAGCCCATTGCAACACTATCTAGAAACAGTGCTCACAATTTCAAATCTCAAGCTCAAAATCCCTAGGGTTGCCACCAAATGGCCTAATCTATTTAAATCTTCATTCCAAGATTTTTCTTTAATACCTCCACTTACCTTCACAGCACCCACCACTGTAGTTGTCAGGGCAGAATTATAATAGCTGCAGAGCACCGTGGAATACATCAACAGAAATCTGGAGCAAGGAAAAATAAATTCATGCCTTATGCTCAATGATATATGATGAGTATATTAGGCAATGACTGAGTTCCTTGTCAAAACTTTGGAGAAAAAAGCACATGTCATAAGATGTTTAAGATCTATTTCTAAAAATAGTCTAAGTTAATTCTAAATTATTCTGGAATAAGTAGCCTGTTGTGGATTGTCCATATCCTTTAATTTTTTTAGCTTTTGCCTATTTTCTAAACATATTTTCCACTGGCTCCTCTGCTGACAGTAAGAAAGGGATTAAAAAAAGAGAGATGGAGATGAACCTAAAAATCATTTGCAGCAGATATTGGGGGAAAGTAATTTTATTACTTCAAAAGTGGTTCCTTTTTGTTTACTGGAGATACGGAAAGGGTAAAACAAAAAAGTAATGAATAAAAAGAATCTTTATATTTTTGGTGGATTTATTTTGTCCACAACAGTCTTGTTCCCTATTACTATAGACAAGCAGAATTGGCTACATTTTCATTATCTGTAAAAAACGTTGGACTTCAGGGCACCATCCAAGCTGGCCATAATTCTGCATAAAACTGACATCAGCCTGTACTCCAGACTAACAGATGTAATAGGGCTGTGATCCCAGACCTCATTAACCCCTGTTTGGAATGTAGGGAACACTTGTTTGGAGCTGAGACACTGAGAAAGAGGGGAAACATATATCATCATGACACACTGGAAAATAATAAGCAGTCAGCCCTTCTAGCAAGAAAAATGTTTTTGAAAACAAATCTAGGATAGAAAGTTTCAAAAAATGTAATGTCCCCAAAAGGACAAAACCAGGTTCTTCCAGATATTCTTAGAAGAGGTAAATTTTTCCCATAATAAATATTTAGGCAGGAAATCATTGGGCTAAGATTTCATCCCAGGTCTTTTAATTTCAAAACCAGCACTCTTTCCAGAAAACAAAAACAAGAAAAAAAGATATTATACATTGATGTGAAACTTCACAGTGCAAGCTATGCCCACACATTGCCCTTTTATCTATTATAATTAATATTATTTTTCCCCAGAGCCTGAAGTGATGATGACAGTGAAGATACAGAGGTAGAGAGACTGGCAGTGCAGATCTGATTATACCTTTACTCTTTGTCTGTGAGAGAGAAAAACAAGGACAGGCAGGAAGCCAACTAATAGGATGGATGGGACATGATCTAAAACCTTTGCATCTGAGTTTGGCTGCCTTTCACTTCTTTCCCCTGTCCTTGTGTTTCTCTGACTTGTTAGAGAAGAAAAAGAAGCCACTCTTGGTGTCTGAAAATGCTGGATTTTCGTTAGGTGACAAGGGCAGTAGGAGATCTGCAATTTAAAGGTAATCTAAGTCAATGCCAAGTTGCTACACACTCACCTACTGTGACTTCCACTAGGCTAATGAACAGGAGGGAAAGATTATTTCGCTTATTCACTCTTTCCTCTGGTTTCAGGTATAGTTCCTGATCTAGAGGTAGGGTCCCAGATACAACCCACTCTTTCCATGATCCCCAGGCATGTCTAGTACATTAATTTCCTTGGTTACCTCTGAAGAACTGGGTGGAGAAAGTAGGAAGTCGTTTTAGGGAGGCAGATGGCTCCATGTGAGTGCATTTAACTTTTTCCTTCCATGTTCTCTATGTTGAATAACTTGTTTCATCATACTATGTTGAATATCTGAATCTTATGAATGTAGGAAAGGATATAGTCAGAAGGAAGAAAGTGGGGTAGAGGGCTCTAGACCAGGAGATATCATATTTTTGGTAATAATGCCTTTTATCTCTAGATAACTCTGAGTTTGGCTAGTGCCATCACGTGAAGCAAAAGATTTCATGGTAATGGGGGTAAAAAATCTAGATGTTTATAGGCAGAGAATCATTTAGTGGCCAATGAACATACTGCAGGCTTTACAAAGATTATTTCATGTTTACGTCGGAGAGGAAGTAGGGTGGCTAGTAGGCTGGTGACTCAGAGAGAGGCCTGTCTTTGTAGATCACTCACAATCTCTCACCAGATAATTAAAACAGTAACACACTGTCATCCTATAGACTTAAGAAAGGCAGCATATGAGACAATTTGAACTGTTTAGACCACAGATGACCACAAATACCATAGCTACTGCATACAGTCTACAAAAGAGTGAGCAAAGAACTGAGAAAAATAAGAGAATTACATAACTAGATAAGAGAAGAAAGAATTAAGAAATTAAAAACTCTAAAAAAGAGAAAGAGGGTGACAAATGAGAGGTGAGGTTTGAGGGTGGAGGGGATGAGAGCCTACACAAATAAGGTTGTCTTAAAGTACATTAAGCAAAAATGATTAAACATTTTTGGAAGATGGGACTACTTCAGACTTTCCTTCTCTTCATACCTCATCTTTCTTGAATAATTCTTCTTCTGCAATTCCATGGCAATAAATATATTTATGCTCATTTGTGTGAATATTATGTTGTTTTGTGTTATAATACATTACCCCACAATTTTAATCAGTCCATTAATCCTGTGATCCTCTTCATTGCAAATTTTCAAAGTCTTTAAATTTATGTTTTCAGTCTTTGAATAATTTCCATTAATTCCTGAATTCTTTTCTTCATCTGCATTGTTCTCTTCTATCCTCTTCTGCAGGAATGGTCCTCTCCTTACTGGTCTTTTTGACTGCAGACTCAATTTGCTTGATGATTCTAACTTTCTATAATCTCTTCATTTTCTTCTTCTATGATCTGTCCATTTTCATTACTTATACCATGTGCTAATTTGATATGTGAACAATGATACCATGGATCTCTACCCAAAACTTTTACTGAAGATGGAGTAACTAACCCAATGGTGTAAAGACCTAGTCAACTCTCTTGCATTGTTGATGTCTTAGCAAAATTTTTAATATAGACCATATCTCTTGGTTTGAAATCATGGAGAGAATAATTCAGTGGACCATACTGAATTAATACTCCCGTATCACATAATTCTTTGAGTCTTTGTTGAAAAGCACTCAAGTAAGAAACAAGTTGACAATCTCCTCCTAAGAGAGATGTACAGATTGTCTTACAAGTTTTTGCTTCTAGTGGAGCATGTCCAAAGAGCATTTCATAGGATGATGTATGTAAATCTTCTCTTGGTCATGTACATAGGTAAAACAAAGCTATGGGAAGAATATTTGCCATTTGAGATGAATTTCAGCACAGATCTTCCCCACCATAGTCTTGAGTTCCCTATTTACATGCTTCACCTGACCTGAACTTCATGGGTGATAAGGAACATGATTTTTGGTTGCTATTCCTAGATTCTCATAGACGCTTTTCAGGATGTCTTGGGTGAAATGAGATCCCTTATCAGAGTCTATAGTTAGTGGTACTCCAAATCTAGGCATAATTTCCTTAATCAACACTTTCACCACAAAGCTAGCTGTATTTATATTTTATGGAAAAGCTTCAGGCCATTTGGTCAATATGTCAACAATTACTAAGCAAAACTTGTATGTTCCAACTTTTGGCATATTGATGTAATCAATTTACAGACTCTCAAATGGACAATATGCTAAAGGTCTACCACCTAAACTTTTCTGTCTGAATGCCCCTTGATTGAATTTTTGGCAAACAGAACAGCTTGTACAGATCTTAGTTGCTACAGTACTTATTCCAGGAGCTACCCATTGTTTCTTTATGGTGTCAATTACAGCTTGAGTAGCAAAATGACCTTTTGTGTGGATGACTTGACACAAATAAGTATACAATTCTTTTGGTAACAGCGGTTTTCCAGTATCTGCAACCCATAATTCCATGTTCTTTCCTTACTCCAAACTTCTCCTTCCATTTCTGAATTTCCGAGTCTACATAAGCTTTTACTAGATCATCAGATTCAACACACTGGAGCATTTCTGGCAGCAAATTTCAGTGATATCAGCTCTATGATTGCTTTTAGAAACTGAATCTCTGCCGTAAGCATGATTTTTACAATGGATCACCACTAGCTATTTAGGTTTCTGGATAGCATCCAAACAACTCAGTTATTATTTCTGCATGAGTAATTGGTTTTCTTGGCGTAGTAATAAAACCTCATTGTTTCCAGATCTGTCCTGCAGCATGACAAACTGAAAAAGCATATCGAGAGTTTGTATATATATTTGTACTTTTACCATCAGCCAGAAGACATGCTTGCTTCAAGGTGACTAACTCTGCACATTGAGCACTAAGCTTATTAGATAATGATCTATACCACAGTGTCTCAAATTCTGTAACAACTGCAGCACCTGTTCATCAAGTTCCATTACACAAATATGAAGAACCATCAATAAATAAAACCAAGTCTGGATTTTTGATTGGCATGTCTTTTAAATTCATCCTAGGCATATCCACTAGATCTGCTACCTCTACACATTCATGTAATAGTTCACCATTCTTTGGAAAATCAGGAAGAAGTGTAGCTGGATTTAATAAACTACACCTCCTCAACTCGATGTTTTCACTACCTAGAAGTATCATTTCATACTTAGATATTCATTGGTCGGAATATGCTTGAGTACTAAATTTCCTCATTAGTGCTTCTATTTGGTGTGAACAATATACAGTAAATGTACATCCCAAAACTAAATCTGATGACTTCTGAACTAACACAGCTGCAGCTGAAACACCCCTTAGACAAGAAACTGTACCAGCAGCACTAACTGTCTAACCTTGGTCAATGGTCCCTTCTTCCATAGTATCCATATCCAGGAGTGTCTCTGCAGCCTCAGTTATCCTCTCAAGGAATACTACAGGTGCTTTTAAGACCTTTTGTTTTATAGACTCAAATTTGGACCATGCATTAGGCTTTTTGGTGACCCTACTCATTACTTCTAAGATTGCTTCTCTTGCTTCATTTAATTCTTCATACACTTGATCATCATTTACATCTACATTACAATTCTCAGGCCAAGATGTTAATAGAGGATCAGATCTTGTTTCCTCAATAAATTTGTTTCTCTCTCTCAAAAAAAGAGGAAGATGGGGGAAATTCCAACTCAAAAAAAAAGAGAGAAAAGACAATTAGAGGAAAATATAAATATAATTCTTAATTTAAATGTGAATATCAATCAAATATGTAATAAAATTAAAATGAGTGATAGATTTGTTGAGAAAATCACTTACATGTAGTACCTTGAGCTGAAAGGAACATTAGAGATAATCATTAAGATCTCTGCTAAAAGTTTCTATTATATATTTCCTTGGAAGACTGTGTTGACCAAATCTCCATTAATTGTCCAAACAGTAACAATATCTTGTTCACATTAGAATTTTAGGTTAGCTGGTTAGCTCTTTGACAAAGTGACTTTTGCTTGCTTTTTATTTTTATTTATTTCTTCAGTATGTAGAGGAGAGCTTCCCACAAAGCGAGTGCTTTATGAATTCTTGTTGGTTGGTTGACTGGCTAAGTGAAAGGGACTGAGTAGAGAAACCTTATCCCTGCCACTAACAAGTTGTATGACCTTGGCTAAATTATTTTACCTCTCTGGGCCTCAGTTTCCTCATCTACTTTATAAGGAGGTTAGGCTAGATAATATCTAATATCCCTTAAATTCCACAGTTTTAAATGAAGGAACAAAAGGTTAAGTTGTTTATCTAAGGTTATGTAGAAAGCTTTATGCAATCAAGAACAGAAATTAAGTGTCATCTCTTACAATCTGTGGCTCTGTTAGATCATAAGATGTCATGTGTTGAGGCTCAGTAGATAACCTGGATACCAAAATTATATTATTTTCATCTTATTCATACCTAATTTCATTCTTTTTATATCTAAATTTCAGAAATTCTTCTGGTCTTCACAAGCAAAAATTTCTACTAAATGTTTTCTCTTAAGACCATTCATATAAGGGATAGTTAGGTGGCTCAGTGGACAGAGCACTAGGCTTGGCTGGGTTCAAATCTGGCTGTAGCCTAGCTGTGTAACCCTAGGCATGTCACTTAATTTCTTTTGCCTAGACCTTGCCCTTATGTCTTAGAGTTGTTACTAAGAGAGTAAGAATTTCTTTTTTATAAGACTTCATAAAAGATAGGAATTATCTGCTGGGTTTACCTATTCTCTACATCCATCCCACTCTGCCAATGAATTTTCCTGAATGATCTTGTATTCTCATTTGATTAAGGTGAAGAACTACAATAATACCAGGTGTAGTCCTCTTGGGCTCCTTACCCCAGTAAACAGGAAAGAAGAAAGAGCAGGATAAATAAAATGTTCCTCCACTGGCTGAACTTAGTAGCCTATTTTTTAAAAAGGAGACAAAAATGATCATTAGATGTAGAAGAAGATTCCATATAGTCATATGTGTTATATTAAAAAGTGGCAACTAGCATAAGAAACTTACACAATGTAATTATAAGATAATCACTCTAAAATATAAGGATGTATACATTCGAAATTATGGATACACAATAAAACCTTAATAGTTTTTACTTCATTGATTGGGAAAATGCACACAATGTGTAAATCTAACTTGGCAAAAACTGATGGAAAAATATGGAAAGTAATCTGTCAGAAATTAGATCTATAGGGACAGAAAGGAGATAGAGAGCCAAGACTAGAGATGGGAGGTGCTAGGTTCAAATCTTATCTTAGACACTTCCTAGTTGTGTGACCTTAGGCAAGTCACTTAACCATAACTGCCTAGTCTTTACCACCCTTCTGCCTTGGAACCAATATTCAGTAGCAATTCTAAGACAGAAGGTAAAGGTTTTAATTTGAAAAAAAATCAATTATGAACACTTTACAATATATGCCACAATAAGTTCCAAATGATTATATACTTAAACATAAAAGGTCTTATCATTTTAAAAAACTGAGGAAAGGGGCAGCAGATATTGTTCAGAGCTATGACTAGGGGCAGTGTCTAATTAATTTTAAAAAGGAATAAAAATTATCAAAATGGACAACCTTGATACATAAAAGGGAAAGATGTACAAAAACAAAACAAATGCAGTTGGCTGGAAGGAAATGATTTTAAAAACATTTCTATTTAATCCTAGTTGTCTGAAAAATCCTTAGCCGTCTGATAACTTTTTAATATTCTGTGTTGAATTATCATCCATGTCTCATATATACCTTTTCTTTTCTTTCTCCCATGCATTCAATGATCATTTCTATACTTATGATTCCCAGATGTGTGTGCCAATTCTCTTTCCTGAGGTCTACACCTGCATCACTGCCTATTAGATATTTCTATTTGGATATCTTCAAAATACCTCAAATTCAGTGTATCCAAAAATAGACTTATCTTACCTACAAAACCCACCCTACTTCTCTATATCTGTTAAGGGCACCAACCCTTCCAGTCATTCAGATTTACAAACTTGGTTTTATACTATGTTCCTCACTAACTTTTCATATATCCTATCATTTGCCAAAACTTCTTGTCTACTTCCAGAATATCTCATATCCATCCCCTCTCTTCCTACACAACTACAGCCTTTGTCCGGTTCTTCCATGTCTCTCATCTGAAGTACTGCAACGGTGTTCAAATTAGTCTCCAAACCACAAATATTTCCTTTCTCTGATCTATCCCTCAAAGTTATTTTTTTCCAAATTCTTTTCCTAAAATTCAAATCTGCCAATTTAACTTCCCTAGTCAATAAATTCCTATGGCTACCTATTGTTTCTATGAACAAACTCATCTACTTATCTTTTAAAGTCCCCAGTCCAGGCACAACCTACATTTCTAAAATGATAATTCATTATTCCTTTACCCAGCCAGACTGGCCATCTTGTTCTTCCTCAAAGATGATATTCTATCTCTCATCTCTGAATCTTTGAACTAGCTTTCCCCAATGCCAAGGATTTATTCTCCCCTCTCTTCTGACTCTTAGAATTCATTATTTCTTTCAAAACTGTGATAAAGCAACATTTTCATGTAGTTTCCTTAATTTCACCTACTATTTCTTTTCTCCCCACATGCATAAAAATTTATCCTGTATTTATTATGAAAAAAATACACATACACACATATATATGTATGTATATATTGCTCTAATGTTGTGATCCCCAATAGGATATAAGCTCCTTGGAGGCAAGGACTATTTCATTTTTGTCTTTGTAATCCTGTTGTCTAGCACAATGCCTGGCATATAAGAGATATTTAACAAATGCTTTTTTTATCATAGTGGTAGCAAATTAGAAATTAGATAGGGTAAAAGAACACTGAGGCAAAAGAGATATAATGAGGACTCACCAATGAGCTAGGTGGTACATTGAACAGAATGCTGGGATTGGATGTGTTCTAGACCTAAGTTTAAATTCAGTCTCAAATACTAGCCTCAGATATTTACTAGCTGTATGACTCTGGACAAACCCTCTAACCTCTGTTTCCCTCAGTTTCCTCAACTCTAAAGTAGGAATTAAAAATAGTAACTTATAGGGTTGTTGTGAGGATCAAATGAGATATTTGTAAACCACTTAGTGTATTCCCTGGCAAACCATAGCCATATAACTGCTTATTACCTACCTGGCCCGTCCACCAAATCAAGATATCCCACCTCCTGGTTCCTAATCTCTTACAAGAAATGGCCTCTTGAGGGCCAATCAGAGAATGTAGCAGCAGAGGCAAAAAGTCAGAAAATGTTTGGTGCTCTGCAGCTTCTTGTACACTACGCTATTGTTCACTATGCAGGGTCTTCAATTATTTCTAGTTCTTACGCAAGTAGCCACCAGACTCCTTAATAATGGGGATTCCAGCCATGAACCACTACACTCATCCAGTGATTTTTTTTTAACCCAGACGTAATACTTTATACTTATTCCTACTAAAGTTCATTCTTCAGGTACATTTGGAACATCGACTACAAGATGTGCATTGGATGTGGTGTTTTTCCCTCCTTCTTATGCTCCTGTGATTTCGTTGCTATAGGGAACTTCTGCTGAGGAAAGTCCCACTACTAGCTGGAATCTGCACCTACTCTGCTCTTTAGACCCTTAAAGAGTTGCCTGGGGGTGCTGAGAAGGAGAGTAAGTGACTTACCTAGGATGATATTATATAGATGAAAAATACTTTGGCCAAAAAATGATTTTGAGATTTGGCATGTGTGATCCTTGGCAAAATTAAGGAAGAAATGTACACTTCATTCTCTAGAAACAACTCTTATCCTGCTTTGCATTTGGGGGTAAGGCTGGGAATTAAAGGATTGTGAAGCTTAGCACACAACAAAGATTAGTGGCAAAGAAAGTAAGGACAGGAAAGGAGGCTCAAATCACAGAAATTATGTCGAGGACTTCAAACATTCAAAGAAGTATTCATCCCGCTACCACTTCTGACTTTAGAGTTGTTGAATAGAGTGATAGAAACAGCAAAAAAAAAAATACTTGGAAGAAGAACAGGGTTCAAGTGCTGGCTCTACAACCTACTTGCAGTATGTCCATGGACAATTGAATTTCACTCAATTCAACAATCATTTGTTAAACACCTACTATGTACAAGATGAGACCTAGCATGGAGGAATGGCTAGAGATCCAGGAATATCTAGGTTCAAGTTGGCTGGGTGATTCTAGGTAAGTGACTTACCCTCCCTCTCAGTGCCCCCAGGCAACTCTTTAAGGCTCTAAATTGCAGAGCACATACAGATCCCAATTCCTAGTGGGATTTTCCTTGATAGGAGTTCCCTATACCAAAGAAATCACAGGAGTAGTAAAAAGGAGGGAAAAGTTCCCCCACCAAATCACCTGTTGTTGTTGAGTCATGTCTGACTCTTCATGACCTTGTGGACCATAAAACACCAATTCTGTCCATAGAGTTTTCTTTGTAAAACTCAGACTGGAGTGGTTTGCCATTTCCTTCTCCAGTAGATTAGGACAAACAAAAGTCCTTTGCTCAGTCACACAGGTAGTCTAAGGCTGGGATTTGAACTTGGATCTTCCTGATTCCAGGCTCAGAGTGCTCTATCTACTAAGCCATCTAGCTGCCTCCAAGGTACCTAGCCTTTCTTGATCTCAGTTTCCTCATGAGTCTCTGTAAAAAGGTTCTACTGTATCAATACCACCTAACATTTACATAGTGACTACTATGTGCCAAGCACTGGACTAATTATTTTTATATATATTATTTCACTTGATCTTCACAACAACTCTGGGAGGTGGGTGCAACTATTATTCCCATTTTGCAACTGAGAAAACTGAGGCAAAGACTAAGTGACTTGCCCAAGATCACACAGTTATTCTGGTCTGAGGCCAGATTTAAACCTAGATCTTCCTGACTGAGCCCAGTGCTCTATCCTTAACACTACATAGCTGCTCCTATAAGAATGTTACTTATACCACTTTTATTACAATAACCTCACATGGTTATTGTTGGTGAGGCAATCAGGAAAGCACTAATTAAATGGAAATTTTTATCATAATTTAAATGTAATTAGTTAAAATTTAGTATATGCTATGCAATTTTATTATTAGAGAGATAGTTTAGTGTAGTGAAAAGAATATGTGCGTGTCTTGGTGTATGTCACAAACACACACACATAGTCTTATGTAATAGGTTGAAATCTCACTTTTAAGAGTTATCAATGGGGCACAGTATAGCGCAGTGGGTAGAGTATAGGCCTAGAGTTAAAAGGACCTGGGTTCAAAACTGATCTGAGATATTTCCTAGCTACGTGGCCCTGGGGGCAAATCCAAACTGCCTAGTCCTTGCTGTTCTTCTCTCTTAGAAACGTATTAAGGCAGATGGCAAAGATTAAAAAAATACAATAAAAATTATCAATAATATGACCATAGACAATACACTTAACCCTTTGAACCTCAAGTTCCTCTGTAAAACCAAAATAATAATCATTATAATTACTTCAAAAGGCTACTGTGGGTAACGAGTTTTATTACCTTCTGTCTTAGAATCAATACTATGCATTGGTTCTAAGGCAGAAGAGCAGTAAAGGCTAGGAACTGGGGGTTAAGCGTCTTGCCCAGGGTCACACAGCTAAGTAGTATCAGAGGTCAAGTTTGAACCCAGGACCTCCTATCTCTAGGCCTGGCTCTCAGTCCACTGAGCCATCTAGCTGCCCCCTAAAAAGTTTTATAAATGTCAAAATCCTGAATAAAGGTGAGTTGTCATTGTTGTTGGTAAAGCAGAGTGCTGGATTTGGAGTTGGAAATACCTGGGTTCAAACCTTATCTCTGGAATACTTTGGTTGTGCGACTATAAGGAAGTCACTTAACTTCACAGGTAACTCACCGGTTATTAAAAGTTATACACAGGCTGTTATTTGTGTTAGTGGAAGAAATTCTCACATTCCAAAAACCATGAATCCTTGATGGATCATTGTGTTCAAAAAGGAATAAGAGAAGAGTCTGATATATGGGTAGGTACAGATGTTTCAGAGAAATCATTCAAATAGTACCAAATAATCACTATTGAGTTAAATGCTTAGACTATTCATGCATATGTATTTTTTTTGTGTACAATATATTAATTAAGTGTATGAATTTAAGAGTGTTTATTTAAATGAATATCTGAAAATCAAATATTCATAAATGTAAAACTCAAGTTGCTCAGTTGAACTAAATGTATTTGCTCTATGATGCTATAACTTGTAATCTAATCAGTGACAGTCTTCTTACCTGTTGAAGGTCTCCAGTGGAAATACTAATAACAAATGCTGGAATGATCATAAAACAGGCATTGTAGAAAAGCACTCCATATTTTCCTAGCTCCTATGAACGAGAAAAAAGAATCTTTTCAATTATAGAAACATCCTTCTCTAAGTCTCCCCAGACTTTTTATTTACAAGTTATTTATTCAAAGTTATAATGCACATTCTTTTCATAACTCCTTTTTTCTTCTATTATTTAGACAAAATTTCTATCATAAAATGACTTATTTTAAGCATATTGTAATTTCAAAATAAACATGCTTCAGAATCTCAAAATAAATTATTTTAAACATAATTTCAAAATAAAATCTATTTCAATATTCCACAGGAAAAGAGTGTTGGTATAGTGAAAGAGGCAAAAAAAAACAACTCATTTAGCTAGAGAGGAAAATGGAGGAGTTTGGATTAGTGACAAATGTTAGAGATTGAATTTGGGAGGTGTAACTTGAAAGAAAATGGAGAAAATTGGAAGAACAATCCCTAGGTTCAGATATTGGTCTAGATCCTATTTTGGTGTTCTGTGAAAGGCTGACAGATAAAGAGCAGGAAGAAGGAAGAGCAGGAAGGAAGATATGAAAAGGAAGGCTCAGGAAGGAAAAGACAGTTGACAAGGCAAATAAGAAATGATTAGTGGAACATTTGGAGGGTTAAGAAAGTTGATAGAGTCAATTAGCAAGACAGAGCGGCAAGACCAATTGCCAATTGCCAATTGCTGCTGTGCGTGAATGCCGGCACCAGGCCACAACCTCACCTCCCGTAACAACTGGCACCCCATGCCCCATGTGCCACAAACTTTGCGCCTCAGTCTTTGGACTTCAAAGCCACATGAGGGTACATCAATAGATGATAATGCACAAAGACAATTGTCATTCTCGGTCACAGAGAGCCTACCACTACTACAGAGTCAATTGGAGAGAGGGGCAAGTTGATGCAAAGGAGTTTGGTGCAAAGCAAAATAGGATGATGGGGGAATGGCCATGGAATTATTCCAACTAAATAAAGAAAATTTTACTAAGGGATGATGCGGGGCAGGGACTTCTGGGTAAGTATGGCAGCAGTCTAGATGCAGGACTCTTCCTCTCCTCAGCACCCACCGATATAGACTACCTCAAAAGACCAAAAATACCAAATTCATAAGAATGAAGGGACTCTACAGTAGGTTGCAGCATTGAAGGTATGTGGGAATTTGGGCATTTCCACACCATAAGGGGTGAAAAAGCTCCCACCCAAACATGAGCTGATTTAACCTCCCCCAACCCACCTATGGAGCCAGAGTCAGAGCCACCGTGTAACAGAATCAGGGAGTGAGCGAGGGGCACCCCTTGACTGAGCAAGGGGCACCTCTAGGTCCTTGGGAGCTGACTAACACCACCAAAGACCTACCCCTGAGAGCACCTAGACCTGAAACCCTGGCGATCTGAGGAGCTCAGACCTTGGGCACTCTCGGGAAGGTGGTGCAGAGAAGGGCAGCAAACAACGGAGGCCGCGGATATTTGAGAGCTTGCCTCGGGCAAAATCCTTGCTCCTTAACTCCATACACAGAGAGCCTGCCCATCTCACTCAGATTTCTGACTAAAAAAGGAGGGAAAAACCTCCACAGTGATGGCAAATTGTGCCCAGGAGCAACAAACACCCTCTGAGAAAAAAAAAGGCATTGATTTTGGAAAATTTTTATCGAGGAAAAACCCAGGCTACAGAGGAAATAGAGGAGGAAATTCAAACAAAGCCAAAACCTTCCAAAAAATGGAAATCATCCCCAAGCTTTTGAAGAATTTAAATTGGAGCTTATCAAAAAGATGGAAGCCTTCTGGCAAGAAAAGTAGGAAATAGTTTAAAGAGAAAATAAAAGTTTAAAAGACAAGAACTCCCAATTGGATAAACAGCTGGAAGCCACGAAAAGCAGGATAGACCAAACCAAAAAGGAAATTCAAAAGATTATAGCAGAAAATCAAAAGATTAAAGCAGAAAACCAAGAGATTATAACAGAAAACTGGGCCTTAAGGACCAGAATTGGGCAACTGGATACCAATGATCTTGCAAAAGAGCAAGAATTAATAAAGCAAAGTCAAAAGACTGACAAAATAGAAGAAAACATAAAATATCTCACTGACAAAATGACAGATCAGGAAAACAGATCATGACAAGACAATTTGAGAATCATTGGTCTACCTGAAAAGCCAGAAATAAACAGAAATCTTGACATCATACTACAAGAAATCATCCAAGAAAACTGCCCTGATGTTCTTGAACAAGGAGACAAAATAGACATTGAAAGAGTTCATAGAACACCCGCTACACTAAATCTTCAAAAGACAACTCTCAGGAATGTAATTGCCAAATTCCAGACCTTTCAAGCTAAGGAGAAAATCCTACAAGAAGCCGAAAAGAGAAAATTCATATACCAAGGAGCACCAATCAGGATCACACAAGATCTGGAAGCTTCCACACTAAAGGACTGCAAGACCTGGAACGTGATATTCAGAAAGACAAGTGAATTGGGTCTTCAACCAAGAATCACCTATCCATCAAAACTGACTATATACTTCCAGGGGAAAGTATGGGCAGTCAAAAAATATAATATTTCCAATTATTTGTAAAGAAAAGACCAGAACTAAGTGGAAAGTTTGATATCCAAACACAAAGATCAAAAGAAACATGAAAAGGTAAATAAGAAAGAGAGGGAAAAGGGGAAAATGTTTTTTTCTTTTAATTCAAACTCTCTTCTTTAAGGGCTACAATTAGATCAAATTATATATATATATATATATATATATATATTTTAATATATGGGGAAAAGGTTATTTGTAACTCTCAAAAATTGTATTCATTATTATAATAATTAGAAGAATCATTCACAGGAAGAGATTAGAGCATTAAGGGCTATAAGATGATATGCAAGAAAAGAAAAAGAGAGGGGGGAATCGAAGATGGCACCAAGAGATACTTGAAGAAATAAAATAAATAGGATCATCTTTATCACACAAAGTTAAACATGGGAAGGGGAGGGGAAGAAAACTCTTATAAGAAGGAGAGGAAGAGAGTGCTAATAGGTAATACTTAAACCCTACTCAGTGAAATCAATTCTGAAAGGGAAGAGCATCCTGATCCATTGGGGTCTTGAATTCTATCTTATCCTTCAGGATAAGCGAGAAGGGAAAACTAAGGGGGGCAGGGGAGAGGGAGTACAAAAAGGGAGGGAAAGAGAGGGGGGAAGGAACTTGATAGACCCTAAAAAAACAAGAAGGGACAAAAAGGGAGGGGCCAGAAAGGAAAGCATATTAAGGGAGGGGATTAGGGAGACTGATTAAAAGTAAATCACTCATTTAAAAGGATATAGCAAAAGAAGAAAGGACAGAACTAGGAAAAGACATCAAAATGCTGGGGGATACACAAGTGACAATCATAACCTTGAAAGTGAATGAGATGAGCTCACCCATAAAATGAAAACAAATAGGAGATTGGATTAGAAGCCCAAATCCTACCATATGTTGTCTACAAGAAACACACCTGAGGCAGGTAGATACTCACAAGGTTAGAATTAAATGTTGGAGCAATACCTATTGGGCCTCAACTGATATAAAGAAGGCAGGAGTTACAATCATGATACCTGACAAAGCCAAAGTAAAAATAGATCTGATTAAAATGGATAGGGAAGGTAAATACATCCTGATAAAAGTGAGTATAGATAATGAGGAAATATCAGTAACCAACATGTACACACCAAATGGTATAGCATCCAAATCTCTAAAGGAGAAACTAGTGGAATTGAAGTAGGAAATAAATAGTAAAACTATACTAGTGGGAGTCCTGAACCTACCACTATCAAATTTAGATAAATCAAATCAAAAAATAAATAAGAAAGAAGTAAAAGATGTGAATGAAATCTTAGAAAAATTAGAGTTAATAGCTATATGGAGAAAAATAAATAGGGACAAAAAGGAATACACCTTCTTTTCAGCAACACATGGTACATTCACAAAGATTGACCATGTACTAGGTCATAAAAACATGGCAAACAAATGCAGAAAAGCAGAAATAATAATTGCAACCTTTTCAGATCATAAGGCAATAAAAATAATGATCAGTAAGGGTACATGGAGAGCCAAATCAAAAATTAATTAGAAATTAAATAATATGATTCTCCAAAATTGACTCATTAAAGAACAAATCATAGAAACAATTAATAATTTCATTGAAGAAAATGACAATGATGAGACATCCTTACAAAATCTATGAGATGCAGCCAAAGCAGTACTCAGGGGAAAATTTATATCCTTGAGTTCATATATTAATAAATTGTGGAGGGCAGAGATCAATGAATTGGACATGCAAATCAAAAAACTTGAAAGCAAACAAATTAAAAATCCCCAGAAGAAAACTAAATTAGAGGTCCTAAAAATTAAGGGAGAAATTAATAAAAATCGAAAGTGAAAAAACTATTGAACTAATATATAAGACTAGAAGCTGGTATTTTGAAAAAACAAACAAAATAGACAAAGTACTGGTCAATATAATAAAAAAAAGCAAAGAAGAAAACCAAATTAACTGTATCCTAGATGAAAAGGGAGAACTCACCTCCAATGAAGAGGAAATTAAGGCAATCATTAAAAACTATTTTGCCCAATTATATGGCAACAAATATGCCAAACTAGGTGATATGGATGAATATTTACAAAAATATAAATTGCCTAGATTAACAAAAGAAGAAATTGAATTCTTAAATAATCCCATATCAGAAAATGAAATCCAACAGGCCATCAAAGAACTCCCTAAGAAAAAATCCCCAGGGCCTGATGGATTCACAAATGAATTCTATCAAACATTCAAAGAACAGCTAATCCAAATACCAAACAAACTATTTGACATAATAAGCAAAGAGGAAGTTCTACTAAATTCCTTTTATGACACAAATATGGAACTGATTCCAAAGGTAGGCAGGTCAAAAACAGAGAAAGAAAACTACAGACCAATCTCCTTAATGAACATAGATGCAAAAATCTTAAATAGGATACTTGCAAAAAGACTCCAGTAAGTCATCATGAGGGTTATTCACTATGATCAGGTGGGATTTATACCAGGAATGCAAGGATGGTTCAATATTAGGAAAACCATCCACATAATTGACCATATCAACAAGCAAGCCAACAAAAATCACATGATTATCTCAATCACACAGAAAAAGCCTTTGACAAAATACAATACTCATTCCTATTGAATACTATTGTGCTCAAAGGAATAATAAAATGGAGGAATTCCATGGGAACTGGAATAACCTCCAGGAATTGATGCAGAGTGAGAGGAGCAAAACCAGGAAAACATTGTATACAGAGACTGATACACTGTGGTACAATTGAATGTAATGGACTTCTCCATTAGTGGCAATGCAGTGATCCTGAACAACTTAGAGGGATTCATGAGAAAGAACACTATCCACGTTCAGAGGAAAAACTGTGGAAGTAGAAAAACAGAAGAAAAACAACTGCTTGATTACATGGGTCGAGGGGGATACGATTTGGGATATAGACACTAGACACTAAATGAACATCTTAGTGCCATCATCAACAGCATGGAAATAGGTTCTGATCAAGGTCACATATAATACCCAGAGTAATTGGGCCTCTGCTATGGGAAGGGAGCTAGACATAGAAAGAATCACAAAATGTAAAATAAATAATTTCGACTACATCAAATTAAAAGGCTTTTGTACAAACAAAACCAATGTAACTAAAATCAGAAGGGAAACAACAAACTGGGAAAAAATCTTCATGGAAACCTCTGACAAAGGTTTAATTACTCAAATTTACAAAGAGCTAAATCAATTGTACAAAAAATCAAGCCATTCTCCAATTGATAAATGGGCAAGGGACATGGACAGGCAGTTCTCAGCCAAAGAAGTCAAAACTATTAATAAGCACATGAAAAAGTGTTCTACATCTCTTATAATCAGAGAGATGCAAATCAAAACAACTCTGAGGTATCACCTCACACCTAGCAGATTGCCTAACATGACAGCAAAGGAAAGTAATGAATGCTGGAGGGGATGTGGCTAAGTAGGGACATTAATTCATTGCTGGTAGAGTTGTGAATTGATCCAACCATTTTGGAGGGCAATTTGGAACTATGCCCAAAGGGCGATAAAAGAATGTCTACCCTTTGATCCAGCCATAGCACTGTTGGGTTTGGACCCCAAAGAGATAATAAGGAAAAAGACTTGTACAAGAATATTCATAGCTGCGCTCTTTGTGGTGGCCAAAAATTGGAAAATAAGGGGATGCCCTTCAATTGGAGAATGGCTGAACAAATTGTGGTATATGTTAGTGATGGAATACTATTGTGCTCAAAGGAATAATAAAGTGGAGGAATTCCATGGGAACTGGAATGACCTCCAGGAATTGATGCAGAGTGAGAGGAGCAGAACCAGGAAAACATTGTACACAGAGACTGATATACTGTGGTACAATTGAATGTAATGGACTTCTCCATTAGTGGCAATGCAGTGTTCCTGAACAACCCAGAGGGATCTATGCAAAAGAACACTATCCACATTCAGAGGAAAAACTGTGGGAGTAGAAACACAGAAGAAAAACAACTGCTTGATTACATGGGTCAAGGGGATATGACTGGGGATGTAGACACTAAATGATCACCTTAGTGCCATCACCAATAATATGGAAATGGGATCTGATCAAGGACACATGTATTACCCAGGGGAAGTACAATGTATTACCCAGGTTCTCACAAACACAGAGTCTATGGTGGTGAGGCTGTTTATAGATAAATTACGATGGGTAGTGGGGAACACCTGGGGAAAGCATGTAGCCAATACAACTCACAACTCTGAAACTACAGCACTTTAATGGCCTTTCTATTTCCAGATAGTCCTTACAAAGTTCACTGTGAGAAGAGGCATCAGTAATGGACAGGTTACTTTGCTACTAGGACCTACCTCCCAGGGTAGTTGTGATGATCAAATGAAATAATCTTTGTAAAATACATAGCATAGTGTCTGGCACATAGGAGCTACATAAATACTTATTTCCTTCCCCACCCTCTTCTAGGTTGGGCTTGCCCTTCATGGGGCATAGTGCCTCAGCGTCTCAGCTGGATGGTTCAATCCACTGACAAACTAGGCCAAGCAGGTCATTGTTGCTAGGCTGGATATCTTGAATATGGTTTCTCTGAAAGATAAATTATTCTGCCAAACTCCCTAGGTTCATTCTTATATAACTGTAGTTTCCACCAACTGCAGATCCAAGTTTGTCTAGGTGCTACTATGCACTTTCAGCTCTGAGTAGTGATGTACTTCTTCTTTTTAATTTAAACTTATTTCTTTCTTACATTAAAATACCCCAGGAACTCCCTCCTTCTCTCCTATCCCCCCCATTAGAGAAAGCATCATTTGACAAAAAGATAAATATGTAAAGGTACATCTTAGTTATTTTATTTATCAGTTCTTTTTTGGAAATGAACATATGCAAGTCATCCTTTGAACAATATTTCCATTGGTGTATATAATGTTCTCTTGATTCTTCTCATTTTTACTCTTTATAATTTCATGTTGTTTTTCTGTTTTTGTAGTTAATCTGCTCATTTCTCAGGGTGTAGTAATACTTCATTTCCAACTGATCAGCATCCCCTCAATTTTCAGTTCTTTGCCACCACAAAGAGATATGCTTCTTCAAAAGTGGTAGAGAAAAAAAGAATAGGACTTTTGATTGGGATAGACGGGATGACAAAAGAGAGAGTGAATAGCAATTCAATTCTTGAACAGGGATTTGATTGCCAGAATAGTTGGAGGTAGTAAAAAAAAAAAACACCTACTTGTCCTTGATGAATTCAGCTCACCTGTCCAGGCAGAACGACATCCCACAATATTGAAAGAAATGGCAGATATGTTTGCTAAACCACTGTCAAAAATAGTTAAAAGATTACAGGGGATGTTGGTCTGCCGCCCCCTTGTGGTAATAATAGTGATGACAACTTTAGGAAAGTGATGGAAATGTGAGCTAGTGAGTGACTCTCCTCAACCCCCACCTCCATGCCACACCATGTCCCAGCTATAACCCTGACTCCTAGTCCCTGCTAAAATATAGAATGATGTTAAAGTATTTCCTAAGAGCAATGCACCATAGGAGTTCCTGGGGCCAAGTTCCTGAGCCTTTCTAACAGTGCTACCCCAACCCCTATTAGCAACGGACTAATAGAGCCCGTAGTAACACTAGAAAGTGACCTTTGCCTGGAAGCTTGTCCCGGTGGCTTCTACCAAAGACCAATAGGATGCCCCATTAGACTACAGACTTCTCTTCTGCTAATTTAACCAACAGTGTACATCCTTGACTCTATGATGGTCCCATAGAACCAGACTATGACCTCTTTCACCCTGAACATAAACCATGGCTGGCTGATGGTGGCAGAAGAATGTTTTTACAGGGTGGATTGTAAAAACAGTAGATGGACTGAAACACTGACAGGAGCTCTGTGTCTCCTCCACATTGTTCGAAGTCTCCAGCGCTATCCAAGAGTTGGGGCTAGCACTATTCAAAAGTAACATGACCAAAACCATCAAAAGCTTTGATTATGTCTTGGGCAAATTGCAAGGCAAAACTCCCTCAAAGACACTTGTTAAAACAGTCAAGGAAGCAACAACGGATAAGAAAAATGCTCTTGAAATTACAGAAAAAGCCAAAGACCTGGCCAGCAAGAAGAAACAAGAGTAGCAAGCAACAGCAATAATATGTTTAAAGGATCCACTCTGCAGCCTCTATTTCTGCCTCTAAGTGGACCTCTAGGCTACCAGTTCTAGGGTTAAGAACCTCCTGTCCCCAGAGTGCCTGAGTAAATCTCAAGCACAAAGCAAGCCCATATACAACCCAGATCTTGTCCCATTACCCAACCCAGTTGTAATTTAACACTAAAAATCAATTTAAAGTGCTACAAAAAAAGGATTAATGATAGATCATGGAAAATTGAAAAAGTACCATAAAATGGGAGAATAAATACCTTGATTTTTGAAAGGAACAATGGAAAAGGAAGGGAGAGAGACATAAATACACACACAGAGAGGCAAGACACAGACAAGTGAGCTTGACTTTAAATCCTGGAAAAATTTATAGAAGTTCTGTAACTTTCTGGGTATAGTTTCAAATTGTTTTCTAGAGTGGATAGAACAACTGAATCTGTCTATTTTTTTCCATAATCCCTCCACTATTTGTCATTTTCCTTTGTTGTCATCTTTGCCTGTGATCACACAGCTAATCTTAAATGAGATTCAAATCCAAGTCTCCTTCGAGTTCAATACTTTCTACTATGTTGTAACCATCAATCACCATCTAGAAAGTCAGTCACCCCAAGAAACACACAACCTAGCAGGATAAATAAGCCATGTGCACAAATACAAAATGAAATACAAGTAAATGTGCAGTAAAAACATAATACTAGAATTGGAAGATCTAGAATGCAAATGCTAATGCCATCATCATGATAATTATAAAATTCAAGTCTTCAAATAATTCCTCCTTTATTCATATAATTTCAGTTATGTGTTTCTGACACAAGATTCATGTGAACTAAGGTCAGGTTAGGCAATTACCTTTGGGTCCATTTTCTGCTTAGTGTAAACTCCATTTGCTGCTGTGAAGATATCATTAAGGAATACAAAAATGTAGCCTTCCAAATTAAAACTTAGATCTGAGCTGATAGAGGAAGAAAATATTATTATTATTGTTGTTGTTATTATTATTATTTGAAACATTACATTATTGTTTCAAAGCCTCTTTTAAACAGTTTTATGTGTCTTCTAATGGTCAGCAATCAATGATTCCCATTCTTCTTTTAGTATACAGTTTGCTACTATCATCCTTTTGTTTTATCTTCAACTAGGAATCTAAGTCCAAAAATTAAACTCAGATAAAAATAATACATGGCCAAAAATAGACCAAAGGGAAATTAACTATCTTCTATTAAATATTTACCTATAACTTGGTGATTAAAACAATTTCTAATGGAAATGGATTGGCCAATTCTCTAAAAACTTTGCAAAATATAATTACGAAGTCAACTTTGGGTGACTGGGACTACAAAATTTTGCTTCCTCCTCAACCCACTGTAAAAACAAGACAACAACTCAGGAAAGGGACTGGGCTCTAACTCCCAAGATGTTGTGAATGTTGGAAGTAGAATTGGTGACCCCACCAACTAGATACACAGCTCATCTATTTAACCCTATAATCAGCCTGCAAAACATTCCTATCATTCTGCTCTTCAAAGACATTATGTACGTATTATTTTCTTACCTTTAGGACAGTCTTTAATATCCATTTTAACCAGATTTCAGCTTTGTAGAAATGAACATTTTAATGAGAATGCATAGTGTAGTTCAATCTGGCATGAAATCCACCAGTAACAGTGGTTATTGAGCCAGAATTAACTAAAAATTAATAGAATGATATACCAACAAAATATAACAGAATGACAAGCATTTCATAAGGAATCATGCAAAATTAGAGAATGATATTTTAAAAATTATCTAGTCTAATTCCCTCAGTTAATATCTAAAGAAACTGAAATCCAGAAAAATTTGACTTACTCGAGGTCAAAAGTATTTTGTAAAAACCCAGAATTCAGGTTTCCTGAATATTTAGTTCAGTTGCTTCCACTACATTAAATTAGATTTTTGCTTTTAATAGAGGCACTGCCAGTAATTTGTCCTTTTTTTAAGGAAAAAATGGTATTTCTGGATATTTACATCAACCCAGATTTGTAGAAATAATTCAGAATTTTGTCTTTGGGGATTCATTGTATACAACTGCAAATCAGAAAACCTTGATTTTCTGCAAGCCACTTTTCATTGGGTAGGAGAATGAGTATATTTACTGGAAGCAACAACAACTATTTTTACCTGTGAGAGCATACAAGTAAGGGTTCCAGAAAATTAAAAAAAGAACAATATGAAAATCACAACATTCTTTGGGGGTGTGCCTGCTCCTAAATTCATCATGACACTGTTGTTATCAAATGGCTAGTAGAATGTCAGGAGGCAGAGACTGAAGATTGTTCTTCTCCTTACCACCTCAGTACCCTGCTCCACCCCCCACATATATACACACATACTTTTTTTTTTAACTACTTCAGTTACTTTTCCTTTGTCCAATTTACCAAAAGTTTCTCTGTGGAAAAACAGGAAGATAGTCCAGTGGATAGAGTACTGGGCCTGGAGTTAGGAAGACTCATCTTTCTGAATTCAAATCTGATCTCAGACACTTACTACCTCTGTTTCTCTGGGCAAGTCACTCAAATCTGTTTGCCTCAGTTTCTTCATTTGTAAAATGAGCTTGAGAAGGAAATGAAAAACCACTTCAGTATCTTTGCCAAGAAAACCCCAAATGGTCAGACATGACTGAAAATGACTAAACAGCAACTATATTTCTACCCACTCTTTGAAAAACTGTTTTTTTTTTGTTTAAAGCACAATTCATCAAAACTGGCAACTAAGGTTTTTAATATTTTACTTTTTAATTTTAATAACAAATTTCTACATAAGTTTTCCAAAATTATATGATCTAAATAATCTCCCTTCCTTCTTCCTTCCCCCATTCCCTGAGCTGGAAAGCAATTTAATCTTGGTTATACATGTATTATCATGCAAAACATATTTCCATATTACTCATTTTTTAAGCAAATAATCTTATAAAACCAAAACCCCAAAACATATACCCAAACAAACAAGTGATAAATCATGTTTTCATCTACATTCTATTCCAATGATTCTTTTTCTGGAGGTAGATAGCAATCCTTTTATTATTCAATATTTTAAAGATGAGATGCTTTTCTACTCTTCCCAGAATCTATGCACACATAGTCTGAAAGTCTTACTTTATCATAAATGCATAGCCATTGTTATACTTCAGTTTTAAAAATATGAAAATAATCTTAGTGACAATGTATTCAATTTAATTCAACAAACATTTGTTAATTGCTTACTACTGAGAAAAACTGCGGGGAGTAGTGTGAATTTTAAAACTAATCCGCCCTACTCAGACCGTACTTTAGAAGATCTGATTTAGCTATTTCCTGATTAGTAACAATGGAGATACTTGGTTTAACAGAATCAAGTCTTGGGAACTCTACATTTCTCCACCCTACTTAGTTTAACAAGGTCAGGAATGTGTGCACCATACTCAAGTATCTAAGAAGATGGCCTTCAACAGACATGTGCAGAAACAGCGGACAGACCCCTGAGCGACATGTCCTAAGTCAAGCTAAGCTATCATTGGTACAAATGAGATGCAGGAAATTGATGTAAAACTGTCTATATAAGGCACGTCACTTGCTTTCTTCACCCTCTTTTCCCAGAGAGGTATCTCTGGCTAGCAGAGTGCTAAGGATTCCGAGATCTTGGAGTGGTGGCAGCTTTTTGTCTGGGTTTTGGTGGTGAGTTTGCCCTTGAGCTGATTCAGGTTCAGGCATTTTGGCTGAGCCCTCTTGGAGTTCAGGCTGATTCATTCCTCCTTCACACTCCAAACCCTTACTTTCTAGATCCCCTAATCTTCCCGCCTGGTACAAGCCAGGCGAGAGAAATCCTTCACCCTTTCCTTCTCCCTTCTTCTTATTTTCTTTCCACTATATTAATTAAATCACCATAAAATTTCAGACTGACTTGGGTATTTTTATTTTATTATTTGGGATATCCATGGTGACCAATAATTAATATAATTTAGGTCACAATGCTAAAATTATCCTTTACAGTTTACAAAAGGCTAGATCTGAAATCAGAAGAAACATAGGTTCCAATACTTCACAGGGTATGTGTTTTGTAGAAAATCAAATAACCTCTCTGAGCTTCAATTTCCTCATTTGTAAAATGAAGACAAAGAGAAGGCCCATCTCCCAGGATAACTGTAAAGAGTTAATGCAATAATGGCAGCCAGATGGTTCAATGGATAGAATACTGGGCTTGAAGTCACCAAGTCCTAACTTCAAATCTAATCTCAGATACTTATTTGCTATGTGACTGAAGGTAAATCATTAACTCTCTTTCTACCATAAATTTCCTCAACTATGAAATGGGAATAATAATGGGAGCAGCTATGTGGTTCAGTGGATAGAGAATCAGGCCTAGACACATGAGGTCCTGGGTTCAATTCTGGTCTCAGACACTTCCTACCTGTGTGACCCTGGATAAGTCACCTAACCCTAATTGCTTACCTCTTACCACTCTGATACCTCATATCAATTTTAAGAGAGATGATAGGCTTTTCTAAAAAATTAATTAAAAAATTTTAAGAGTCAATCAAGCAATATATGAAAAAGGGCTTTGTTCATCATAAAGTGTTAAAAGGCATAATGTCAATAAATATAATAATAATTTGTTTCAGATATTATTATTACTATATGAAGGACACTGTATAGGTTAGGTGCTGGAGATACAAAGAAAGGTATGAGTATGGGTATAGGTATGAATCAGATCCTGCTCTTGAGAAGTTTACAATCTAAAATTGGGCATACATTTGGGCTATTGCATTTAACACAGTAGAGGAGTATAGCATGGTATTGTACTGAAAGTGAAGATAGTTGAATTCCTGTGAATTTTTAAAATTGTGAATGCCAAAACTGTAAAGGGTTTGGGCCAAAACTGGTAAAGATAATTTTTAGTGTTTTGACTTAAAATCTAAATAAGTGGTCGCCATGGGAAATTCCCCAATGTGAAAAGTAAGTAAAATTAACAAGATATTCCCACATGGAACCCAGAAATTTGTGCTATTTATAAAGAATTGTCATTAAAACCCTAAAACTGAGCTTGTTAATCTTTTTTTGCATCATGAGCAATGTCAGAATGTTGGTGAAATTAAATGCATATATAAGACATAATATTTCAAAGGAAACCAATTTTAATGAAGTAACTTTAAAAAAAAAAGTTCATGGACCCCAATTAAGAATCACTGACCTAAAATATCGACCAGATAACATTTACTCAATCACAGTAGAAATCTAATATACTTAACTACTTATCTAGGTAGATAAACTATATATAAAAATATTTTTGGTAATTAGGAACAATGAAACTTCAACAGACTTCATAGGATCACCATTTTCAGACTATAAGAGACCACAGAGGTCACCTAGCTCAACCTTATCACTTTTCACATAAGGAAACTGAGGTCCAGGGAAGATAAGTGAGTTGAGTACGGTCACCAAAATAGTGATAAGTTTTAATTCAAGTCTTCTAGAATCAAATCTACTTTTTTTTTCTTTCTAAACCACTACGTATTCCTATCTCTTTCCCAGTCCAGGTGGGGCTTTTATAGATGCCTTTTTAGCTGAGGTACTTCTAATGTAAACTGTCCTCCTTTAGGTAACCATAAAATGTTTTACTTTTCCATGACCAGGAAGGCATTTCTCAATTATTGTAGTTAACTTGACCTAAATTATGTTTGCAGCAGCTGCTTTTTTCCTTCTTGCTTCAGCAACCACGGGGTGCTCCAATTTTAGTATTAATGAAAATATTGATCTCAGTAGGCAGCCTGATACAGATCACCCTCATCTGAAGTTTCTTTTCTCCTTTTTACATGAGTAGAATAGATTTTATGATACTGAAATACGGTGAGCAGCTTTGTAGCAGCTGATTCTCAAACGAGTCAGTTATTCCCAAACATCTGAGCAATCTTCTCTTTCAACCATAAAAGTGCTCTATATTCCACAGCCAGACACACAACTGAATTTAGGATTGTCCTTCAATGTCAAAAGAAAGAAATATTATTACGGAATGAGAACTGAAAGTCTTACCAAGCAGCTATAAAAGCCCCAAGAATGATGGCAAAGACACTAACTATGATGTTCAGTGAGTGCTGTTTTCTGTAAAAGAAAAGAAAAAAAGAAACACAGATCACTGTTAGAATATAGAACAAATGCCTAAGAAGAAAATGCCAAGCATAGAAGACATTCTAAGATTTATTGGACGATTGATAATTCCCACCAGACCGAACACCTTCCACCATATGTAGCCTGCTGAATGGAAGGGAAAATCTTTGTTCATACTGAACAGATGTTGTGACCAAGCATGGCACCAGTGGCTCTAGAAGCCATGTATCGAACAGAAATGTTCAAAGGAAAACTACTACTGTGGCAGCTCTGAACAGAAATAAAAAACGCTAATCAACATCAAAAAGTAATCCCCACAGCCAACAATGTAAAAATGTAATTGACGTGCCGACTACAACATTACCAACTTTTATTGTAATGAATATATTCTGGTCTTACATTAGGATCAATCTAGCACGAATGCCCTGCCATTGTGCAATTTGGCATGCATTCTAACAAGTTTAGGAGACTGACTTACTGAATTCTGCTCCAATCACTGCAGGTTCTTCTTTTAAAAACAAACAAAACAAAAGCCTCTACCTTCTGCCTTAGAATCAATCCAAAGTATCAGTTCCAAGGCAGCAGAGTGGTAAGGGCTAGACAATTGGATTGAAGTGACTTGCCCAGGGTTATGTAGCTTGGAAGTGTCTCGCCAAATTTGAATCCAGGATCTTCTGCCTCTAAGCCTAGCACTGTGGATACACTGAGTCATCTGATTGCCCCTTGAAGGCTATTCTTGAAGTCTAGGGGTTTTTTTTTAAGATTTTTTGAATAAATTAATATCTCCCTAAATTAACAAGCTGTATATTCAGAGTAATGGCATTGATTCTTCTTGACAAACAATCCTAATACTCATATTTTCCCTCCCCACTCTTGTATAGGGAGAGACTATAGTTCTCTCAGAATATTGTATATATTGTCACTTATAGCTGCCATATTAGTTGGCTGTGAAGAACTGTTGGGTTTTGGCTTTTTTTGTTTGTTTGTTTGTTTTGTTTTTTGCTTTGTTGTTATTATTGTTTCAGTGGGTAGCTTGCTGTGTGGTAGAAAGGGAAAAGTTTATTCAGGGACAAAGGTGATACAAAACCAAAAGATATCAACAAAATTAGGGTTTTTATGATGGATAGAAGGATTACAGTATTAGGAAAGGAAAAAGAAATACTGGAAAAAAAATCACCTGAGTATGATCATTTCCAGGAACAATGTAAGTGGAATGGTAAACTTCCTGAGAACTGTAAACATGGGCAAGCTGTGAGAGAAAGATCCAAGTACATAAGGCATTAGAGAAAAAGCATTTGTATTTGTTTTACATCTAATTTCATGAGGCACAATGAATCAATGGATGAACTGCAAGGAATTAGCAGCTTGACTATTTAATTCTACCCTTCATATTAGAAGCTTTTGTGAAGATTTCATCCTTTTTAGAGGCTAAGAACAAGATTTGAACAGAGATTCTTACATGGCAATTCAATGTATTAGGACCTGAGCTCTCAAGTTAATTCTCTCAATAAATAGGTAGGAAATGTTGATGATCACATCAGAATACATGGAAGTACTAAAGGAAACATCTTCTAGCTTTCCCTGAACAGGGCTGAAGGTATATTATGAACAGCACTAGAATCAGAATTCTGTTTACATAAACCTTAAAGATCATAAGTTGTTAATGAAAAGTAACTCAATTCAATTCTAGTTTGGTAAATATGTACTAAGCACTTATATGGTCGGTGAAAGATGAAAAGACTGAGGAAACCGAAGTTTGAGCTTCTAAACATATGCAGTTATTAAACAGTTTGTGGCAATTACCCCCAAAATTCGAACAAGACCCCTTCCTCAACTTAGGGCTGGATCCTGAATATAGAGGAGGCAGACTTTATCAATTAAAAACAATTCATCAGATAAAAGGAAACAATACGTTATGTAATCTGATTTCTAATTGGGAAAAATAGGGACTTCCCAAGTTAGAAAGAAGAGAATGAATGAATAGGTGCAATTCCCCAATTTAGAAAAGGTGTTCCACTCCTCCAAGTATCTGTGAACAATTAAAGAAACATGGAAATATAACTGGTCAGAATGGGGCCACTTTTCAGATAAGACATATGGGTTGTCTGAGATGTAAAATTATAAGAAAACTCTTCAAATCAATCTGAGGATCTGATTGCATTTCTGGTCAATATAACCTAAGTCTTTGGTTAAGGGTCTCTAAATAACAGGTACAAGCAGTCCAGTTTCTCTGAAAAACAAAGCTAGGTTTAAACAGTACAATAAGGTTTTTCTCCCAATTCCCACAATTATATAAACTTTTCTCACAATTTTGACTAGACCCATAATTGAACAGACACTGTTAGCTCTAGAATTAAGCCCCAACATGGAGTCAGTGTGGTTCAATCAATTCCCATAATTAACTACTTGCCATAGCAATCCCCTCAATTCCCTCAATTTTCTGAAGTTACAGTGTGCCAAGTATTATATGTGTACTTTTATTTTCTGAAAGCAAAGGGGGCAGAAACTTCTGGTTAACAAATAGGTGAAAAGTCATTTTTAAATATTCTATTTAGTGCTTTAGGAGCCCACCATAGATACTGATTTCTTTCCCCTCAACAAAGCATTTGAAATATTTTAAAAAATCCAATAATTATGGATGAACAAGTTGTAGCACATGGTAGTAATGGAATAATATTATACCATAAGAAATGATGAACAGAATGAGCTTAGAAAATAGCCCAAGAACTATATTTCTGTACTCAACTCATATGTATTATTCCCTCTGTTGAAGGGTTTAGGAGAATTTGAGGTTCAAATGTCATATCAGTTCTCCTTTTTCATTTTATAGACTTCTACTAGCACACCCTGATTGTGTGATTCCCAAGAACTTTTACCAACCAAAATCCAGAGCTTCCTGATTAAAGAAGAAATTTCTAAGCAGTCAAAAAGAAATAATTTAAGTAGTAAAATGTCATAGTCAGTATCACACATTATTTAGCAGCCACCACTGTAAAGGAGTGGAGATATTAGAACATTATATTCCAAAATGAAAAAGACATGGAATTATATCCCAGGTGACCTTTAAAAGGAAAGAGAACCTCCTAGCATTCCTGATGAAAAAGTCCAGAGCTGAACAGAAACTCTGAAGTGTAAACACAGGAGTTAAGAGAAAGATAAAAAGGTAATCATGAGTGTTTATAAGGATCTAGAAAAAGATTAACTGTTTACATTCTAATATGAGAAGATATGTGTTTCCCACCAGAATACTATTATCCTCAGGGTCATAGAAGTTTAATTTATAAAGAGGTCCTGAGAGTGGCTCTGTTATGTTTTGGTGATCTTAAAATACAAATGAAAAAAGAAGATAGGGAAAGAAAACAGAAGGGGAAAATTTTGCATAATGAGGATGTTCAAGCAGAAGTCTATAGGAGAAAGGAGAGCTGACACTTGAACCTCACACTCTTTTAAACTGTTCAAAAGAGTGAAAAATACATACCGAAAACTGAGTACAGAAATACATTTCATTCAACAGGGAAATCAAGAAGAAAGAGAGAAGGGGGATAAGATTAAGGAAGAGATTAGTCCTAAGCAAAACAAACTCTTATCAGAGGATATACAAAAAATATTTATAGCAGCTCTTTTTGTGGTGGCAAAGAATTGGAAGCATATTGGGTAATGGCTAGGCAAGTTATGAGATACAAGTGTGATATAATACTATTATTCTGTAAGAAATGAAGGGTATGGTTTCAGAGAAATCTGGAAAGGCATGGTGAGCTGCCCCCAGACGTCTTATGGGTGGGATACCTTGTGATTTAGAACACAGTCATGGTACATGTGGAATACCAACCACCCCTTTAATTCCTTACATATGGGAATCTCACCCTTGGAAATCCATTCTTGAATTTTTTTTCCTGTTACTTTCCCACTTGTTATTGAGATTTTTGTTTTATTGTTTTTGAAAGGTTATTTTAATTCTCTTTTGTTTGAGGGTATTGCTAGTAATGATTTTAAATTTTAGACTTTTGTTGATGCTATCTGGAATACTGTGCTCTTCACATTTATTGTAATTTTATTTCTCAATTACTTAATTTTAAATAGTTTTGTATTTAATATTTTTTTATTTTTTTCCATCCTGACATTTGAAATCCCATTTTGCCTTGTTTCATATTTTGCTCTTTTATTTTGCTTACAATTAGATTTTCACTTTTCACTCCAGAAATTTCCATTTTTTTCTCTTTATTATGAGCAGGCTATTACTATAGATCCTTTTGGATGCATTTGCCATTTTGTTTTTATTTTGGCAACATACCAATTTTGCATACATTTTGCTGATCTACTATGTTTCCACTGTATTTCCATTCTATCCACTTTATTTCTAGAAAGTCCTGATTTATTATTGCTAGTTTAACTTTCCATTTTGGGGGGTGTTTTTTCTAGCGTCTTAGGGACAATCATTTCTCCCTTAGCCTTTATGAAACTGACACAAAAACTGTTGTGCTATTAATGCTACTATTATTAACGTATGTATCATATTAATGAGGTGTCAGATTTAGGCAGTGATAAACACGAGCAAATGTTTGATTTACTACATGTTTGTATATTTAGTGGCTGTACTTGGATACCATGTTGCTATGGTCCTGGGAGGGGAGGGGTTTGTATCGGCTTGCTGATAGGGCTACTTCCACTTTGACACTATAAACTTGAGGAAATATCCCAACACTTTCTTAGTGTGCCTTCCTGATTCCTTTGGTCACTCATCATCTCTAATTCTACAATTTTTAGAAAAATATTTGAGAATTTGTATATCCAATAGAATCATTCTGTACCTTCTTTATTCCATTTTCTAGGCCATACTGTATACTTCTATGTTCACATTTTCTTCATCTCTTATTCTTTCTACCACAGTCATCTTCATATAGAAACAGTCTGAAATAGTGGATAGTTCAGTGATCTTGGACTTGAGAGACTTGGGTTCAAATCTTTCATCAAATACTTAGTAACTGTGTAACCACGAGCAAATTATTTAATTTCTCAGAACTTTAGTTTCTTCACTTACACTCCCTTCTTTACAGGGCTCCCGACAGGACAGCACTTTAAATTAAGTCATAGATCAAGAATTTTAAGAGACCTCAAAGGTCATGTGGTTAATCCCCCTCATTTTACAGAGAAGCAAGCTGAGGCCCAAGAAGGCTTGGCCAAAGTCGCAGCATATTAGAGGCAGGATTTGAACCAATGTTTTCTGTCTCAAAAATCAATGCTCTTTATACTATATTAGCAAGTTAATAATGTCAACAAAATCTATCATTAGGAGACTAAATGATACTGAAATATACAAATATAAACACAAATTTTACATACTTCTAGTACAAAACTGACTGTGACAGCTTTATTTTTTCCATGTAAAAAATCTAACAGGACAATTGATAAAAGCTTATTATATGAAATGGTAAGGTGGGGAGGACAAACAGAAAGTGAAGTTTCCTATTCTTATAAATGAGCCTGCCTCTTGTAACTTCTCTGTCTTCACTTTCATTTACACCTGCTACTTTATAGCATCTACAGATTTTTTAAAAAAACCCTTACCTTCTGTCTTAAAATCAGTCCCCTGTATTGGTTTCAAGGCAGAAGAGCACTAAGGGCTAGGTAATGAGGTTTAAGGACTTGCCCAGAGTCACACAGCTAGGAAGTATCTGAGGCCAGATTTACACCCAGGACCTCCTATCTCCGGGCCTAGTTCTCAATCCATTGAGACACCTAGTCACCCCCTGCAGCTAACAGTGTATTATAAGGGAATAGATTTCAAAGAGGGCTTAACTAATTAAATTTTTTAAAATTAAAGTTTGGATATAAAAAGAAAAAATGAATTCATGTAAATCAGGCTAAAAATGAATCCTTAATGTCTTAAAATCCAGAATGTTCTAAGACTATATAAGTTATAGTTTCTTAACTTCTTCAGTGGAGGAAGTTTATGTGCCAGACATTTCCTAAACTAATGAAATCATAAGTCCAGACCCCCCCCCCAAATGCAACTCAAACAGTACGGTATTTTGATTATTTCTCCTCCAAACCTACACAATTAACAAGTGATATACCTTCAGCTACATTTAATCTTAACGGTACCTTAGTTTACTTGTGCTTGCCAATCCACTTATATGATTTCCAACATAAAGGAGAGGCAGAGGAAACACCTGCAATTTTAAAAAATGAAAGTGTGGTAACTATTGTAGATCTAACATGTTGTTTTACTTTTCAGCTCAAATGTGTTCTATGATCACGTCGAAGTTGCTTCCCAAGAATAATGATGGATTTGCATCCACCCATCTCATTCTCTTTCCCAGAGCCTGCTACGCAATCAAGGCTGTGCATCTGTAAAATAGTTGATGACAGTCAAAAGTGCAGCTGATGGATGAGAAACAAGAAGCCATGTCCTTGGTCACCTCAGAATGATATCTAATCAGTTGAGTCATTTAAACGTGAGTATTTATCCTTGTAAAGTATAGCTTGAGGGATATCCTCAAAACATCCTTTTCTATTTATGGATTTCCATACTTTTGAGATGGGTACATCAAATGAGGCAGCCAAAGTCAAATGGGGAACCAGCAGCATAGTTCTGACACGCAAATTCACTGAGTTAGCCATAAAGATATTGTTGGGAAGCTACTAAAGAAAATGAGATGCATAAGAAGTCATAGGCAGTTTTGAAGGAAAAAAACACCTTCGTCCTTCATGTCATGAAAATTCAATATGAGACATATGTTTTAAGCAGAGGCACCTTAAAGCTTAGGGATATAGAGGAGAGAGTATCTAATCCAAAACACAGATTCAATTCCTGATTCTAACATCTACTTCCTGTTGGCAAGGCAAATTTCTCACCTACAAAGTAATGTGACTGTGGGCAAGTCACTTGAGCTTTCCAAGCTGTCGTCTCTTTATCTCTAGAATGAGGGTAATCATACCTGTAAAGCCCTAGCATAGAGGGTTGTTGTAGGACTCAAACAAGATTACATATATAAAGTTCTTTGCAATATATAGAAAGTCCTCTCTCTCTACGGGGTGTCTGAAATGTTTTAAAGCTGTTAATGCTTAAAACTCAAAGTCTTAATAGCTTAAAATTGCCTCAAGACATTTGGGACTCCCCATCTGTCACCACCACTACTACTACGACTACCACCACTAGTAGTAGTGCTGCTGCTGCTGCTGCTGCTCCTGCCCCTGCTGCTACTACAGTTGCAACTATGACATGAGGTCACAGCCTTACACAATAGAGTTAACACAGCCCTTCTTATGCATTTGTAAAAACTCCCCTACAAGTCAGGGAATGTGTTTTGTTCTAGAACAATAACTCTAATCACTAGAATAAGTCACTAAACATTCTTTCACATGGTGAGTGGTTTAAAACAGAGGGTGACGATTTTGCATAAAAGATTTGGCTTTAAGATTTGTCTTAAAGAAGCTGGAATGATAAAGTCTAGCAGAGTCAGCAGTCTAGTTTTCATTATGTAGATCATGTGGATTTCACCTGCAAAGGATTTCCAATCTCTCCCTGGGCATAACAACTAGAAGAGGTAGTGAGACCTAATATATAAAAGCTGATGGAAATTCAACATATTATCATGAACTCTGTTCAAAGGGATTTTTTTCCTTTAAAGCAAACAAAAAGGAAACCCAAATTCTACTGTATATCAATAGAAATCAAAATCAGTCCACAATGCAAAAAAAAAAAATTCCCATTCCATTTACCATACTTTAAGTGGATTATTTATTTACATATTGTGTTGCAGATTTCTCATTTCACTTGCCACAATAATAGGGTAAGGAAGGTACTAAGATTGGTAAAGACCCTAGGAATTTGCTCTTCCCATCACATGACTTGTGTTTGACCTAAAAGATCTAGAGAACTCCCATGTCAATGGGGGGCCGGGGGGGGGGGGGGGGGGGGGGGGAGAGGTCCTGCAGGAAAAACTAAGAACTGGTACTGAGAAACTGAGTGTCCTTCTAACTTTCACTATTTAGGAATAAGGGAACTCTCAGATGAAACTCTCTCTGCCAATGTAGACTAGCCACTACAACCTAACATTTTTTAGGAAGTTGCCTAAAACACTGAGAAATTAAATCATTTGCCAGAACCACATAGACAGTATGTGTCAGAGAAAGGATTGAAAGATAGTCAAGTCTTTCCAGCTCTGATGCCAGCTTTCTATCTACTCAGCCTCCCTCACCTACCCCTTTCTCATCACCCCCACCGCTCATTTACTTTATATTCTTTGACATTCTTAAAGATTTTCCATAATAATCATAATTATTTTTGTTACATACCTTTATAGGAATGTTTTTGTTAAAATCAGGGAACTGAATAATTTTATTTAGCTTAGATACATATAGTATCACTATGGTTGTTGCCATCTGAAGAGAAAGAAACACCAATAAAATGTATGGAAAAGCACTTATGCATTAAAAATCTTTAAAAGTAAAACAAATGTCATAATAAACATTATAAGAAGTTTGATTTTATGATATTCAGAAAAATTCATTCCTGACACTATTTTGTTCTTCTGGTCATTCTAGGCAGGTATTATTATTTCTATAAACAATTTAATATGAGAAAAACATTTTTTAAAAATCTTACCCTTCATTTTAAGCACCTTGTTTTATACCAAATAGAAGTCATGATTTTTGTTCTTAAAAGGGATAAACTATTTACATTACTGAAATTTATCTACCAAGGCGGTAACGATTAAAAGGGCTGCTCATTAATAAATAGAAAATTTAAATACTTTTTTTTAAATACAAAAAGCTTCCTTCCAAATATTATACATATTTCTTCTAGTGGGCCCAAAGAGATTTCTTTCCAAGTCCAGTATGCACAAAATGTAAAGAGCTATCACATAGTGGTATGATAAAGGCAACTACCAATAATAACACATGCTTATGTAGCACTTTAAAATTTATCATCAAGTGATTTCTCCTTTTTTTTTGCAGAGATGAGAGAGTACAAATGTAGAATACCGCAATATAATGCCAGGCTTATTTGATGTGGTAGATAGGTTTGATGAAATTCTTCTCTCCTTTCCCTTTTTTATTCTTTGCCAGCAGAGATAACTCTTAGGGAAAGGGAGCAGGAAGACATATGGAAGGAGAAGTAAGTGATATAAAAAAATAAGAACAAAAACAAAATTGATAAAATGTATTTTTTAAATTAATAAGTGATTTCCTAACAATTAACTACCTTGTGAGGTAAGTCTTAGAACTGGAAGAAATCTTGGAGCAATGGATATTTATAGCATTCCAAGTTTATAATGTACTTTATAGAAAAATAATTTCCACTTTGATGTTCACAAGAACCTTGTATGGCAAGTGCTATAGATAAGATCCATATTTTCCAGATTAAAAAAAAAATTAAGAGTGAAAGAGGTAAGAGAGGTGAAGAGCCTTGCTCACACTAGTAAATCTTGGAAGCAGGATTTTAAGCCAGGTCTTACTGATCCCAAACCTACCACCTTCCCTCTGTTTGTTGTGTCTCTCTCAATGTAGGCTATAGCTAGAAAATAAGATCCCCATGAAAGGAAAGAAATATGTATAGATTTTTTTTCCTTTCAAAGAGATCTCTTTGAATGAAGGAATGAAAGGAAATCATTTGTTAAGTGCTATTATGTACCATGTGTTCTATCAATGATCTCACTATAAAACAGGCAGTGAAATATCACTTTAAGGCAGCATTTTGTTCTATGGAATGAATGGTTTTTAAGATAATGAATAAAGGAAAAGCCCAGTAAGATTCTATATTCTCTATATCTCTATATCTTTCAGTCAATTGTGGGAGGGTAGAGATATGGTCCATGGTACAGAGCATCACTTGTGAAAGTCTGCTTGTTCCCTACAAATGTCTGAGTAATGAGTAATCTTCACTAAGGATGCCTTTTATATATATATATATATATATATATATATATATATATATATATACACATACATGATGGATTGGAGTATAAGGATTCAAGGCAGAGAGGCAAAGGTGGTGATACTTGTAATAAGCCCTGCAAGAGGTGGTGAAGACCCAAATCATGATAGTGATTGTAAGGACATATGTGAAAGATGTAAAGTTTGAAAGTAAAAGTTCTGGCACCTAATTGGATATGTCAGCATGATTCTAAGGAAGGACCTAAAGACAAGAGTGATATTGCAAACCTAGGTAAGCTGGAACAATGATAGTGCCATCACTGGTAATAGAGGAAATTCAAAAGATTGGTGGGCTTTGGTGATGTGCCGCTCTGGACTTAGGTCTCCTGGACCTTGAAAAGTAAACTCAGACTGTTGTCAGGACTGTATAAAAGATATTTATAAGAGATGTAATACAGGCAGGTGCTAATATAGTACTGAACATGGAGACAGAAAGATATAGTTTAAATACTGCCTCTACCACTAGTTGTGTGGCCATGGGCAAGTCAGGACTTCTCTGAGGTCGTTTCCTCATCTGTAAATCAAGGACAATAATACTTAAGTTGGATGTGAAGCCCAAAAGAGATAATGTATGATAAGTATGTTGTAAACTTTAAAATGCCATCTAAAATCTTATCATCATTTTGTTTTGAAAAGTGGATTGAAAGAAATTTAAGGAAAACATGTTTATTCATTTTTCATAATTACTTTCATTGTTATCTCTATTTCTTACACAATTTTAGAATGGAATTGGGTTTTATCAAAGTCAGATTTTCAGGGGAAAGTATCAGCCTGATACAACAAATTACAACTGTTTTATCTGTGTATAACCAGTTTATGAAGATTTTTGTCTAGCTAGTTAAGAAAATGAGTAGTCTCATTCAGACTTGGTTATTATGCAAACCTGAGATTTAAATTCAGAGAAATGGAAAAAGAGGGAACCTTACTGTGATAACAAAGATTTTATCTGGGGATTCATCATAAGAAAGTTTCTGAATATCTTTCTTTTTACAACAAATTCTATTTTTAAAATGTTATTTAAACAATTGCATTTTAAGTATTTATATGAAGTTTTTCATATAAAGTCAGAGTGCAGAGAGGAATGACTTCAGTCAGAAAGATCTAGATTCAAATCCTCCCCCTGACATGATTCTAGATAAGTCATTCAATCTCACATTGTCTCAGGCAGTTTTCTAGAAAGGCCAGTTATTAAGAAGCCATTGCTCTAAATTGATAAAGGAAGTTCCTTACCAGGAACCAGTTCCTTTTGCTATAAGAATCACTGGGTCCACTCCAAAAAAGAGTTGCCAGGAACATAATAATACTAGAATTTGAGAATACTGAATAGTCTTGGTATTGAAGGCAATGGAAATAAAATTAGAATTCATTTGTATTCTTTCAGGAGAATAGTCCCTCTGACTAATACTTATTCTATGATTTTTATCACAGCTTTAGATCTAGAAGGCACTTAAAACCATTCCAAACACTTCATTTCAAAATCCACTCTAAAATCAGATTACTGGTTTTCTATTATTTTATAAACAAAAGCATTTAAAACTTTGGCAGCAATACTACTATTAGATAAGAAGTTGGTTTGTTATACTTACCTGTCCAATTCCAAGAATTAAGGGTGATGGGAAACTACAAAGAAAACAGAACAATAAATACACTTAGTACATAAAAAAGTTGGTGAAATGGCAAAATATGCATAATAAAAATAATGTGAATATACCTAGAAATTTCTCAATGTAAAGGCAAATGTTCAATTTAAGGGTACCCATTAATTTTTCAAACTGAGAAGACTAATTAGTGGCATTTTTTAAAAATCTCAAATATTTAGCCAGATAACTTGATTATAAAATTCTATTTCCTTTTCTCCAAACTGCTCCTGCTCAAAAAAATTTTTGTAAAGTCATCCATTCTTATATTTATAAGGGATCTCAAAGTTCAGCTAGGTAAGCCTATATATAAACAAAAATCACTGAAAAATTACTGGTATAAAGATGTTTTGAAAGGAAATCCTTCTAGGTGAGGGTTAGTATAGTTGGCTGATGAGGTCCTATTCAAATGTAAAGTTGTAATTCTATGACACTCAACAGCTTAAAATATCAATAAATATTAATAATAATAGCTAGCATATGTGTATGGCTCTAAAGTTTGCAAAGCACTTTACAAATATCATTTAATCCTCACCACATTTTATAGACGAATAAACTAAGGAAGACAGTAATGAAATGACCTACCGAGGATCATGCTGCTACAGTCTAAGGCCACATTTGAACTCAGGTCTTCCTGAATCCAGGACTCTATCCACTGCTCCACCTAGCTGCCTCACTAAATATAATACTACATATGTGATCTGACCAGAGTAGACTAGCTCTTTCCTAATTCTAGATAGATGCAAGCTAAAATCTCATTACAATACTCTTTACTCATATTGAGTTTGCAGTTTACCAAAACTCCTAAATCTTTTAAAAAGATGAACTACTATCTATTCACACTTGCTCCATCTTAAATTGCATGAATCTGAATTTTTAAAACACAAGTTTTCACTTTTATGCTTATTAATTTTTATTCAGTTAAACTGACCCAACATTCTAGTCTGTCAAAATCTTTTGTGTTTCTGATCCTGCCATCCAATGCACTAATCATCCCCTCTATCTTTTTTATGATCTCCAAATGCAAAGTATTCTTGTTTTTAACCAAGTCGCTAATACCCACATGCAACTATGATCTCACTAATTTGAGTAGTCCCTCCAATGATCATAGTGTCTACCACATAATAAGAGGTTAATAATTGCTTTAACATCTATTCATTCAATGATGTGGTCTTCCAGGTAGCCATGTCAGCTCACTTTGCACAACTCTTATACATATAATCCGTATCTTCTTCCATAAATTTGCAATAGTATGTTTATACATGTTGGAAGCTCTCCTTATACTCCCTCTTCACATTTTGAGCAAGCTAGTAGATGCAAACTGCCAGTTTAGTCATTTATTCTGTTGTGGTTTTATTTTCATTTGCTGGTCAGATCTTGGTTTCACTGCTACAGCAAAAATGGTACTTGTCATATGTTTGAAGTTACAGAATAGAAGTGAAATTGTGTATGTATCTCTCCTCCTCCAGTTCTCAATATGTTTCTTGATATTATCCTTCCCATTCAGAATCTGTATCTGCATAAGCCATGTAATTCAACTTCTCTATAAAATCATCTTCGTTATCAACCCCAAAGCCTGCATAAATTTCCTCCAATGGTATGCAACTTGTTCTGTGCCCAAAGAATAATTCCTCATCATTGTCTTGGTAAGAGGTTGTTTGCACTGGTTCCAGGTATTCTATCTTTTCACCTGTGTCCCACACAACTTTCTTTGTCTACCTCTACATAAAGCTTATAAAACCTATAAGGCATTTGTTCTAAATCATCTTCATTCATTATTATCATGCCTTCTGGTATTCCTTCTGATTCAGTGTCTGAATCTGAATCACTTAATCCAATCACTGTTATTTGATATATTCTTATGCCTCTGTCAGAAGCAGCTGGCGAACTCACATTCACCATGCCGCTGCCACCTTTGAAGATGAGCGACGTCGACGTCTTGCCACTGCACGTGAACGCCGACACCAGGCCACAAACACACCTCCCATAACAACCTGGCGTCCCAGGCCCCATGTGCCACAAACTGTGCGCCTCAGCCTTTGGACTCCAAAGCCGCATGAGGGTACACCAATAGATGATAATGCACAAAGACAATAGTCATTCTCCATCACCGAGAGACTACCGCCATGTTCTTTGAATTGTGCTCAATGCAATGTAAACTTTTGTCAGATGTTGGCAACTCAGACTTTGTGTTGTTATCTAAGCCTATGTCACCAGCTTCTGTGTTCCTCAAATCAGTTTCAGTTTGTTTTTCACTACTAAACTTTAGATTTACATCTTGAATTGGTAAACTTGATGGTATGGGGTTAGCTTCTTCTTCTAGATCTTCTACAATGTCAATAACCATAGATCCTACTCTACCACTAGTCTGATGTTTATGTTTATCTTCATTCTCATTAGACAGTGTAGAGATAAGAATTATTCCCTCTATTTCATTAATTTGTTCTGGGAATAAGGTTTGTACTTCTACATTTCCCCCTGCACCAACAGGATGTGTGTCTTCATGTTGTCCCCCTCTACAATATATATGTATCTGTTTCTGGCTTTGTAGCTAAGGTGTTCAAACCCACTGACTCAGTGTCCATATCTTTGCTACTCTCTGCCAGGTGCATATGTAACTCAGTTAATTCTTTTTGATTTGATTCAATCCACTTGGAACATGAACCTAAATCACAGCAGTTGCTTTGGCTAGATTCCTCCGTGCCCCTTAGAATGTTGGGTCCAAGCCTGTCTTTTGAATCCATGGTAGTTTTTCCAGTTGGTAAGAATTCCATTCCATCCTGTTTTTCAAATTTAACTGAAATGTCACCTCCAATACTTTGACTGGGATAATTATTGTGTTTAAATGTAATTTCAGATTCATTTTCAGTTAGTTTTTCCTTACCTAAATCACTCAATGCTAGATGGAAAGTTTCAGCTTCTGGATTCAAATTAGATGTAGTTCCTAAGGGTACCTTTGCCATAAAGCTATTTACAGAATTAACTAAGTTTGGTGGGAGGTCATCTATGAATGTTATTAAAGCATTATAATCTTTAGCAACAGTAACCTTTGGGGAATTGAAATTATGTGCCTCAGTATTAGTCACTAACTTTTTCTTGAGCTTTTTTTTTTTAAACCCTTACTTTCCATCTTGGAGTCAATACTGTGTATTGGCTCCAAGGCAGAAGAGTGGTAAGGGTTAGGCAATGAGGGTCAAGTGACTTTCCCAGGGTCACACAGCTGGGTAGTGTCTGAGGCCAGATTTGAACTTAGGACCTCCTGTCTCTAGGCCTGGCTCTCAATCCACTGAGCCACCCGGGTGTCCCCCTTTTTCTTGAGTTCTTGTGACTCTTTCTTTTTCTTTTGCATAATTCAATCCCATTATCCACTCTACACTGGAAAAAGTTCTCTAAGAATGATTTTATATCCTTTACAGACTTTTCCTGTGTAGTTATTGTACAACTCGTTTCAAAGTCTTTCATCTCATTTACTATTTGAGATGTCATTTCCTTAATTTCTGCCTCAATTTCCTTAATCTGTCTCAGCCTTTATTTTGCTTTATTGCAATGGCTATCATTCACAGAGTCATTTTCTTGCACAGAATTTTCACTATTTCCCAAGTTTTTTCTACTATTGCCAACTGCAGCTCTTTCTCATAATTTCTTCTATCTCCAAGTGTCACACTATATAACTTATGGGCCTGGCTTCATAACTCTTTTCTGACAATGTCAGAATATTTAGGCTTAGCTCCAGTTTTTATGGCCAGTTGCATTTCATTCAAGTCCGGAGCTTGCTGTAAGGACTTTAACTTGCAATGTGAACGAATGGACTTCTTGAACCTAGTTTGTGCATTTTGTTTGTCTTTGTTATTACTCTCATGTTTCTTCTTCAAAAAGCAGTTTCTAATCAAGTGACCTTTCCTGTGGCAAAAGAAACATTCCCTAGTTTCTCTTTGCACTGGTTTGTCCTTATAACTAGGTTTCTGGGAACTAGATGCTTTGTAAGTCCTAACCGTGTTCAGATTTTTTATTTCATCAATTTCCTTTTGTTTCAAATCATTTTCAGACCTCTCTAATTTTTCCTTCAGGTCTTGGACTTGTCTGCTCTGGTCTGAATTATTTTAAAACAAGTAACTTGCTGTGTCTCCCAATTCAATCAGGGAAATTGAGTCATACTTAGGGAAATAGTTTTTGAAAAATGTTCTCAAATGAGGTGTGCATCCCTTAGAAATTGCCTATGGACGTGGCCAGCCAATTCCTCCCTGTCAGCTTCAAGACCTAAGATTGAGTCTGCCATCTCTGACAGACGATCTATGTATGTGGCAGGATGTTCCCCTTTATCCTGCCTGATCTTGTCAAACTTGGCCCATGCATTCGGTTTTGAACAACATTGCTTCATGGCCTGCAGTAAGTACTCCCTGCACCTTTTCCGGTAGAAAATGCAGATAGGATTTGCAAAGTCCATATCCACCCTTTGCTCTACAGTTGGCCAGCTAGTTAAATTGCTATCAAATCTAGTCTTCTCCAAAAATGGCCTCTGTTCATGGGGGATGAACAGTTCTGACAATAGGAACTCGACATCTTCAAAATCAGAATCAAAGATCCTGAAAGCCCATTTAAACTCCTTCTGTGATTTGAAGGGATTCTATGCAAATTTAGGGAAATGGTGCTTTATGGATTCAAGTTCCTGGGGAGTTAATTGTCTATGGGCTTTGGAGTATATCACACCAGCATTACTAGTTAGCTTAGTGACCTCTTTTAAAGGATAGATTTTCTCAGGTTCACCAACAGCCTTGTTTTCATTGCCACCTTCAGTTTCCTGAGGTACATTCTCTGCCCATTGTCCTTGCCCATAACTAGATCTAGTCCTTTTTCCTTAATCAATTGTTCAAACACAGCCTTAATCATGCCATCTAGGTTGGTATCAACAGCCATAATCTTCTCTGCCTTAAGGGGAATGACAAATCTGAATATTTTTTTCACTTGAGTCAAAGTCTGCAACACAGCCATAAAGAGTACGTACACTTGTCCTAGGACTTGCCAGAGTAGCAGTTCATTTTGGAATTGAATTTGTTTTTACAAAACAAATCATGTAACAATTTTCAAATCATCTCAACAATTCTACTAACCTTAAGAATATGCAAATGTCCTGTTTCCTGATGTCAATAAATTCACTAAGAAAAATCTTCTAATACTAACAAATGCTAATGTACCATTATGGTGCAATCTAACTTCTATACTTCAGAACATCTATGTCTCTATTTCTTAAGCCTTAAATAAATTCACTAGGCTATTACTATTGTTAGTGGTTAGAATATTAATAAATTACTCTAATATAGTCAGCAAGTTAGTTAATTAGTAAGTACATGTGTCCATAGGATATACTTAGTACAGATTTACATATGTACATCATTCTAAATTTCTGTGCAAACTCATGCAGAAAAGAAATATCTTTATCTGTTTGAATTTTCCACAGAAATTTTCATCAGTGTGTCTTTTGTTATGCAAACATGCATGTTGTATACTTACCCAATCCATGAGATATCTCCTTTGCTATGTAGGATGTGCATGCATATATATGTGATGTTCATATGTATGACACATTCTTACATATCCTCATGGTCAAAAGTTCCAAAATGCCAAAGTTCCAACGTCCTTACATGTCCATTTATGTTGCTTGGTGAAACTCTTTATTCCTCTCTGATCCTTCATCTGGTCTGCACGCTAGTCTTATTCTAGTCATGATTGAAGATGCGTTCTTCAAATCAGGATCCACTGGTAAAATCAGTCAGGAACCAGGAACACATGAACATGCATGCATGTGAGATTTTTAAGTGTGTGTGCAAGTAAGAGTGAAATTTACAAGTGCATGGAAGTAAGATGGAATCTTCATGAATGCCAGAATTTATCAATCATTCTTCATATCTGCAAGTAAGGGTTACATGTGATTTTCTTCATGCATGGGGGTACGATATTGCATATGTACATCTTTGTGAATGCAAATAAGGTGTACATGTGTTACATGGATGGGTGTGAGCATTATGCATAAGAATAGTGATTTCAAGTTTGCTAAATCATGTTGTTTCACCTTTCACTAAAAGATTTATTGAATGTCTACTGTAATCATTTCTTGGAGATAGAATATAGAAAAAATTATGTATTCATTTATAAAAAACATTGTTTCTTTCTGTAACTATAGTTGGCCAGCATATACTTAGTATATAATATATAGATTCTTTCTTTCAAATGCATGTTTTCCTTTTGTTTCACTGGCTGTATTTCTTACTGGAACTGTACTATCTGATTCGGGGATGCTATCCTTTCATTATTACAACATATGCAGGGCCCTCTTTTTATTAGTCTGGTGGCAAGTATTCTCTAGTGCTTTCCTTTGTTCTCAATAGGCTTACATCCACAAGGCTTTTTATTTCTTGGGCTATTCATGTTGCAGTTCATGACTAGGACTTCTTTTTTACTTTTATCAGATATCATCTGTATGTATCTCCACTGATGATATGATTACATTGTTGTATCTAGTAATATATCTGAAACTATGATTATATATATATATATATATATATAATGTGGAAGAAGCATGAAGAGAGAGAGGATTTGCAGAGCAATCCAGGCGTGCAGACCAAGGTGAAGGACCTGATCTGCAAAATCAAGGTGAAGATTCCAAATGGAATGTTCCCAGGAGGAACTGGGAAGCTGACCAGGGGGAGAGGAATGGATTCTGTCTCTCTCTCTGGGGGTGACTGACCAAGAAAGGAGACTTTGGCTCTCTGGGGTTTTTTTCTGACCAAGGGAGGCAAGCCTGGCTGGAAGGGGAAGAAGCTGAACTGACTATTAGCTTCTGTTCCAGGCTGAAGGACCCTTAAAGGGGGGGTTTCTGAAATTAGTCTGAGAGACCTTGGTAGTTTTGTTAATTGAAAGAAGAAGACTTAACAGTTATCCTCCATCTCTCTGACTATCCCCCTGTCACAGCTGTGACTTCCCAAACTCTCATAATCTTCATTTTAGATTAGGGAAACCCTTATCCCTCTCACCTCAGATTCCTTGTCCTGTTATCCCAATAAACCCCTTACCTGAGAAAAGAAAGGAAGAAATTTTTCCTCATAAATATCATAGTCCACTCAAGGGGGAGGGACGAAGCCACGAGCTTCAGAAGAAACTGGGAGGGAGAGGGTGGAAGAAGGGAGGGAGTGAAAGGGGGGAGGTTAGGAAATATATTGATCTACTAGTCATCAGTAGAGATCAGTAGGCAAACTTCAGAGCATTCCCCTGTAGCAGTATCTCAGTGTCTCTCAAAGTATTTCTATCCCCATTGTAACTAAGTGTCCCTCTACTAGCAGCTCTCCAGTCACAAGCCAGAGAATCCAGTTATTGCAATCAGAAAGTTTCCATACAGATTACCCTTTCTATTACAGCTAGTAGATGCAAACTGCCAGTTTAGTCATTTATTTTGTCGTGGTTTTGTTTTCATTTTCTGGTCAGATTTTTCTTTAACATATTCTACATCACTCTTCCTCTTCAAGTTCTTGCTTGTGATGTGTTGCTAATAACTCAAAGACATACAACATGGTCAGAAGAACACTGGAGTTAAAAAGATGGGCCTTTGTTTCAAAGATAAGTTTCAGATCATCAATTCCCCAAAAGTAATCTATTCTATAGTCTTCTTGTTATCTGAGCTCAACTTTATTATCCACTTGCAATTTCTGTTCATGATATGTGTGCTGAAGGATTCTAGAGGTTAAGCTGTCTACCAAACTGTGTATCATAATCCTAAACAGTCATTAAAAAAAATCCTTACTTTCTGTCTTAGAATTAATACTAAATATTGGTTCCAAGGCAGAAGAATGGTAAGGGCTAAGCAAGCAGGGTTAAGTTAGCCAAGGGTAACACAGCTAAGAAGGTTCTAAGTACAGATTGGAATCCAGTATCTCCCATTTCCAGGCCTGACATTCTATCCTCTGAGCCAACTAACTGCCCCTAGAGCCATTCTTTATCCATTTGTTTGGGCTTTTTCCCTGTGGATAGTTAGGCCAACTCTATTTAATGGTTATGAATCTCATTCAGAAATATTTGAAATGCTCCAAGGTTTATGTTATTGACATAAAAAATGCAAATACAGCTATCTGGAGGATCTTGTTATCTATATGATATTCCTCTTCAACTTGATTTTCCTGAATAACAGTGGCAAATATCTTTTTGTTAGCAGACATCTCTCTGGATTATGCCTCATTTGATATTAATAATCAGAGGATCAAAAAAATTCTCTCCTTAGATTTTTCCATGTATTTTATGACATATATATTCATGGGAGGCCACTTGTTAAGAGGCATTTTGCTCAGCTTTTTATAATCAACAGGACATAAGTACTTTGGGGATTCTATATTCTTTGTAGCTTTTATAAATTGTATTATGGTGACTGTGCAAAAATCTACCTATTCCCTTTCAATAATTTTACTTAGGATGTCCTTTATACATGTGTACATTATTCTTTTAAAAAATAATGTTTTTTGACATAGAAAGGACAATAAGCAAATGGACAGTAGTTACTGATAATTCCTCTGTTCCTTTTTAAAATAATAGGGTCTAAACCTTAACAACTTGGAGGAATCTACAAGAAAAAACACTATCCACATTCAGAGGAAACACCTTGGGAACAGAAACACAAAAGAAAAACAACTGCTTGAATACATGGGTCGAAGGGATATGGTTGGGGATGTAGACTCTAAATGAACATCCTAGTGTAAACAACAACATGGAAATGGGTTCTGATCAAGGACACAAGTAATACCCAGTGGGATTGCATGTTGGCTGCAGGAAGGGTGGATGGAGGGGAGGGAGGGAAATAATGTGATTATTGTAACCAAGGAATAATGTTCTAAATTGACTAAATAAACTAATTCAAATGAAAATAAAATAAAATAAAATAAAGCAATAGGGTCTAAGATTTCTCCCATCTCTGGTATTCTTTCTTTCATATCAAGGGAACCCTCAGTGCTCCAAAATCGTGATGCCTCAAATTAGGGCCACCTGTGTATATTTAGTTTAATTTAGCTTCTTTTCTCATCAATTTTTTTATGCAGTGCTATTTCTACTTCAGCAGGTAACATATTTGCGGCTCTGATGTTCAAATTCAAATGTAGCAATTCTACTTTATTTGACAGTGAAAAACTTTGCTATGAAAATTTTTGTAAATGCTTAACATTTTCATCTGATTTGGTTGTCTCTTGTCAAGCTTTCTTTAAACCTGCTTTTCCCTTCACTGCTTCTTTTTCTTTTATGAGGCAATATGATTCATTCATGACCTCCCATCATTCTCCATAAATTTTTACAAATGAGTTTAAATTTTAAACCAGTGTTCCTTTTGGTAGTCAGCAAAAACAGTAATTGTTCTGGTATCTCTTGACCTCTGTTTTGCTAACTGATTTATAGCTATTAAATTTCTACATGAAATTGTTATGTAAAATGATTCAAAGCCTTGGAACTTTGTTGTTAATCACATTTTCATGTGGAAGGTATACAGTTTAAATTTGTGAACATCCCACCTGTCCTTTTTTATTATTATTGCTTACCTCTTCAGTCCATTTGAGTAACAAATGACTCTTGGGAGTGAATTAGATTTCAGAGCCCAACTTTCATACTGCTCTTATGGGATTCTATTAGAACCTCCTTGGAAAGGATTTCTGGGAGATGGGATCCCTATAATAAATTAAGCAGGAATTATAAGATATCACTAACTCTAAATCAGAGAGTAGTCTGGGATAGCCAACTAAGATTCAGGCCTACACACACAAACCATTAAAAGAAAAAAAAAAGACTTAATCTTAGAATAGGAACACTCTGCCTGATTCTTGTTTAATGTCCCTTTTCAGCAATACAGATTCTCTATGCATGCATGGTCACTGCTACTTAAGATAGTGTGCGTATTTGTGAGAAAATTATGTCCCACGTTTACAGCACATTTTCCACTATCTTCTTGTCCACTGAAGTCATTGTTCCAAAAAAAATGTTTATTTAATTTGTATGATCTTATCAAGCTCTTCATATAATTAATCCACTCCTTCATTCTCTGTCATAAATGTTCATGTATAAGCTAGAAATCGTTTTGTTACAGTACTTTGGAAAATGTCGATCTTGTTACGAGCTGACCATATGCCCTGTGTCATATTTACTATTGCTCTTGGACACAGATTTTGAAAACAGAAATACACTTTAAGAGAGAAGGCATAACTTTAATAGCATAATATACCTACTATGAGTTCATGTCTTGTCACATACCAGTTTAATTTTCTACTATTCTAGGCATTTCTCTAAAATTATGAATTCAAGGAAGGTGTAGATGTTCATTGGTAGAAGTTTTCTCATCATGGAACTCCCTATTCCAAACAAATCACAGGCCCAGTCCCTGTTGCTTTCCCTACATAATTCCATTAAGTCAGCCTTTTTAAAAAACTCAGATAGGTTCTAATTCATTTCCAAGATACGGGCTTCAAACTACAAAGCTACAATGAAATGTCAAAAAAAAATTGTGTGCACGGAGAGTATATTATACAGCACTGACATAATTATGAAGCCCTTAGCTAAAAATCCTGACCCCCCAATCTTATGACTTAACTAAAAGAGCTTTCTCTAACGTTATAAATGGTTTCAACTACCAAAACAAGACTTTTTCAGTCATCTTAGACCTCTCTTCAGTGTTTGATATTATTAACCACATGTTCCTCCTTATTATTCTCTCTTTTTGAGGTGTTTGTGACTCTATTCCCCCTAGTTCTCCTTCCAGTTTGACCACTCCTCAGTTTCACTTGCTTCCTCATCAATCAGATCCTGCCCTGTTTGTGTTAGTAAACCAGCAAGGTTCTATCCTAGAATCTCTTCTCTCCTCATTCTATAATCTCTCTTGGTAATCTCACCAGGAGGATAGAGCATTTCATTTGGAATCAGGAAGATATAAATTCAAATCCAGGCTCAGAAACTTTGGGCAAGTCACTTGATGTCTGCCTCAGTTTCCTCATCTATAAAATGAAGATGATAGCATCTACTTCTGAGGTCAGAGATGAGGATAAAATGAGATAACATTTTGCTCATCTTAAAGCTCTACATAAATGCTAACAAGTTTCATCTCTAGGCTAATGATTCCTAGAACTAGTCCTAATCTTTCTTGATCTTCAATCCCAAATCACAAAAGCCTACTAAGTATTTCTAATTGACTGTCCTGTAAGCATCTCAAACTTCCAACTTTATTACATATTATTCCCCTTATTATATAATATAAGCCAGTCAAAGTAGCCTTCTTACTGTTCCTCATGCAGTTTTCCACCTCTGTCTCTGGAGCTTTGCATTGACTGTCCCCCATGCCTGGAAAGCACCTTCTCCTTACTTTCATCTCTCAGAATCCCTAATTTTCTTCTTGACTTAGCTGAAGCACCAGCTTTTACAGGAAGCCTTTTCCATTCCCACAAGCCACTACAGAGTTCCCCTACAAATTATTTAGTAGCTATATTGTTTCTATCTGAGAATGTAGAATCATGCTATATCCTCTCGCTATAATGTAATCTCCTTAAGTCAGAAACTGTTTCATTTCCCTCTCTGTACACCAAAAGCCTTGCATGATGTCTGATACATTACACTAATAAATATTGATTGAATGGATGTTTCTGACAGATAATGGCTGTTTACCTCTCTGAGGCTGTATTCAGTAGAGCTGATAAAATTACAAACCAGTTTGTACACACCCACGTAGAGGTATGTGTACAAGTGTTTGCACATATACACACGTGTGCAGGGTGTTTAAACATGAGCATATATCTACACATTCATGTAAATGGACACACACAGAAGCAACAACTCAGACATGTTTTTCCTCCCACTCTGTGACTCAGTTCTGATTAGTGTGCATTTATTTATCTTATCTTGCCCTGGTCTCAGACACACTTCTTGGCTATCTCCATACCAGGGGCACATATCCTGACTTGGCCCCTTCCAACTCTACCACTAAGAAAAGTAATTAAATGACTACTACCATTCCTGGGAATAACATGTCATCCAAATTCCCCCATAATGCCATTCACTGCTCTGTCTTACTCCTCACTCCAAAACACGAGCCTCCACTTATCCTTTATGTGTTGTCCTCTACAATTAGAATGGAAGCCCCTTAAGAGGCAGGGATTCTTACATTGGTATCACTAGTGTCTACCACTATGTCTAGCAACTCAATGAGAGCTGAATAAATGCTTTATTCATTCCTGACTAGAGAGATGCCAAATCATAGTGGTTCAAATCTGCTAAATTCCTTTTTGTGAAAAAATAGTCTTTCATAAACCTTTTTGATACCATGTTACATACATTTATTGTTCAAAATATCACATACTTTTTAAATGCATAGAAGAAAAAAGAACAGAAAATAAAAAGGACAACCTGGTTATTAATAATATCGTCAAGAATTTATACATTAAATATTTCTTTTGAAGACCCTGCAACAGAAATCCAATTTTTTATATAATCTCTCCTGTTCATATTTCAAAATGAGTTTTTGTTGATGTTAAAATAAAAGAAAGTTTAAAAGAAATTTTAATATCAATATATTGTAAGTCCACCCCTTCTCTTGTGAATAATTAAATTATATTATCAGAAAACATCCCCCAAAAGTGGACAGGACTCACATATTTTTTTAATGAGTTGTAGACATAGAAGTCATTCTGTTTGACTAACTTATTAAGAATTGCAGGTCTTCTCAGCCAGGAAACTGATTCTGAGAAGTTCAAAGGAAAGCAGGAGCTTTATAACAAGTTAGAGGGTGGATATGTTACAGAATCATAGAATTTAAGAATTGGAAGGCACTTTGGTAGCATCTAGTCCTTTGGACTAGAGTCTCCTCTATAACATATAGGACAAGTTATCATACAGAATCTGCCTGAAGACCTTGAAAAAGAGAGAGCCCCACTACTACTTGAGGAAACTTATTCCAGCTTTAGGCAGCTCTAATCGATAGGAAGATTAATTTCCTCCTCTCCCCCCTAAAGAATTAACAAAAAGAATATTAGGTATGATAAAAACAATAATGTAGATAACACCAAAAGATGTCAGAGTTACATTAAATACAATGTCTAATGATTACATTTGCTTGATTTTAAAATTCATTTCCTTCTTTTCAGTTAAGAAAAGACAAACTAGAAAAATATAGAGAAGCCTGAGAAATTTCATATGCACTGGTAGCAAGTGAAGTAAACAGAACCAGGAAAACAATAATAATTTTAAAAAACCCACTCTGACCATAATGATGTAAATGGAAAGAGAAAGGGGAAAAAATATTGAATACTGCTCAATTAAAGTGATACGGTTTGGCCCTGAGAAGATAATAAAATGGACCTCCCTCCCTTTTTTACACAGTTTGGGGATCATGAGTGTAGAATACTACATATACTGTTGGACTTAGTTGATATAGTCATTAGTTTGACTAAACTGCCTATTTTTTATTTTATATTCTTTGTATGGGAAGTAGCTCTCAAAGTATTAAGGTGAGGACAAATATTTAGAAATTAAGGGGATAACAAAATTATTCAATTTTTTAAAAATTTCGGTGACAAGGTATATAAGAGTAGAAATTATATGGGCTTATTAGTTGCAATAGAGAGTTTGCATACACACATACATATATATATGAGGGAAGGAATGATGGGGATTATTTATTATGCAATTATTATGTGTCAAAATAAGTTAGGAAAAAAATTATCAGTGATGAAGCAAGGGAAAGACAAGGAAAAAAATAACAAATGCAGGTAAATCCTGTTATAGTTAAAGGGATGGTAGGAATTATAAAGGATACAGGGGATAAGGAAGGTTTTGTAAGAAGGAATAGAGGAGTTGAAGGGTCAGAGGGAATATGGGTGCTGGTGAGGTAAAAGGAGAGGGATGCCCCCTGCCAAGAGGCTATCTTTGAAAAATGGGATTCCCGAGAAATGGGCCATGTCTTCTCTATTGATTGATTTTGAAGATAATGCAGAGCAGGTAAGCACAGGCCCTCCTGAGGACAAACCTCCCTGCAGACCAAGGTTGTCCGGCAGGGGTCCAATAAGGACCATTTATGGTTGAATGGTTGTCCTTAGGTTCAGCTCCCTCTATGTCCCCCTGAAATGATAGTCCTCTTATCTGACTATGGTTTATTTAAATAAAGATGGATTTAATAACAAGTTTGGATTGGGAGGTATCATGGAAAAGAGAATCGAGATTTCCCTAGATTGGGTTTGAGTCTCTCTCAGCTTTTGAGCTGAGGCCAGGAAAAGGCTGGTAGAGGGTTTCTTTTATTCCTGTATATGCTAATCTGTGCTAGTTTTCTTAAGTTCAATGTCTTTAGCAGTAGACAGCAAGAGGAAGAAAAGGTTCTGATCTTCAGAGCTGGTTGGGCCTGTCTCTTTGGGTTGAAACCCCTTACAGTTCAAACTACTCCCTTTAAATCCTTTTGCTTGATGACATGATCACAGAAATCCAGGTAGAGAACACAGATGGGAAAAGTCCAGGAATAGAGGTACTTCTATCCAGAGACAAGGTGAGAGCACTCCTTCCAGTTCAAGGGCCAGGAAAGAGAGAGCCCCAAGACCAACTGTCACTCCAATTTCCCCTCCCCCCACCAAATGTCATTCTTGCCAATATCTTCTCTCTAACATTCCAACTGCTATTTGTTCCACCTGAGTGGCAGAAAGTCCAAAACTTGCTTCAGTTTTCCTTTCCACAATTCTATTCCAGTGGAATTTAATTGAAGAATAAAGCATCACTGGTCATCTCCAAAGATAATGAAGGAAGATGCCAGAGAATCAGATGATAAGCATTTATTAAGTGCCCACTATGTACCAGCCACTCTGCTAAACACTGGAGATACAAAGAAAGGCAAATACACTGTCCCTGCCCTCAAGCATCTCACATTCTAAAAGGGGAGATGTATAAATAATTATGTGCATACATGATATATACAGAGTAGATTCAATATCAAGTAATCTCCAAAAGAAACCATTAGTAGGACTTGGGAAGACCTCCTATAAAAGTTAAAGCTTGAGCTGAGTTTTGAAAAAATTCAGGGAAGATAATGAGGGGTCAGAGCATTCTAAGAATAGGGGACAGTCCTTGGGAGATGGAATGTCTTGTGAGAGGAACAGCAAATAGGTCAGTGGTCTGCACTGTATGTAGAAGGGAATTAAGTGTAAGACCACCAGAAAGGTATGAAGAGGCTAGATTTTAAAGAGCTTTCAAAGACAGAAGATTTTACCATTGATCCTGGAGGTAACAGGCCACCACTGAAGTTTCCTGAATAGTGGAGTGGCAGCATTCAGTTCTACCATTTGGAATATTTGGTAGCTAAGTGGAAGGTGGATTGAAGAGAGTGATTTGAGGCTTTGGAAATCACTCAGAAGGTTATTATGATAGCCTGGTAAGAGGAGATAAATGCCTTTATTAGGACAGTGACTGTGAGTGGAAAGAAGAGGACATGTAAGAAGTGTTATAAAGGTAAAAATGGCAAGCTATGACAACAGAGTAGCTATGGAGGGCTAGTTTGAGTGATGAGTTAAGAATGTCACTTTAGTTAGAAACTTGAGAAACTGGGAAGATGGTGCCCTCAACAGTAATAGGAAAGTTGGGAAGAGAAAGAGAGTTGAGGGAGAAATGTGAGGTCTGCTTTAGACATATTGAGTGCCTAACGTGTGCATAATAAAGTTTCATTGATTGAGGAATTCCATAACGTCTAAAGGTTGAACAGACTGAAGAGATAACTTGAAACTATGCCATAGGAAGATAATTTAAAGAAACAGGATATCTGGCCTAGTTAAGAGAAAACTAAGGGGGCATATTATGGCTATCTTCAAGTTTTGGATTAGGAGAGTTTTCTTGGCCTGGAAGGGCAGATCTGGGAGCAGTTGTAGATATTGTAGAGGCAATCTTTTGTTTTGTTTTGCTTTGGGAAGCAAATAGGGAAAACTTACTACCAAGTAGAGTCCAAAAGTAGAATGAGATACCTTGGGCAGAAGTTTCCTCATTAAGATATGTAATTAGACAATATATGGTAGTTTTTCAATTACGTCCAACACTTCATGATCACATTTGGGGTTTTCTTAACAAAGATACTATAATGATTTGCCATTTCCTTCCCCAGCTCATTTGATAATGTGGAAGCTGAGGCTAACATGGTTGAGTGACTTGTTCCTTGTCACCCAGATAGCAAGAGTAAAAGACCAGATCTGTTGTTATATCCTGCCCCTTTTACCTTAATTCTTCCTAACTCCAGGCCTAGCACTCTATCCACTGCAGCACCTAGTTGCCCTTCAAGTAGAGAATGGACAATCACAATTTAAATATGTCTTGGAGAAGGCTCTTGTTCTAGTATGGTTTGGGCAAAATGGCCTTGGAGGTTCCATCTGGCTTTAAACTTTTATGATACGGATCTAACTAAAGTTTAGTTAAGAGATTATATTAACTGACATAATTCATAGAACTCTCAGTTCTCAGTTTCTCTTCCAGAGTTCCTTAGTGGTCGTGGACTTTTTATGATTGTTGCTATCTTTATCTTTAACTGTCCATGATTACATAATAATATTTCAATACCCAGAAATTGAAGTTTGGGCTACACCTGTAAAAGTCACCCTATTCTGTGTATATAAACACATGTTTCATTGAAATAGAAAACAGACTAAGACCAAGAAAGCTTAAATGACTTGCTTACAGATAGTAAATGGTAGAGTCAAGACTTGAGTCAAGGTCTTCTAGACCAAAATCCAATTTTACATTTTTTCCTTCACCTTCTCAGTGTTAAGGGTAGGATTATAGAAAGTATTAAACATTCAGAAAGTTCAAGGACAATGAGGACTGAAAGAAGTCCATCAGGTTTAGCAACAAAGGAATCACTAATAACTGATGAGAAGCATTTCCAATAATGTGGTAGAATTGAGAGAATCTGACACTATAAACAGAACCATATCTTTTGAACTCCTGTTTGTCCTAAAGGTACTAAAAGCTACTTTTTGTACTAAAAGTAAATTAACTAAATAAAGTAACCAGAAAATCTACTCATAAACCTTCTTCCCTAATCTATACCAAAATGGCACAAACAGAAAACAAAGCGAGCAATGCTTTTCTTGGATTGGGTTCTCATGACCCAAGTAAACAGTAAATAGTTTAGAAAGATCATTCTGTCCTCCAACAAGTAGTTATATTAACACAATAGGAAACTTGAAATCTCTCAAGCAGCTAAGAAGATCACATTTCTGTAAATAAGCTTTCCTTCATAATTTATTATAACTCAATTGTACCATGAAAAGAAAACTTGGTTTCAAAAGAAATCTAACTCTCTGACAAAAAAAATGATTGTTATCTTACCCATGTTATAAAACCATATAATATACTAATATACTATATATTTTTACATATAACATGGAAATTATACTTTTATTTCCATTAGTTTGTTTTCTTAAGGTGAAGTACTTATTTCTACAATTTCAAGGAAGGTCCAATTCTTTTGTCTCATAGAATTCTTTTATACTTAGTCATCTAAAGTACTTTCCATATATAAACCAATGGCTCTGTATACCACATAATCCCTTTTACATTCATAATATATTAAGCATTTATTAACTTTATAATACCTACTACAAAAAGTATAATATACATGATAAATCATTGTCAGTTTCCTTGGCCAAATGAATAAAGACTACAGAAAATGTTCACAAAGAAACAAGTCTTCTTTTCCTAGTCTCTACCTTGTAGCATTCGTAACTTCCTTTAAAGCATAACTCAGGTGCTCTTACAATGGGCCTTTCTTGATCCCCTCTTACTTGAATCCCTATTGCTTCCAAAATCAAAAAATTTCATTTTAATAGGGGAAAACACAAATGGAAGTATACATAGAGTAAATACAAAATCTCTTGAGAATAGATACTCTTTTAGTTTTTAATTTGTACCTGGAGTGTCTTCCATAAAGATTAAAGTGAATTACTTCTAGCTCTTAAATAGACATGTCATTTCAGTGACTGGTACATTTTCCCCATGAATATGCTACTTATGGTACAGGTTTGAGTGTGAATTAATTTATATTCTTCCTAAAGGCATAGCTTAACTCTTCTGTGCATGCTTTCTTTGAACTAAGGATCATAGAATCCTGAACTGAAAGCTACTGTAGAGGCTATCTGTTTAGTTCAACCCCCCTCACTTTACAAACAGGGAAACTAAGGCCTACCATGCCTTAAGTTTGCCTAAAGTCACAAACAGTATCCTAGACACTACTTGTACTCAGAGAATTTCTGATTCAAATCTCATACTATTTCCACTATATAATGCTAAAATTTGTCCTATTATCCCATGAAGATATTCTTTTAAGACCCTAGATTATAATTTTTTTAACTTTTTTGTGTGTCATGGATCCTGTGGCAGTTTGAGGAAGCCTATGAATCCCTTCTCAGAATAAAAAATTTAAATATATATCATAAAATGCAGATGATTGTAAAATAAGCCGATCATATTGAAATAAAGATTTTTTTTTCCTCAATCAAAGTCCAGATATCTCCAGTTGACAATATCAGTACAGATAATTCTAAGGAAGGACCTGTCAAACTTTGCCCAGGGTATGCATAATAACAGAACAAAAAGGCAATAAAAAATGTTGGCATCCTAAACCAAAAGGAAGACTGGTTTCCTTAATCTCCTCCCTGACAATCCAATTGGTAGAAGAAATTCAAACTGATCCTCTGGAATCCCTGTTGGAAACTATAGCTCATTGACTCTACTTAGCCCCCTTTACTGACTGAAGAAAGTTATTTGGTTTAATATTCTGATACTAGGTAATGATATTAGAATAAATCACAAATCACAGAAGGGTAGGAAAATTGATAGAAAAAATTACTCCAAAACTTTTTGATTCCAGGATCAAGAATTGGCAAGTTTGTTTGGGTCACACTTCTGAAGAAAAGACTATCTTGCCAACATGATCATCTTTCTCAGGAATTTCTATGAATATGACCATAATTTGAGAAAGGTAAATCAATACAACTTTACCTAGCTTTAAGGAAAAACAAATTCTACTTTTAGAGTTCATATTATGTGGAGATACGTGCTGAAGATATTATTTCCATTTTCCGATCTCAGAGAGCCTGGGACTGAGACAACAGTTTCAGAAGGGTTAAATGACTTGCCCAGGATTATATAACTAGATTGAGAGTAAACACTTGAATCTAGATTTTCTACCAACACTATACACGAGACCAATAGAATATGAATTATTATTCCACAAAAGTTACACTAGACGGTGATGATTCAAAGAACAAAAGTATGTGTGGTTGCAATTCTGTGAAATGTCCAATTAGCACATTGTAAATGTAAATGTAACAGGATGAATTTTCTACATACAAAATGTTTTAGGACACACCTACTGCATAAAGGCACAACTACAAGTGATGATGATTGCATTCACCAAGCATCCAGTTACTTTGAATGGATGAAGACTTTTTCATTTTTTTTAATTGAAAATAAAGATTCTTTCTGGTAATTCTGCAAAGTGCCTGTTATACTGCCAGGCATACAAAGGCAATGAGCAAATGTTTGGGGATGTCAGGGATTTGTCTTCAACTAGTTTTGAATGAGGGTAAGGGATCCGATATCCTTGTAAGCCATAGAATAACGAAAGATTTCTATCAGTCTCTGGTTCTATGATACATTTAACTTTTCCCCCACATTTATGGCTGGATAAATTGTGGTACATAAATGTAATTGAATATTATTCTGAGGGAAAGAAACAAGCATTTATTAAGCATATACCAAGTGCCCAGCAATGTGCTAAAATAAAAAGGCCCAAACCTGGCACAAGTCATTTAACTTCTCATCGCCCTCAAGCCAATATTCAAGGGTGTAAATTTCAAAAGAGGAGCCTGTCTGTACAGGTAGAAGGAACTCTCTCACCAAGAAGAGTTTCCTCACAAAACTGAAAACAGATCAATTATGCTACCATTATTTGTTAAGTGCCTACTACTATGTTCCAGGTAAATTCTAGGCAATGACTATGACTCCCTTCCCCAGCCTTGCCCTACAAAAAGGGGAGGAAATAATTAACAGCAAAAATTAGATGGAACCTAAGAACTTGTATAAATTGATACTGAATGAAAATTAAACTGAACCAGAACATGTAACCCAACGATTACAACAATGCAAAAGAAAAACCTTGAGAGGCAGCCTTGATATTTTTTGAAGCTGGAAAGGCTTAGAGATCGTCTAGTCCAACCACATCATTTTATAGATAAGGAAAATGAATCCTAAAGGGATTAAGTAATTTGCCCAAGGTTAGACAAGTGATAGAACTAAAATTTGAACTCAGGTCCTTTGACTCCAAAAGTTCGCTCTCTCTACTAACCACTTTAAGGCCAATCTCCGTCAGAGAGAACCAATGATGAAATACGCCACCCTCTGGAGGTGCTACGGTTGCGAGATGTAGTATGTAGTAGATGCAAGTCAAGGCTGTCTGCCTAGTAGCTGAGATTACTGTTGATTTTATTTTTTATTTTTACTTTATATACATATAAAGTAATATATATATATATATATATACTGAGGGTGGGACTGGAAGAAGAGGAAATAACTGGTGTAAAAACAAAAGGTAGCAATAAAACTTAAGGGAAAAGAAAAAAAATCTAGCTAATAAGCAGCCCTTCACGTCTCTGGATGAGGTGCCGGAAAGTGGCAGCACTCGCTTTGGGGGAGACCGGGTCGACTTGTTCAGCAGCAAGTCAATTACTTTTGGTTGGGAAACCGTGGAGATTCATCGCAAAGTACCCGCACCACTGTCCCCGCCCGTGGCACACCTGCCAGCTTCTCTCCCGGTTACCATGACAACGTCAGAGGAAGGGCGTGGGGAGTCTGAAGGTCAGAAGTTTAGTTTAAGATTCCCGAGAGTCCCAAACAGAGTGGGGAAGCGCAGTAAGTAAACCAGGGGAAAGCCTGCTGCGCAGTCGATGTCGATCCCTCGGGTCCTCCTCCCTTCCCCTCCTACGTCTGTGGACCCAGGCTCACGCACGCAAACTCCCACTGCCTCCAGGCTCACCTTACCTGTAAGTGGTCAGCACCGTCTTGTTGACCAGAACTATGAAAAAAGAGCAGGTCCCGTAGAAGAGGGCAGAGAGTAGCTTGGCCAGTTGCGAGTGTAAGGGGGAGGCAGGCTCCCCCTCCTCAGGTTTGGAAGCGGGAGGCATCTTCCTTCATGGGCCCCAAAGCTTACCAGCCGGACTGAGACAAGAGAGCGCAGAGCAGCCCTGCCTGAGCCTGCTCCGAGGACTCGGCCACATGCCCACGGCGGCAGCAACAGCGGGCAAGCAAGGGGCACAGACTGAGCCAGGGATCCCAGCGAGTACAACCCAAGCTCCAGTTCCGTCTCCACCTCCTATCAGTGAAGGGGGTGTTGCGAGCAAAACAGGAAGAGAGATAGTGGATTGGAGTTCCCCTCCCTCTCTGCTCACAACAGTAACAGCAGATTACTGGTTGCTCAATTGCCTCTTGGTGAGAAGAGTGGTCTTCTCTTCCCTTCCGCTCCCAGCTACCAGGCTGACTCCTTGTCCCCTCAAACTCTCTTCTTCTACCTCGTACCAATCCCGGTCTCCTGCCTCCCTCCAGCCTTGGAGTGCAGCGGGGTTGCTTGGGGCGGGGCAGGTGGCGTAAAGACTCCTCCTCCAAAGCCAGAGTCCCTCCCATCCCCCTGTGGTGGGGAGGGGCAGAAGGGGGACAGTTTTTAAAAGCAAAAACCCAGAAACCAATTGAGTGCCCGGTCATTGGGAAGTGGATGGATAAATTGCGACCCATGATGTAAGAAATTATACGAGGGCAGTAGAAGCTTATAAATCTGGGCAAGTCATTTCACCTCAGAGCATTCACTAAAGGGATGCATCCTGTCCTTTTCTGTGTCGCACTAGGTCAACTATATGAGGGAGGAAGTTTAATTCCAAAGTCCGCTCATTCTAGGAGAGGCTGCCCCAAACCCCGAAAAGAGGGAGTTAAGCCTCTTAGTGAATTCTCTCTGTTTCCTTAGGTACCCGATCCCGACTGAAACTGAAGAAAATCTTTAAAACAAAGCTTAGCTGTGGTTTATGTCTAGGTTCTTCCAAAAGAGATTAACAGGGTCCCTTCTGGAAAAGGTACTCATTTTTCAAAATAAGTATCAGGTAAAGGTTGTTTACTTCTTCCACGACAAAAGAAATTCTTAAACCACAAAACGCGGAACAAATACTTAAAAAGCAAAACAAGCCATCATATCTATCATACACTCCCAGAAAGAGGTGGAGGCAACTTTGTGGCCCCTCTAAACAGATTTACACTTTCAGCCCAGATATGTACTCTCTGAACAGATCACGAGATCCAGATCTCTTGGCCAGTCAGAGTATAGTTATATAGTTTAGGCTTTTTAAGTCCTTGCAGGTTCAGGATGATCCCTTCTCTTAATAGCAGGGTAGTGGCAGGAAGTACCGTCCTAAGAGCACTTACTCAAGTGGGCAGGATCTTCCAAATTTAAGGAGCCGCCTAGGCTATAAAGTCTATTCTTAGTACTAAAAACTGTGGAACAATACTCAGGGAAGAGGCAAAATCCAAAGAAAATATCCTGAGACTCAGGCCCAGCTAGGAAAGCACATATCCTCCTTCAGTATAAGCTGCCATCCGAGCTTAATGGTGGGAGTGCAGAGGCAGAGGTGGAGATAGTACTCTTTCTCCCTTAATGAAAGCCAAGGGAAAGCTGTTGAGAAGAGGAGAATGGAACCTCTTTACAGTTATTCTTATAGGCTACTGAGGATAGTTCTTCCTGGTTTTGTCACCAAGCATCTTCAGGAAAATCCCAATCAGAGGACCCAAGAACCCAAACAAAATTTATTGTGTTGTGCATGTTCTTTATTAAGATACCTGCGTGTATTCTCACCAAAAAAGACACAGTTCTATAAGAAATGTCCTAGTCACTAGAGGCCTAGAGCCTACTTCACCCCTACCACTTATAGACCTATAGTTTTTAATCTTGTAGCCCTGGATGCCTCCTTTCTTTCTCTCTTTTGATTTCTCTTTCCTCCTTTTTTTGTGGAAGAGGGAAGGCAACTGAAAGTGCTTAAAAGAATTGAATTTCTTTCCTTTGGTAATTAATCTACATGGCTTCTCCAGAGACAAAATACAAATATAGAATATATATTATATATATACAATATATGTACAAATATAGAATATAGGATACAAATACAAAATAGAATACAAAATATGTGCTCCAGGATCATTTGTTAGAACTTTTAAAAAAAGGAAGTTGAGATCAACTAATCTGACCTCTAATATTACAAAGGAGAAAAAAATAAGGAAAAGGTTTGCCCAAACACAGTTAGTGGCAAAGCCAGGATGGTAAGGTTTTGTGTACTTCTGGGAACATTTCCCTTGATCAAAGATGATTTTGGTTCATTCTCAGCTGGGTCACTCATTTTGGATCACTCTCAGATGGTCTAAGACTTCCAAATGCATTGTCAAGCCCCCTCTAGACTGGAGCATCTGCTGTGGCAAGGGATCTGGACTTTTGGGGTAGTAGTTTGTACCTGTGGAAAGAGGACTATTTACTGTCTTTGGAGTCAGAGTACCTAGTCCACAAGCTTACTCTAATTACTTACTGGGTTACCTCAGATAAGTAATTTCTTACCTAATTGTCCTCATCTATAAAATTAGAGTGTGATGATCTTTAAGGAACTTCCTAGCTCCAGATTATCTAAGGTTCAAGCTCAAGGAAAGTGTATGTCAGGGTAGGGGGCAAATAATATTACTTTATCCATAACTGCAGTTATCCATGCAGTTCTGTGACACACTCAGGTAAATTACTCAGATAAATTAAGGAAAAAATGGTTCTTGCAGAAACTTGGGCCATCATTTTTGAAAGATTTTGGTTTAATAGATTCTTGATGTTTAATAGGAACTAATTGCGAGAGACTTTGTCAAATAGTTTGGTAAAAAATAAGTATGCTGTGCATTCAGCATCCCCCCATCTCCCAGTCTGGTTAGTTTTGCCAAACCTAGAAACAAAGGCTGGATCTTTGTGTTTACCTCTTCCTTTTTTAAAGTTAACAAACACTCAATCTAATACTACCTTATCTTTTGCCAGAATAAAAGTCAAGCATATTTTTCTTTTATCATAACTCATGGAAGCATTGATTTTAAAATTGAAAGGAATATGCTTAAGAGATTCCAATAAGTAAATTCCTTATACTCCAAGTAAGACTTTTGTTTTTATCTTTGTAATCCCAGGGCACAATGCCTTACAAAAAGTAGGTACTTATTGCAATTTTGTGGAATGTAGTTAAATGGAATCTTGTCCAACCCATTCGCTTAAGAGATAAGTTAGACTAAAACCCAGAGAACTATAGTGACTTGGCCAACATCATACAGGTAGCAAATAGCAGATCCAAGTGTTTTGACTGGAAATCCAGAATTAAATGTGTTACCTCAGTGTTTCTCAAACGTACTGGTTCTCAGGGCCTCTTTATACTCCTGTAATTATTGAGGACCCCAAAGAGATTTGCTTATGTGGATTACTTCTATCTATATTTACTATGTTGGAAATTAAAACTGATCATTTAAATAATTATTTATTTAAGTTGAAAAATAATAATAAATACATTAAATGTTAAAATAAAGAATATGTTTTAATGAAATATAATTATAATTTCAAAAATAAGACAATAGCATTGATGGGGTTTTTTATGCAAATCTGTAAGGGCTAACTTAATAGAAGAGAGCAGGATTCTCAAATTTGCTTTTATAATCAATTTGTTAAAAATAGTTTTCATTGATGTATATGAAGAAAACCCAACTTCATAGTGGAAAGGAAAGGAGTTTTTCAATAGCCTTTTCACTTTGTTGTGAATAGTCTGATATTACACCTTAACTCCACTAGTGGTAGTTTCTTAACATGTGACATACAATGTGGAATCTGAAAATATATCATTGAGCCTCTCCTACATTCATACAAAATCCATTCAAAATGCAAGGCAAGTCAATAGATTATTTTTTTAAAAACTTCATTCATTGGTTGTTTGGAATACATTGGTTCACTGAGTTGTACACACCTTTCCATTGTTAATATATTTTATTATGCAATATTAAAAACACACTGAATATCATTCAGGTCAACAGAGCAAACCATCTCCAGGGGCACAGTCATTTCTTTGGCAGGAAATCACAAAATTGTCTTTGTAATAGATGTTTATGGGGTTTGCAGAGAAATTCTAGAAATTATTTCTGTGACTAAGAATCTTATCAGCTTTGAAATGTTTGATTTACATAGTTTCCTTCCATGATAATTATATGATCTAAAAAAATTAAAGCATTCTTCTTGCAAAGAAGATAATAATCTTTTTAGTCTGTCATCTAACTTATCTAAAACGTCTTTATAATATGCTGATCATTAAAGTCATACAAGTTTGATGAAATCTTGTAATAAAAAACATTTTCAAGGTAAAAAATCCATATTCTTTAATATAACCACTAATCTCAAAAGTCTTTAAGTATTGGCAAACTTTCAGGTTCATGGCAATAGATACAAATTTTCCAACATTCTAATTTTCATTTGAAAACCTGAATTTTATTTCTGGACACAAATACATTGTTTCCCTTGAAGTGGCAAGCTCACTTCATTTGTTTTTAGAAAAATGTCAAATAACAAAGCCTAAATAACCACCATTAGTCATTTTTCAAGTAAAATATAGTTTTATTGGGGGGGGGAGATTTGTTCAGCTTGCAACTTAGAGAATCATACCAGTAGTTTTCCTCAAGATAGCCATCATTAATCACTATGCAACAGAAGTTTATGCATGCTTCCTTTTTTCAAATAGGATATTAAATAAAAAGACATGTACTCAAGGGTCAAGATTGAACAAAATTAACCATTTTTATTGCATCAAAGACATTCTCAAATGCAAGTGACATTTTTAAAAAATTGAGTGCTTGGCAGTAACAAGTATAGTTTGGGGCATCTGCTATGATTTGTGCTAAGTTGCCAGCTGTCAAAGCAATTGTTACAGGATATACCATAAGATTATATATATATATGTATGTATATATATATGCATGTATTTATATGTCAATATATTTACAGACATTCACACAATGCTTTGAATATTTCAGCATCACTTGTTTTTTGTCAAATATTCACATAAAAGATCTTTAATGATTGATTGTTTAATGTTGATCTAAGACAAAAAGCAAAACAGCATGTCTAGACACATTGTAGATTTATATGTTTGTAAATCTAAATGGGAACCTAAATGGCTCAGAGCACTGGGTTTGGAATCAAGAAGACCTGGGTTCAGACACTAGCTGTGTGACTTTGGGTAAATCACTTAACTTCTTTTTGCCTAGGTGGCTCAGTGGATAAAGCACTGGGCCTGGAATCTAAAAGATCTGAGTTCAAAGACAGCCTCAGATAGTTCCTAGCTATGCGATCCTAGACAAATCACCTAACAACTCTGTTTCCCTTAATCTACTGAAGAAAGAAATGGCAAACCACTCTAGAATCTTTGCCAACTAAATCCCATGGATGGTATAGTCCATGAGGTCACAAAGAGTCAGACAGGACTGAACAGCAACAAAGGCAAAATTATAATTCTTCATATGAAATATTAACTCAGTCTTTATGTTTGTGATCAAATATTTAATTTTCAGGTCATATAGCTCATGGAAGACCTCACTGAAGAAGGCAAATGATGACTTGTAAAAATGCTGATATCAGCATTATTCTGAAAATAAATTTAATCTTTTAGACCCCTGAAAATGTCTTTGGTACTCCTTAGGGGTCTGTGGTCCATACTTAGAGAATTGCTGTACTATAGCATGCTACTTTTCCTTTTATCTCCTGCCCTTCATACTTTTCCAAAATCACCAACATTGCTGATATCTTAAGGACCTGGTACCTCAAACTCACAAAGGAATCTTTGGTTCTCTTTCAGTTTCTCCTCACTGACTTTTTAAATTTTTATTTTAAATTTTTTATTTAGAATATTTTTCATGTTTACATGATTCATGCTCTTTCCCGCCCCTCTTCCCTCCCTCCTCCTGGAGCTGACAAACAATTCCACTGGGTTATACATGTATCATTGTTCAAAACCTATTTCCATGTTATTCATATTTGCAGTAGAGTGATCATTTAAAGTCAAAATCTCTAATCATATACCCATTGAACCACATGAACAATCATATGTTTTTCTTCTGCATTTCTACTCTCACAATTCTTCCTCTGGATGTGAATAGCGTTCTTCCTCATAACACCCTTGGAATTGTCCTGGCTCATTGCATTGTTGCTAGTAAAGAAGCCCATTACATTCGATTGTGCCACAGTGTATCAGTCTTTGTATACAGTGTTCTCCTGGTTCTGCTCCTTTCACTCTGTATCACTTCCTGGAGGTCTCTACATCCTCACTGATCTTAAGATTCTTCTTGAAAAAGAAAACAGAAATGAGATAAAAACTGAATAGTTCTTAGTTCTTTCCATTCATTGTTATAATTTTATTTAGCATAAGCAGTTATCTTATTCTTTTCTTTGGTTTTATTGCCTGCCCTCCAGAGCACTCTTTAAAGGCATTCTTTTGTTGCCTTTAGCATTCATCACAAACTTTAGAATCTGGAATTTTGGATCCTGATACTTTATTTATTTATAGGATCTTGATACTTTTGTATTCATCCTTGGTTACTTACCTTGCTACTACCTCCTTTAAATGACTTCTGAAAATTTGAATTAGTTGATGAGTTCCTTGGCTTATCATTTAGAGTTCCCCCATTTTTCTTTATTGGAATAAGTTCTAATTATGTCTGCAGAATGTTGTTTTTAAGAGTTTTTAAATTAGATTTCCTTTTAGAACCTTGGGCTCATAGGTGGTAGCTGGATGGCTCAGTGGATTGAGAGCCAGACCTAGGGATGGGAGGTCCTAGGTTCAAATATGGCCTGAGGTACCTCCTAGCTGTGTGATCCTGGGCAAGTCACTTAACCCCCATTACCTGGCCCTTACTACTCTTCTGCCTTGGAACCAATACTTAATATTGATTTTAAGATGGAAGGTAAGGGTTTAAAAAAAAAAAGAACCTTAGGTTCCTATCTCACTCTTGACAAATCTGAAGTGCATATGTGGTATTCACATTGTGGAATTTGGAGCCAAGAGCTGAGTTCTAACTTCACCTGTGTGACCCAGTAGATTTCATCTACCTTCTTGGTTTCAGTTTCTACATCCATACACCAAGAGAGTTAGATTATGAGTGCTATGGTTTAAATCTATGTTCCTGACTCTTATGCCAAAATACTCCCATCTTTATCTGTCCTAAACTCTAAGTTGTTGCAGTCACTTCTTACAGAGATTCTAATCATTTCTTCTTCAGTTACCAGCTACTTCTTATTGGTTAGAATTAGAATCAAAATTCTCATTATTTCCCCCCACCTTCTGAATTATGAAATTACCATTAAAACAAAATGGTGTTTCAACTACTCTTTTAGCTTTCAGCTGCTATAAACCACCCTCAACCACTATTCTGTGTCCTTAATCATCCAATTCCTTCTTCTGGGCAGGTGATATATAGTATACAATTTCCTCATCAGCTCACAGAGTTCCACTTTTTAGTTGGTGGATGTTCACAGAATAGATATTGACATACAACTATACTTCATTGTCTCTTTTTGCTGACTACATTTCTTCTTTAATAAGGTAATAATAGCCTTCTATTACCATATTTCAAGTCATAGTTTATATTTTATTAATCTATTATACATAGGTGGTTGTATTCACCCCTTATATTAAGTACTTTACTTCATTTTGTTTATTCTTATATTCTGAAGAAGTGACACTGAGGAATGAAGCCCTAAGACATGGTTTTGAGCCCAGGTTCTACCATTTATGAGACATTATAATATTATTATGGAAAGATTCCTAGATTAGAAGCCAAGGAAGTTCATGTTTGAATTCTGTCCTTGATGTGTGTGACTAAGGACAAATTACTAAGCCCATCTAGGTCTCAATTTTCTCATCTGTAAAAATAGGGTTGACAATTTCCTATAGTACTACCTCACAGGACTATCATGGGGACTATTAAATATGATAATGTATATAAAGTGCTATACAGAGTATCCCAAAAGTCTTAGTGCAATTTTTAACTATTCAAAGTTTAAACTGCACTAAGAGTTTTGAGATAGTATAAATGTCATACATCATTATTAGGATAATTTTTTTCACAGTGTCTAAAGAACTTCAATAATAATAGTTTATCTATGACCATTTAGTACTTCATATGTGGCTACTAAAAGCTAGGAAGACTTGAAATATATATGCAGTATCTGTTGTTTAAGAGGAGGTTCGGCTCTGAAAGTCTTGGGACTGGTCACAAGATGACTTCATTTAACCATGAGATCCAAAAAGACCAACTGCTAAGTGACTAGTGAGTAGTGATGTGTATAAATGCAGAGTAACCACACCTCGCTGACGAAATCAGAGAACCTTTGAAGTAAGTAGTTATTTCATTTTTCAAGTATGTTCTTATCAAGGTCTTATAAAATGAGAAAAAACTATTATTTCAAGGGATTGTATTTCCAAACATAAAAGCTGATATAACAAGCTCAGTGCTTTAAAAAAAAAGTTTGTAGAGGTAAGAATTATTAAACCTGCAATTTCACTGGGATACCAAACACCTAGGGGAGGAAATTCCTTCTACCAATGAAAGGGTGGCACATTTTCTGTAACTAACAGTTTCGGAGAACTACCCAGAGACCACTGAAAGGTTAAGTGACCGAGTCAGTGTCACGTGGCTAGTACGTGTCTAGTTAGGACTTGAACTCCAGTCTTCCTGACTTTGAAGTTGGCCAGCTGAAATAGCCAGTTCACTCTCTACTAGATCACATTGTTTCAATTACCTTTTTATAGCTGACAAACTGAAGTCAAGATTAAAATCAATTGAGCTCCATTCAGTAGTATAGGACGTTAGAAGATCCCACAAAAGGAAATGAGAAACAAATAGGCACAAAAGTGTTTTCAAAAGAAAAGTGATCATTTTTGAATGTTGCTAATAACAATCCTACAAAGCTAATCCTGAAACTGCTTAAGATGACTGCTGCTAAACAGATTGAATTAAAATCTTTTTATTTATTGTTTCAAAATGGCCCTAAAGGATCCTCAGTATAGAGTAAAAATGGAAAAGGGATTCCTTATCAATGTTGCAGTGCTTTAGATGTGCCCATTTGCAAGTGCCATTGTTCCAACTGTATCAATCCCCACTAAACTGAAATACCTCCTAAACAAGATCCAGAATCACTAAAAATAATTTGATGTAATTATCCACACAGATGAAAACAGCAGTCTTCCAGATCATTAAATGCAATATATCTGTAATCTCAGAGAGACATCTAGGAGGGTTAATACATTTGAAGACTACCTAGATTATCAGTGAGCACAGTAGGTACTGAAAGGCTATTCGTGGTAGAACTTGACATACCATGAACCTTCCTTTCTAACCTGCCATTAGAGAAGTCTTGTTGGGGAAAGATTCTGCTGTGAGGCAATGGATATGAGAAAAACTATACACGCCAAAATTAAACCACGATGATCACATTGGTAGCAAAGTAAAGTTTATATTCTGTATAGATATTTCTTGGGAGGTAGCATGGTTGAACTCCAGTCTTCCTGACTTTGAAGCCAATCAGTTGAAATAGCCAGCTCACTCTCCACTATATATCACATTGCTTCAATTACCTTTTCATAGCTGATTTCCGAAAGATGACAAACTGGATTCATCTTGAACTGAATGCCCAAAATTCACCATGTCCAAAACAGAACTCATTATCGTTTCTCTCAAAGCCTCCCCCATTCTGAACTTCTCTGTTTTTGTAGAGTGCACCACAATCCTCCTGGTCACCCAAGCTCACAGCTTAGGTGTCATCCTTGACTCCTTTTTCTTACCCCTTATTCAATCTGACTCCAAGTCCTGTTGGTTTCTGCCTCGTGATATCTCTTGGAGGAAGCTAGGTGGCTCAGTGGATAGAACTGGCTTAGAGTCAAGTAGACCCAAATTCAAATGTGGCCTCAGACACTTATTAGCAGTGTATAACCTTGAAGAAATCACTTAATCTGTTTGCCTTAGTCCACTGGAGATGGCAAACTACTCCAGTATCATTGCCTGTCCTTAGGGTTTTCTTGTAAATATATACACCTTTGAAGACTTAGGAACTCTGATCAAGCCAATGACCAACCACAGATCCAAAGGAGTCATGATGAAAAATGCTACTTACTTCCTGATAGCTAATGCACTCAAAAAGTGCAGTGAAGCATTTTCCCCCCTGGACATTGCTAATGTGGAATTTGCTTTGCTTGACTTATACACATCTGTAGAAGGTTGTTTTTCTTTACTTCTCAGTTGGTGGAGGAAAATGTGGAAGGGAAAGAATTCAAAACTGAAAACAATCAGAAAAAGCTCTTCCCAATATTCCTTAATGCTAGTGCCTTCCCTTTGCTGATTATCTCCATTTTATCCTGTACCTTGCTTGCACATAGTTTGAATTTTGTCCCCTTTAACTATGGACTGCTTGAGAGCAGGGCCTTTTTACCTTTCTTCATATCCCCAGCACCAATCGGGTTGCCTCAAGGGCCAGTGCCTCCTCTGACACATCTGCGTTATGTGACTCTGGGCAAGTCCCTTAATATCTTAGTGCTTTAGATATATCTTGGTTACTTGAGTAAGTGATCTGTATTGGTAGAATTTCTTCTCCAGAAGTCCCTTATACTGAGGAAATCTCAAGGTAGGATGCCCCACCTTCACCCCTCAAAAGCCATTGCTTATGGCAACCTGTCACCTTAAAATTGCATTGGAAGGGGTGCTTTTAAAACTGTAAACTTAATGAGACCTCTTTCAAACTAAGGCATCTGCTCATGTAGAGAGGAGGCTTGGGTTAATGGAAAGAATGCTGGACCTGATATCAAGTCAAGGAGAGCCACTGGTTCAAATTCCATCTTGATACTTATTAGATGTGTGATGTTGGTGAAATTATTTCATTTCTCTGATCTCTGGTTTCCTCATCTGTAAATGGGCTACTACTTACATTATTTACCTTATAGGGTTGTTTTGATGATAAAATGAGATTGTGTCCATGAAGTACTTTGAAATCTTAAAGCTTTCTATAAAGATCAGCGAGAATTTATGGATGATCAGGAAGAAAAATAAACAATCTGTAAACTGTTTTGAATGAGGGGGCCAAAAAAGGACAACTATGTTGTGTATTTTTCCACTTGAGGACTTGAATTATACACAGCATAGCCTTTTTATCCATTTAGCTTTCTAAATTATCTTTATCACTATATTCAAGCATTGGAAGAATAGTGGTAATGTAGCAAACAAAATTCAGTTTAACAGTTTTAATAATGACCCATAGAGGAAAATGAAATACCTACCTAGAAAAAACTAGATAAGAATGGCCATATGCTTTAAATTTAAAGTGAAAATGAATTTTTATTCAAACACCTATGAAAATTACAGCATATTTTTATGCTGTCAACTCATGCTAAAATAAACTTTGCCACGTGAAGCATAAAAAAAAACTTCAAAAAATTTGAATGTAAACCATATTTTAAAACAAAAAAACAGACTTAATACACTTCAAATTTTAGTCCTCAATTTAATATTGTGCTGAAGAATATAGCTTATATCAAAAAAGGAAGATTTTAATGTTACTGTAGTCAAGTGCTTAAAATAATTTATTAAATTGTTCCAATTATACAATTAAAATATGGTTGCCAATAAACTATTCAAATTAGGAAGAACTGATTGGAGAAACTATAGAACAGAAAAAGTTTAATTTTGAAGGCCTTAAATGTTATTTCCTATGCAATATATCAGATCCTGGCACTAGGGTTTAAATTGATATTACCCATGCTCTGCCAGATAAATGTATTGTAGTTTAAATGTCCCAAGATAAAAAAGAGTGTTGCTCTTCAGTTCTTTTAAGATTCAGTCTTAATTGGCCAATTTTAATTGTTTACTTTGAGGGGGAAAATTCCAGAGGTAACATTTGAGACAACAATCTTCATGACTTAGATGATACAACCTCTCTTACTACTGCTTAGGTTAAGTGCTCCAACAAGTTAAAATTCTATGTACCAGATTACAAACAAAATTCTCATACCATTACAAATATAAATTCTCTATTACAAAAAACCCCACAACCTCAAGATTGGCAATCTACTGTACAGAGGAATTACATTTTCAAAATATGTCCTCATCATAAACATTATTTGCTACTATCATAACTCCTTTTGTATTCTTTAGCTACGTGTCTTGACAATTAAATGCATCCCCTTCCCCATGGCCACATGTTAGGATGTCTGTTCTGTGTACTGCAACACACTGGGATTTTTGGAAAAAGAAGCCTAAAATGTTTAAACTACAGTTGCAAGATATCATTTCAATTTTTTAAAGAAGCTGAAATAGCCCAACTTTATCTATTATTTTGATGCGTACTCTGTTAACCAATTAAAGCAATCTACAAATTATGGTGCTATGGTTGTTAGTTGCTGCTTAAAACAAAAGCTAAAGTGATCAAACTTACACAAGAGATGGACTGCTTAGCTTTTGTTTCTTCTCTTTATGCTTAAGTACATTAAGTGATGTTTCATAACCTAATCTATTTGGGGAAATGGCATAAAAACCACTATATAATTTTAATACACTGGCAGTAATGATTATCTCTGGAAGCCTACTTATTTGAGTAATTAGTATTTTTCTGCAGTGTTTAACTGGTAGCTAAATTTAGTGAACACAAAATAACTTGGCATGTTATTCTGAAGTAAAGCAATAAGGTGACTTAATGCACTGAAAAATGTAAATATGGAGGCTTCTATTTACTAAGATTTCTAAATAAGCAGTACAGTTAACATTTAGTGTTTGCTAACAGATCTAAAATAGTTCACTATAAATCAAAATAACCCTGTAAATATTCCCTTTTATTATTAACAAAAGCCAAGTGCCAAATCTTATTACAGGGCCTGTAATATGAAAAATATTACCAATTGTTATCACATCACCTAGACTTTGCAAGACTAATCATTCAATTTTAGCAAATGAGAATTCTGGCAATGTGCAAAAGTTCCCAACTTAACAAGTGCTTTTCAGGTCTAGAAATTTGACTGAGTTCTAAAGCCCTAGACAAACAAAGTCAGACTGATTTTGTTATTACAGTGAAGATCCTGAACTGTTAATCCCACCCCCTCAAATAACTAGCTGTTTCCTAGCACATAAATTAGAACACCTTTTTCAAAATGGCCCAATTTCTCTTCCCCTATTAGGCACACTATTTTTCAATTAAAAATATATCTTACATGTATATATGCATGTATATACATATATAATACTATCTTGCCTGTTTCACTGTTTACAGTATTTTTAAAAATACTAATATACATTTTTAAATGTTTTGATAAATAATCTATTTCAACCTTCTTTGGTTCTGTGTACCATTCTGTTCTTCAGACAAGTGTCATACTTGGAAAGTGCTTTTTGTGAGAACTGCTTCAAATGAATGCATTAAACTTGCAAAATCTAGCTTCCCACACTATGTAGTTTTTAACACTGCACTGTGCAGTCCCATATTTACAAAATACTTTAAAACTTTACATCTAATTAGTTTCCATACAAAAAAAAGTGCAATTCTCTCTTACCCCATGTTCTGGGGCAATAACATTCTTCATAAATTTCTACAGAATAGCAGCCTATGATAAGCAAATTAAGGTGCTTAGCTTGTGCCCAAGAATCTACTTGTTAAGTAAGCTGGGCAGTACATTTTGTACATTGAAAGATTAAGTTCTCATGCTACTGACGAAGCGGCGCTCCGGTCAGATTTGCAAGCTCTATGAGAGCAAGAGCTCCATGTAGGCGTTCCCGTTGTTCTTGAAGAAGTCGGCGAGCCCCATTTTTATCATCATCCTCTTCATCAGACTGAATGTATTCCAACGGATCTTGCTGTTCCTGATCTGCTTTCTGAATGGGCTTGCCTTTCAAGGTTGGGGTGCGCTGTTCTCTTGTTTCCCAATACCTTAAAAAAATGAGCATACATTGATTTAGAGTACACTTTCAAGCTGAGTCATTTACTTTAAAACATACTTGAGGGGGCAGCTGGGTGGCTCAGTAGTAGATCAAGAGCCAGGCCTAGAGACAGGAGGTCCTGGGTTCAAATGTGCCCTCAGACACTTCCTAGCTGTGTGACCCTGGGCAAGTCACTTAACCCCCATTGCCTAGCCCTTACCACTCTTCTGCTTTGGAACCAATACTCAGTATTGACTCCAAGCCGGAAGGTGAGGGTTTAAAAAAAATAATTGAAATTATCAATATTTACTCATTCAATGCATTTAATGCATACTATATGCAAGGTATGGTTCTAGGCACTGTGGGGCTTAAACAAAAATCTTTCTTGTATCTTTAGCCACATAGAAGACATTCAATGTTATTTACTGCTATATAAGTCATGGCTCCTATCTTTCAATACATATTCATCTGTGTTCTGAGTAATGAAGTATGACATGCATAAATAAATGCAGAGAACTCTCTCATAAATGCTATGCACAAATTCAGCATTATGTGTTTATCGGCAAGGACTCCTGGCTAAGAAGATGCACTCTGTAAACTCAACGGCCATTTACTGTCTACCAGGTATAAAGTCACTGTGTTAGTCTGTCTGGGAGATAAAGAGATAATTACAATGTGGTGCCTGTACTTCAGAAGCTTAAAATACAGTTGCTCAAGAAGGCTATCATGATGATAGGCGAATATCAAGATACTTTTCTGAAGCAGCTACAGCTGCATTTGAAGGATAGACAAGATGCTGATAAGGCAAAGGCTAAGGAACCATTTTAATAAGACTATGTTTAAAAGGCAGTGAGCAGATCAGTTTGACTAAAGCAGAGGATTATTGTAGGGAATAGTATAGAACACTGCAAAGGTTGATTTTAATAAATAAGGCAATAAAGAGACCATGAAGGCTTCTGTGATCTGTGGCATAATCAAAACAATGTTCTAAGAAAAGTTTGTGTGTATGTGGGGATTTTTTTTTGGTCTGGCCCAGTGATGGCAAACCTTTTAGAGATGGAGTACCAGGCCCCACCTCCCCAACCAGTGCCATGCCTGTTCACCCCCCACCAAGTGCCATGCCTGCCCCTCCCTTACCCCACACAGGGGAGAGAGAAAGCCCTCCCATTGGACTACTAGGCAAAGGGGCAGGTGATGTGAAAAAATATCATCAGGTGCAGTGGAGAGGGGGACAGCAACAGCTCCCCCTGAGTCCTTTCTAGTAATGAACTCTGGTGGTAGGAGGGAGGCCACGCGCCCACAGAGAACACTCTGTGTGCTGTCTTTGGCATCCATGCCATAGGTTTGCCATCACTGCTTTAGAAAATTCCCTTATACATTCTGCATGTAAGCTCCAGCTCTTTACTATAGAACCTTAGAGTCACTTGGAACACTGAAAGGTTAATCACTTTCCCAGCAGCATACAGTCAAAATGTAATAAGGAGAGCCTGAATCCAGACCTTCCTGGCTAGAAACTAGTTCTTCAATGCCCACCACACACTGCCTCTCTTCAAGAAAAAGTTTGGTTTCCTAAAAGAAAATGGCACTCTATTTCCTTATTTATTTTAAGTATTTCTCATATAATATTCTCAGTCATGCTAATTGCCAGGGCAAGGGGAAAAAAGATCAAGCTTTAAAAATCATTTTTCAAGTTTTATATTTCATTCTCCCACCCCAGTCTTAAGAAATGAGCATAGAGGGTCAACTATCAAGACCATACTAACACTGGTGCATGTGTAATCCCTGCTACTGGAGAGGCCAAGGTTGGTGAATCTCATGGGCCAAAGCCAAGTACTTTTAGCTACAGTTAAAGCCAATAAGGTTTCCAAACTAAGACTGGAATCAAAATGATGAACCCCTGGGAGCAGGAGATAGGCACTGAGCTACCTAAAGAGGGGCAAACTGAGTAAGATCAGAAATAGAGGTCAAAGCTCCTGGGTCAATCAATAGTGAGACTAGATCTAGGAGTAGCTGCTGCACTTCCAACTTCGACAATATAGGAAGTCCCGTTCTCCCCACCTCCCTAAAACAAAACAAAACAAAACAAGCCTAAACTCTACTGAAATAAAAGATTGAACTAGTATCAATCTAGACTGATGAGCCAAATCATGTAAACGGAGATTACTACAAAGTCCTACAATGAGGAAAAAAATCAGCCTTTCAACTATAAGAACAGAGAGGTGAGTTAGATGATATTAAAAAAAATCTTAGGAATTTTAGGGTTCCTTAAGTTCAATGCATCAACAGAGCAATCTGGATTCCTCAAGAAATTCATGCAATCTGCATTGGACAAAGAGAAACATATTATGTTGACAGTCCTATATACTTTTGTCTAGTCATACTACAAATCTAGAATACAACATCTGATTCTGTGTTCCATGTTTCAGAAAAGACATCATCAAATTGAAGAGCATTCAGGAGGGTGACCAGGATAGTAAGGAATCTCGAAATTATGCTTTACCCTCATATTCTGGTTAAAGAAACCAGAGGATAATGTAAACTAAAAAAGGATGAGGTGGAAAAAGAATGTCTTCAAATATTTGAAAGATGGAACTGGGAGTTTGAATACTGGATCTGCCACTATTTTTCAAATATATGTTGTTTCAATTGATGAAATACAAATTCATTTAAGCATTACTGAATTCATATGCATCTTTTGTCATTATATTTTCTTAATCAATAGACACCAAGGACATATTATCATTTAAGATGTTCTGCAAAATTTTTGACATTATAAAGGGATCCCTCATACATAAAAAAAGTGTGAACCTTTCTTCTAAACAATTAATTTCGCTACTGCTACCCAATTATGAAAATATTTCTGGTGACTTTTAGAACCTTGTTTCAGAAGTCCCCTCCTCCCAATAGTCTATCCTTAACATTGTCAGAACACTTATTAAAATACAGAGAAAACAAAGGCAATTTGTTGTGCTGGTATTTAAGATACAAAATACTACACCATGTAAATAGGATTTTAAAATGTTTTTTTAAGAAGACCACTTGATACAAAAAAGCCTCTTTTCTTTATTAACCAAAATTTTACCCATTTGCTTCCTGCTTTTGTTCTTTCAACTACATAGCATATATGTAAATTGTGTACAATGAATTTTAGATAACTTACTTTGCTAGCCACTCTGCCACAGCCTTGTTGTCAGCAGTCTGATTTTTGTTCAGTCCATCAGTTGGTTCTTCTCTCTTCAGCCTTGCATAAGGATGCTTAGGACAATGGCGATTAGCATGTGTAAATCGACTTAAGCATCCTTTAAAAAAAAAAAGTAAGTTTTAGGATAAACTCAAAAGAATTATGTTAAAAAACAAAACAAAACCTTGAGGAATGAGAAAAAAAAGAAATCTGTTAACATCCTCTTTTTTGTCAGAATTCTCCTATAACTGGGTAAGACAGAATTGAGGAAGAGGAAATACACTTAACTGGCAAACATGAAGACCTAGATTCAAATCCAGCCAACACTTACATATTGTAAAACTACATAGACAAGCTATTTGATGTTTTTCAGCTTCAGTTCCTCATCTCTAAAATATACTACATAATTTACAAGGTGGTAATGGGGATAATAAATAATGCTACAAGAAAAGTAATTTGAAAATTTAAAGTTCTATATCAGGTATGATTAGTATTCTAATCACCTACAGTTGAACACAGCACCACCACTTTGGAATGGAAATTATGAGCCTATTTTAAATATTTTAAAATCAAACATCCAAAAATATGCATGTATCAAAGCAATAAAAGCAACATGTCTTTGATAAATCTAACTCTAAACGCTACAAAAAAAGCATATTCTTAAGTTAAAAATATTTTAAACCTTATCTTACATTGCATGTGAATATACCCACCCCCATGAACATTCCACCCATTTTAAGAGGTAAGAATATAACATACCATTTTCTGAACAAACAAAAGGCTTTTCTCCTGTGTGGAGACGTTGATGTGTTTTGAGCTGTCCACTTTGAACAAAGGCTTTCCCACAGTCTGGGTAGTCACACAAATAAGGCCTTTCACCTATAATATAAAGAGAACTTTTAAACAAATAAATGCAGATAGGATAAATAAGCATAAATGATAACAAACATGACTCTTCTTAGTCTAAATGGATATTGGAGGCAGAAGCACAAACGATTCATTTTAATGTCAGTTATCCACCCACGAATACAGTATTGTTCTTACTGGGACTTAATTTTCAAATCACCAAATCAAATCAAAATCTTGAATCATCTTTTCTTTAACCTTCATCTATTCCCTATATCTGTTAGTCAACACATTCTACTGAATTTTCCAAATGTATTTTTTCTCTATCCATCTGTTCTCCATCGCCATTGCCATCACTCTAGTTTAGGTCCTCATTATCTCACGTGGAAATGACCACAATACCCTCTAGCTTGCTAGGAAAATGTTTCTACATCACTATTCTTATCATATGCTCTGGATAATCCCACACATAGCCAGCTGCTTACTGGACATTTCAAATTGGATAGCCCATAGGTGTCTCAAAGTCCAACTGGCCAGAACAAAAGTCATTCTTGTTCCTCCTCCCTCTACCTTCCTCCAAAAGAGAAGTTTGTTGTCTACTGAAGGTATCATCTCTAGTCATCCAGGCTCAAAACCTTGGTCATCTTTAACCCTTTTCCTCTCGTTCAAATCTTATATCCAATTAAATGTAGATTCTATGACCATATCTCACATCGTTCATATTCTCTCCACTCATAGTCTGTATCACACAAGTTAATGCTTGTAGTTTTCAATTATTCGGTGTCTTACTCTTAGCTCCTTAGACATACCGCAAACTTGTTGAAGACAAAGACCTTATCATTTACTTGTCTTTTCTTGCCCACTGTATATGCAATTCTTAGACAGAGTGGATATTCCATAAATACTTACTATATGATCATCCTAACATCATTCCAAAAAGCTTAATGTTTAGATGTAATGGTGTAACAAGTAAAACATTGGTACTTTCATTATATTTCACGGGACAAATGAATTTTGTAAAAAATTCCCAAGGAGGAATACTTCTAAAAAATCTTTGCCAATTAAGAAGCAAATCCTTTTTTCCTAGAGACAGTACAAGTTAGTAATAAAAAATAAGATTAGCAAATGTTCAAATTACTAAGAGAACAACCTCTTTATAAATCAGTCTTATCTATTTAACAAAACATAATCTCTAAGAGAAAAGTATGGCATAGTAGAATAAGCAGTGGATTTGGACTCAGAATGTGAACTCAGTCTGGGATCCATTACTGTCCCAATTAGGTCACTTGAAGCAAGGCGTTTAACCTCTCTGAGCCTGTTTCCTCATCTATGAAATTAAAAGAGTAGTATTGATATTACTAACCTTCCCAGGATTATTATTATAAAAGTGCTTTGCTAGCTGCAAAATGCTATATACCAGGATTATCCCATAAGAAAGAAGGAACTTTAAGCTTACTTTGATTTATTATATATGCCTCAAACAGAATGACTACTTAAAATATGACTTGGCCTTTGATTTAGTGATGTTTTTTGAAAGCAATTGTATTGAACCTTTCGAAAACCTGGCTTGCCTAAAACCATTTACGTCCCTGCCCTCAAGAGACTTTTATTCTATTGAGGAAAGCAAGATGTACAATATCAAAAGATACAAAATATATACAAACACTTTAAGGTTTGCAAGTTCTTTACATATGTTTTCTAATATAATCCCTATTCAAACCCCTATGTAGGTTACATTATTATCTCTGTTTCATAGATGAGGAAACTATGACTAAATGCGGTTACATAACATGTCCAGAATCTTATAACTAGAAAGTGCCTGAGGTAGGGCTTGAACCCAGGTCTTCTTGATTACGAATCTAGCCCTCTATCCACTAACTCTAAATAAATATAAGGTAATTTGATGGGAGAGGCACTGGTGGCCAGTGGTAAACAGGAAAGATGTTATGTAGGAAATAGCACTGGTACTCATCTTGAAAGGAAGTTACAGATTTTAAGAAGTGGGGGTGACAGAAGGACATAAAAGATGCAAAGACACAGAGATAAGAGAAAATGTTTCAAGTAATTTATATATAGTATGGCTGGAAAGGTAAATTGGAGCCAGAATGTAAAAGGCTTTAAATGAGAGACCAGAGTATATTATATCCCAGAAGTAATAGGGAGCCATTGTAATTCCCTAAACAGGGCAGCAACATGTTCGTACTTGCATTTTAGGAATATTATTTTGGCAGTTATGTGGAAGATAGCCTGGAAGGAAAGATTTGAAAAAGGAAATCAATTAGAAGACTTCTGAAATAGTCTAGGTGAGAAGTGCGGAGGCCTTGACTAGGATAGTGGAAATGTGAGTGGACAGAAGAGGATGGGTGCAAGAGAAGTAAAAGTCCAATTAATAAAACTTGGCACCTGAGGGAACAGAAAGTGAGAAATCCAGGATGACCACACTGTTGCACATGTGCATGAATAGAATGGTGGTAATTGACAAAAAAACGGGAATTAGGGCAAGAGAAGGGTTTGGGGGAGCATATGTGGAATTTAAGAAGCCTATTAAACATCTGATTTCAAATGTCCAATAGGCAACTGGTAAGAAGAGACTACATACCTCATAAGGGAGACAAGGGTTTATATACACCTGGGAGTAATTTTGCTTTGCGAAAATAACCAAGGGGGCAGCTGGGTAGCTCAGTGGATTGAGAACCAGGCCTAGAGATGGGAGGTCCTAGGTTCAAATCTGGCCTCAGACACTTCCCAGCTGTGTGACCCTGGGCAAGTCACTTGACCCCCATTGCGTAGCCCTGACCACTCTTCTGCCTTGGAACCAATACATAGGATTGATTCTAAGATGGAAGGTGAGGGTTTTAAAATAAAAATAAAAATAAATAAATAAAATATCCAAGTCCATGAGAACACCAAGAAAAGAGGAAGTATGTAGAGAAAAGAGGGTCCACACCATGCCTCAGGGCACACTCATTATTAGAAGATAAGGTATGAACAACAGCCCAGTTAAGGAAACAGAGAAGGAACAGGAAGAAAGGGATGAGGAGAACCAAGTGAGAACAACATCACAAAAACCCAGAAAAACTCCTCAGGAGGACAGGTTGATCAAAAGGTGCTAACAAGTTAATTAGGATATAGATTTAGAAAAAGCCGTCAGATCTGGCAATTAAAAGCACTGACAAGCTTGGATAGTACAGTTTCAGTGAAGAATAAAGTCAGAAGCCAGAATAGAAGTGTTTGAGATATTGGAGAGGAGGGCAGTAAAAATTATAATTTATATTTAAATACATATACATATATATGTTCTAGCTTAGAGATAAGTTGGTATATTAAAGTGATGTTTTTAATTTTAGACAGATGAATTGACACAAGAAATGAAATTCTTCCCTGGAGTAGTTTTTTGGTAGAAATGACACATTTTCAGAGAGACCATACAAAATTCTTATCCATTTTCATATTCTGCTTACAAATAATTCACTACAACAATTATGAACAGATGAGTTTAATAGCATTTCAATATTAGTTATATGACAGTTTAGTAACAATAAGCTTGTACAATATTTATTGAATTGCCTTGAATTAATAAAAGTCACATATTCCCAGTGTTCAGAAACAATCCTCCTTCTATCTCCATAAATGAATTTTTCCCTATTCCCAAACTTATAAAAATTTTGCTTTTTTTTATTTGTGACTTTGTTTCTGTAGGGAACTTCCTGTACAGATTGGCAACAACTTCTCTATAATGTATAAATCTTAAAATGAATTTATCTGAGGGAAGTAAGAGGTTAAATCACTTGCCTGTGGTCATACAGCTAATATAAATCAGAGGTAAGACTTGAATTCAAGTCTTTCTGATTCCGAGACTGATCCTCTAGTCATTTAAATATACTGTCCTTCACTTCACATACCAACATATCATAATAGTAAAGGTGGGAAAAGATGTATTTTTCAATAAAAAAGTATATTCATAATACCTAAATATTTTTTAAGGATTTCAAGTAAAATATATTTACTACTTTACAAACTGTTCTACATACCAGTGTGAGTCCTTTTGTGTGCCTGTAGAGATTTTTCCCTTGGAAATACTCTATTACAGATGTTACAACGGATTCTGCTAGAAGAATGTTCTCCCTCATTTATTAAATCCCGGACAGTATCTGCTCTGGGCCGACCACGTCTGATCCCATCCTGTGTTTAGAAGGGAGAATAAAAGAAAATCCTATGAGCATCATTGTTTTCTGAAAATTACATGGAATCTCTTAATAGTAAAGGCAACACTCTGTCCCCTCCCCCACAAAAGAAATATCAGGAGGCATTAAATGGCTACAGGTAAATAAATAATAAGAATTCAAACTAAATTATAGAATGCCTGAAGGAATTTTCATTGTTACATAAAAAAAGAGAAGTTGCTTTTTAATGGTTTGCACTGATGCTCTTCAGAAACTGAAGAAGTATGTACTTTAGAATTTTGTGAATAGCAGATTCCTTTTAAATACGTCTTAAGATCATTAAATAATGTTACAAAAACAACCCCTTCAACCAAATGCAATATCATAAAACACTGAAGTGATATCAGTAAATGATTAGTTCAAATGCCAGATTTGGTTAAAGTGCCAACCTTTGAAATAAGTTAACAAGTGGTCCCTGATGTGATTCAGTGAACTTGTGGAATATATAATTTTCCTATGATAAAAGATTTTTAGAATAAAAACTTCTTTCCAATGGATTCCAAATTATCTGTTTAACTCTAGAAATTGTAATTTGATTACTAACTGATTTTATCCACAGCAGTCCACAAAAAGCTTTCAAAAGGCCAGATGAGCCTCTTTTCTCATCTAATAACCTTAAAATGGGCAATATTTATAAAATATGAAAAATTTGCTAACAACAGAGTGGGGGTTAAATTGATAATATAAATCATTACCACCTGCTCTGGGAAAGGGCAGAGAAATCATCAACTCATTGTACACACCCATATTCTCTACTAGACAAGTTATATAAATGGAACATAGGTAGTATGGTAGAAGATATAATAAGCATATATATATATATTTTTAAACTTGAGTTCTAAATTCTCTCCCTTATTCCTTCTTCCCCATACCCATTGAAAAAGCAAGCAATTATACATGTGAAATCATGCAAAACATTTCTATATTAGCCATGTTGCAACAATAGCAAAAAAAAAAAGTGAAAAAATTAAGTCCAGCAATTCTCTCTCTGGAGATGGATAGGATTTTTCATCATAAATCCTTTGGAATTACCTTGGATCGTTGGACTGATCGTTTTTCTTTCATAATATTACTGTTACCATTTAACAACGATTTCCTTGTTCTTCTCACTTCATTCTATATCAATTCATTTAAGTCTTCCTAGATTTTTCTGAAACTATCCCCCTTGTCACTTCTTACGGCACAATAGTACTCTATCATAATCATATATCACAATTTGTTTAGCCATTCCCCAATTGATGAATATCCGTTCAATTTCCAATTCTTTATACCAACACACACACACACACAAGCTGCTCAATTTTTGTCCATGTAAGTTTTTTTCCTTTGATCTCTTTGGGATATAACCCTAGAATCAGGATTGCTAGTTTTAAAGGATATGCACATTTTTATAGTACTTTAGGCATAGCTCCAAATTGTTCTCCAGAATGGTTGTATTATTTCACAACTCCACCCATTATTGTACCTATTCTTTCACATATTCTCCAGTATTTGTCATTTTTCTTTCTGCATATTAGTCAATATATCTTTTAATTTTAATTCCTTTTAATTTGCATTAATTAATTAATTTGCATTTCTCTACTCAATAATGGTTTAAAGCATTTTTTGATTTGAGTACTGATAACTTTGATTTCTTCTTCTGAAAACTGAAAATTTGCTTATGAGGTCACCTTTTATGTCTATATGATGTATCCATTTTGACCTTATCTTGGTATGCCAGGTGAGGTGTTGTTCTACATCAACTTTCAACTAAACTGCTTTCAAGTTTTCCCAGCAACAATGTCAGTGAGCTCTTGCCCCCAAAACTTGAGTCCTTGAACTTTAAATTAAATACTGTATTACTATGGACATTTATTGTGTTTTTTATCTATTCCACTGATCCACCACTCTTAGACAGTACCGTAGTATTTTGATGGAGTAGCTACATCATGCAGTGGATAGAGCACTGGACTAGGTCAAGAAGACATCTTCCTGAGTTCAAATCCATCCTCAAATACTTATAAATGACCCTGGGCAAGTCACTTACCCCTGTTTGCCTCAGGTCTTCATCTATGAAATAAGCTGGAGAAAGAAATGGCAAGTCACTCAAGTATCAGTGCCAAGAAAACCCAAAATGGGATCACAAAGAGTTAGACATGACCAAAATGACTTAACAATAACAGGGCTTTTTAAATATAATCTGAAATTTGGTATTGCTAGGCTGTTTCCTTCACATTTATTCTCTGGAAATTCTGACTTTTTTGTTATTCCAGATGAATTGTTATTTTTCTTAGATCTATAAAATAATTCGTTGGTAGCTTGTTTGGTATTGCAATAAATAACTACATTAATTTTGGTAGAATTATTTTATTATATAAGCATTTAATGAGCAATTAATCTTTCTCTAATTATTTAGAACTATTCATGTGAAGTGTTTTTTAATTGTTTTCATAGAATTCCTGGGTTTATATTGGCATGTAGACTCCCAAGGATTCTCTATTACCTACAATTATTTTAATGGCTTTCCTTTTTCTATTTCTTTCTACTCTGTTGGTTAATATATAGAGATGCTAATAATTTATGTGGGCTTATTTTGTAGCATGGGACTATATAGGTTAATTGGTTCAACTACTTTAATTGATTCTCTAGAGTTCTCTAAGTATATAATCATATCATCCAAAAAGAGTGATAATTTTGTTCCCTCATTGTCTATTGTTATTTTTTTTTCTGGTCATTGCTTTAACTAGCTAGTACAATTATCAAATAATCGAGATGATAATGAACATCCTTACTTCACCCTTGATCTTATTAGGCAGTTTGTAATTTATACCCATTGAGGAGTATTCTTTTGCTCTAGTTTTAGATAGATATGGTTTATCAATTTAAGCTCTACTTATTCCTATGCTTTCTGGTGTTTTAATAGGAACGCATTATATTTTGTCAAATACTTTTTCTGCATCTATTGAGATTATAAACATGATTTTTCTTGTTATTGATATTGTGACTGATTATGTTCCTAATATTAAACCAGTCCTGCATTCTTGGGATAAATCCCTCTTGATCATAGTGTACAATTTTTGTGATATATTGCTGTTATCTCTTTAATAATATTTTAAATTTCTGTAGCAATATATTTATTAGGGAAATTGATCTAGTTTTCTTTCTCTGTTCTTCCTGGTGTAGGTATCAACAAACCAGATCTGTGTCATAGAAGGAATTTGGTAGGAACTCTTTACCTAATTTTTTTTTTCAAAAAATGTATATAGTATTGGAATTAATTGCTCCTTAAATGTCTGATAAAATTTACTTGTATAAATCCATTTGTACCTAAGGATTTTTTCTTAGGGAGTTCATTTCTGGCTTATTTAATTTTTATAATATATGATTGCTTAAGTATTCCATTTCCTCTCATGAATCTGAGCAATTTGTATTTTAGAAAATATTCTATTTCACTCCAATTGCCATTCTCATTGGCATATAATTGGGCAAAATAACTCCTAAAAATCTCTTTAATTTCATCTCCATGGTTAGTGCATTTTTTCTCACTTTAAATACTAATAATTTGGTTTTCTTTTTTAAAAAATCAAGTTAAGCAATGGTTTATCTATTTTATTGGTTTTCCCATAAAACTAGTTTTATTATTTCAATCATTTTTACTTTCAAATTTATCAATATCCCCTTTGATTTTCAGGATTTCCAGTTTGATGTTTAAGTGGGAATTTTTATGTTTTTTCTAGTGGATTAAAAACTTTTATGCCCAATTCACTGATCTGATCTCTCTTCTGATGTTAAGCATTCAAAAAATAAAATTCTTTTTCCTAAGTACTGCTTTGGCTGAATCCCATATATTTTGGTATGTGGTATATTGTTTTCCTTCTCTTTAATAAAACTGTTTCTATTTGTTCATTGGCTTTATTCTATAGGATTACTTAGTTCCCAATTAATTTTCAATCTATGCTTCCAAGACTCTTTATCAAAGGTAATCTTTACTGCATTATGCTCCCCATAGGGTTCATTTAATATTTGTTTTTCTGTATGTTAGGTTTTTAATGCCCTAATACATTGATGACAAGTCTTTTAGAGACTGAGTATCCAAACTTCAACCCTCACTGCATGTGAGCCCCCTGCCTTACCTCAGACAAAGGAGGGAGGAAAACACTCTCATTGGGTTGCTGGGCAGAGAGGCAGGTGATGTGAGAAATGTCCTCAGACATGTGTGGAGTGGGAAAGGGAGCAGCCTCCTCTAGCATGTGTGCCATAGGTTCACCAATATAGTTTTAATACATGGTTAATTTTTGTGAAGGTGCAATGCATAACTAAGAAGGTATTCTTTCTATTCCCATTCAATTTTCTTTAAGAGAGCTATTTCTAACTTTTAAATATTCTACTCATCTTTTTAATCTCTGTATTGTTTCTCTTATTAGATTTCTCTAATTCTGAAGGGGAAAGCTGAAGTCTCTAGATGTAAAGTTTTATTATTTCCTCCTGTAACTCATTTAACTTTTCCTTTAAGAATTTGGATGCTATGCCAGGGGGCAGCTGGGTAGCTCAGTACTATATATATACTATACTATATATAGTATATAGTATATAGCTATACTATATATATATATAGTATGTGTGTATCTGTATATATGTTTAATATTTATATTACTTATCTATGGTACCTTTTAGAAAAATGAAATTTCCTTCATTATCTCTTTTAATTACACCATCTCATTTTGTTTTTGCTTTGTCTGAGACGATTGCTATCCTTTGCCTTTTTTTAACCTCATATGAAGCATAATAGATTTTGCTCCTGCCCCTTATTTTAACTCTTCCTCTTTGTTTTTAGTGTACCTATAAGATTGCATTGTTTTCTAATCAATTCTACTTGTTTCCATTTTGTGAGCAAGTTCATTCCATTAAGATTCAGAATTATGATTATTTCCCTTTGTTCAATTTTCTTGTTTATCCTTCTCATCCTCTATCTCATCCCTCCTCAAAACTCTATTTGCTTTTGACCACTATGACCCTAATTTGACTCTACCTTTTTTCACACACCTGTGTATACAGTAGTTCCCACTTAGCCATAGTTTTGATTTCTGTGGTTTCATTTACTTAGGGTCACTCCAGGGGAAGGCAGGAGACAAGAAAAGGGGATGCTTCTGGATGAGGGAAGGAGCTGGGACATAAGGCAAGCAGGCTGGGGGATGGAGTAGTACAAAGGTATCCTCTCTCTGCACAAGAGATCTATCTACCTGTGGCAGCAATCTGCCTATAGTGGCAATCTCACCATTGTCAGTTTTGCTTTCATTTGAATTGAATTTTTTTTTCAGGGGTTGGGAGGCTGAAGAGCCCCAAGCCAAAGGCAGGAGAGAGAAGGAACAGCACAATAGTAAAATTAATACAGGTATTAAAGGAATAATTGTTCAAGGTTTCAGACATCCATTGGGGGAGTGGGATCTTGAAACATATTCTGTATAGATAAAGGGGACTATGCAGTACTATATGATAATGTAAAATGGATTTTATTATATTTAATGTTGATATTTTACCAAGTGTTTATCAACTAAGCTTTATTACACATATGTATGTACAAGAAAATCACATTACATATGGCGTCAGCAGGTGTTTGCTTATATCTGAGGTTTCAGCCATCCAAGGTAGTTGTTGCATCCCTCGTGGATATAGGGATGGATTCTAATGAGAGGGAGGTTCAAGATTTGCTCACCATTTTCCTCCCATTATGAAAGTTCTTCATTATGCACCTCTTTTATGTGAGATGAAGTGTCTTGTTTTTCCTCTCCTCCTTTTCCCAATGCATCCCTCTTCTTCACCCCTTCATTTTTTTGAGATCATCCCAACATCTACTCAAACTATTGCCCTATATCCAAGTAGACTCCTTTTACTTGACTTAATGATAAAGCTCTTAGGAGTTACATATATTATCTTCCCATCTGGGAATATGTAAATAGTTCAACCTTAAATCCCTTATGATTCCTCTATCATTCTTATCATTTTATGCTTTTCTTGAATCCTGTGTTTCACTGTCAGATTTTCTATTCACTCTGGTCTTTTTATCAAGAATGCATGGAAGTCCTCTAACTTCATTAAATTTACATTCCCCCCCCCCCCAAAGAATTGCAGCCAGTTTTGCTAGGTAATTGATTGTAACCTTAGCTCCTCTGTTTCCTGGAATAACACATTCTAAGGCCTCTACTCATTTAATGTGTAAGCTGCTAAATCTTTTCTGATCTTGACTGTGATTCCACAATATTTGAATGGTTTCTTTTTGGGTGCTTGCAATGTTTTCTTCTTGACCTGGGAGCTTAGAAATTTGATTATAGTATTCATAGGAGTTTTCATTTTGGGATCTCTTTCAAGAGGTGATTGGTGGATTCTTTCAATTTTTAGGTTATCATCTGGTTCTTAGATAATGAGGCAGTTTTCCTTCATAATTTCTTGAATCATATCTAGGCTCTTTTTTTTTATCATGGCTTTTAGGTAGTCCAATAATTCTTAAATTATCTCTCCATCTATTTCCCAGATTTTTTCCAATGAGATATTTCGATTTCTTCTATTTTTTCATTTTTTGACTTATGTTTCTTGATGTCTCATGGAATCATTAAGCTTCCACTCACCCAATTCTAATTTTTAGGAATTTTTTTTCAGTGAGTTTTTGTTACCTCTTTTTTGCATTTCACGAATACTGCTTTTAAGCAGTTTTTTCCAGTAAACTTTTGTATCTCTTTTTTCCCATTTGGCTAATTCTGTTATTTAAGGTGCTATTTTCTTCAATATTTCTATACCACTTTTTACCAACTTGTTTTCATAATTTTCTCTCTCTCTCATTTCTTTTCCTAATTGTTTTTCTACCATGCTTATCTTTTGAAATCTTCTAGGAACTTTTTCTGGGCTTGTGTCAAATCTGAGGCTTCCTTTGAGGCTTGCTTGTGGCTGTTTTTGCATTGTCTTCTGACTTTGTGGCTTTTTAGGGTCAGGCTCTTTTTTTTTTCTTTTGCTCATTTCCCCAGCCTATTTCTTGTTATGTTAGAGCTCTGCTCACCTAGGGGTGGAAAGCACTGTCCCAAGCTTCAGGATTTTTCCTGATGCCATTTTTAGAGCTAGTTATGGACAGGGCAAGGGTGGTAATGGGGAATTTTCAGTGCTTCAAAAGTGGTGTTATCCTGGTAGATCTGTGGTCACTGTTCTCCTGATATACATTCTTGTCTTTACCCAGGAAGGGCCCCATTTATCTGCAGCTGCAAGTGCTAGGCCTCCTCTCTGCTGGAATTTTGACTAGGGTCCCTACTCTCTTGTAACTGACCCACAGGCCCACCCATTTCCTCTCCACCCTGGAACTAAGACCAAGAACTATTTTGGGGCAATGGAATTGCCAAACGGTGTCTGGTCCTGCACTCAGGATCTGCTCAGGGTCCCCTATAATGTCTTTTGGACTAGTTGTCTAATTCTCTCTCTGGTTCTGTGCTAAGAGCTCTCAAAACTGAGCCACATCCAAGGCCCATTGCTGATGTTGCCATAGCACTCAGCTGGCCCATAACCCAATGTCATAGACCTCTCCTGAAAAACCTTCTAAATTTTCTCGTGCAGGAAAAATGTCTCACCTTGACCTTTGTTGGCTATGCTGCTCCAGAATTCGATTTGACATGTTACTTTAAAGTTGTTTGGAGGAGAATATTAGGAGAGTTCACCCGGGTTGCTGTCTCTACTTCACCATCTTGAATAAATTATTTTAAATCCAAATAATCCCCTATTTTTCTAAGGATGGGAGGAGTCGGGATCTTAAGTGGCCCTTCAATTAAGTCACTGTTAAGGAAAAATTAGTAAAATTGTGGCATTTGAAGTGATTATTATTGCCAATCTACCACTTCCTATCATATTAGCTTTTTTTCCTCCTCTCTTCCCTCCCCCACAAACATACCTTAGACCTGCCAATGACAACCAATGGTATTCATTTACAAGATTTTGCACTTCTGCACGATAAAGAATTTTTTGATCCCTATTTTAAGCAGAAATAGGTCCTGATTAGACACAAAAATTGAGGCAACAACAAAAAATTTGAACTCCTACAAGACATTTAATGTGCTAGTAATGTTTAAAAACCTTTGTTGTAGAAAAGTACAGAATAGGGGATCCACAAATTTCTTCTAGGGAAAGAATAACAAAAGGGATATGAAGTTAAAAAAGTCAGTTCAAAAAAATTTTTTAAAACAGCAATGGGTAAATCCAGGTACCTGTAATCCTGAAAGGCATTTGTTTTGTTGGGTTAACCTTCAGAGTTATCACAGTAACTAAAAAAGCAATCTATTTCCATTGGACCAGAACTTTTTAGCTTTTGATACAGTTGTTAATGTACCTGACTTTTTCAATAGTCTACTGTATAAAATTTTGTAACAATAAAGTATAAATGTTTCACTGATTTTGATCATGTTAAAAGCACTCATATTTATATAAGCAATCATAAAAATAGAATTGTTATATTACTTAGCAATCTAAAAACAGCTATCTTGTTTCTGTGTGTATGTGTGTATGTGTGTGTGGGGGTAAGAAACAATTCTCATCAAGAGTATATAGGTAAAATGTCCTGTTATACAAAACCTTTCAAAATTCTGTGCCAAAAGGGGTAAAGGGGAAAAGTATATGAGAAGATATAAACATGTAACATTTTAAATTCACTCTACCAAAAAAAAAAGCATAGTATCACTTAAATATAAACTTTTTCTTTTGGGCAAGACTAAAAATTCTGACAATTACATAGGATCACTTAATCATGAACTTTTTCTTTTTGGCTAGAATAAAAATACTGAAAATTACATAGAATTAAATCCTACAAGTTCATGATAGTGTAATGGCAACCCTGGACTCTTCACAGCTGTGAGTCAAATATATGTTCTGGTGACTCCTAACAAAATGTAAAAGCTTAGAACATGGGCCTTGTAATATACTATACAGCTCTCCCTAGCTGGGTTCAAAGATACTTAATTTCACTTAATTTGGTTGAAGCGGGACAAATTTTCTCTCCAGTGGGGCTGTAATCTATGTGGCTAAAGAAGGCCAATACTAACCAAATCATAGACCTTTCAAATGCTAAAATATTAAGAAACCAAAATTTTATGCCACTAGCCTCTATGAGAGGTGGTGGGAGGGAAAGAAGACAGAAGCAAGAAAGCCAGGCATTATAAAGAGAGGGAAAGAATCTTGTTTTGTCTATAGAAAAAAGCATCCTGACTTTAGTCAGTTTGGGGCTTTTTGTTTGTTTTTTTGTCTTTAATATCACCAATTGCTGGAAGACACTACCATCCATTTCAGACAAAATGCCTTTCTCCCCATCCCTGCCAAACCTGATTTCTTATCTTTATTTTGTTTTTGTTGGAGGAATCTGAGGAACTAAAAGATGGGTCACTACAGAATAGTTATCAGACCAATGATGGGCAATGAAACCTACTCTATGATGAAAATAATTTCAACTAGAGAGCAATCTGATTAATGCAACTGAATAAACTATCATAAGTAGGTTTTACCCCAAAACAGAGTATTTCTATACCTGAAAGAAAGCTGTTTAACCCAAAAGAATACCATGAATTTGCATATTCTACCAAGAATTTAAAAGGAACTTCCTCCATGAAGATTTTCTAACTTTTCCAAATAGCTTTCCTGAAGTTAAAAAATGCCGCCACCTCTATCACACAATTTTTAGTCAGAGCTGCCTTTCAACTCTCAATTCAACAAATACAAAGTACCTACTGAGCAAAGCCTTTACCTCTATTAAACTGCTGTTGTTTATGTATATGCGTGTACTTATCTCTCTGTTAAAAGCATATTTTCCTACTATGTATTACACCCCATATAGTGCTTTGGTAATAGAAGATAGTTTTTATTTGTTCACTAAATACACATAAAAATACATGGCATAACACAACCTTAAAAAGCAAAGCACAACACAGAAACTTCAAAAATCAGTAAGATTAAACTGGCTTCTAAAAGATGGATTTCTCCAGAATGCAGATGAAAGCATATGATTTTTCAATTGTTTATTTGGGTTTATGTTTTCAGGTTTTGGTTTTATAAGTTTACTCACTTAAAAAATGTACAATATGGAAATGTTATACAGGATAGAATCCCCTGCTAGTATCAGGAGAGAGAAGGGAAGGGACAGAGGGAAATAAATTCAATTATATAACTTAGAGGAAAACTAGTGTGGAAATTTATTTTATGTAATTGGTAATAAATAAAAGATGGACTTCTCCAATGAAAAAGCTTAAATAAACTACTACCTTCATGGGGAAACATAGAAATTTATTCACCATACCTTTTGGTTTGCTTTTGCTCTGGAGCTATAATCAATACTACCCCCTCCCCTCAAAAAAATCCCTACGCTATTGCTATGCTTATCCTGTCTCAAATTATGTTTATGTGTGGTCATTCCTATGTGAAAAAAAAGTAGTTGTTACCACTGAGAATTTAACCAATTAAGCAGTAATTTTAAAATGTGGGTAGGAGCACAGTCACTAGGTCCTTCATTACATTTAGCAACTGGATGAAGGGTAGGAGGAAGAGAAGCACTATCACTATGGCACTGCAGATTTCATTGCTTGTTCTAACAATCTGAAGACCAAAGAAGACCAGGTTGCAATGGAAAGACTTTAAACTGTGGGAATTGATTTTCTGCCACTAGAAATGTTTACAATAATTCATACACTAAATGCTATACTCATGACCTCTCCTGCATTCAGGTGATGAGTGAATAAATGTTGATGAAAGTGACAGAAAAAAACGTTATTTGGGAAAGAAAACTAAAGCTAGGAGAGGGAAATAGAACTATTCCATACTTTAAGAGGAGTAAAGTGGTATGGCCCTTTGATTCTGGGAATATACCTCATTCATGAGGTCTTTCCTGATCTCCCCTCCCTGGTCTTGTTTTTACCATTCCCCCACATCACTGTATATTTTCTACATATTTTGTTTACTTATCAGTAGAATGTAAGTGCCTTAAAGTCAGAGGCTCTCTCATTTCAATGTCTGTATCCCCTGTACCCTGCACAATGCCTGCCACAAAGCAGGAACTTAATAAAGCTTGGTTGCTAATTGATAATTTTGTTTCTGTTGTATTTAAGGTGTTTTAAAGAGGACTAAATTTAGCTTGAACCTTTCACATCACCAGGATATTATCTTTACACTCAAGGAGGTGGGGGGGGGGAGTTCCTATATAATTAATTTTATTATGGATACTTAGAGAAACACTTTTTGCATCAAAGAACTAGAAACAAAGTAGATACATAACAAAAGAGAAACAGTTGAACAAATTGTTGTATATAAATGTATAGAACATTAATGTGCCTTAAGAATTTGGAGAAAATTGGGAACTCAAGAGTGGAAAATGAGCAGAATAAGGAGAAATACTTAACATAATAACCATAATAATGTAAAGAAAAATAATACTTTAAGACAACAGATCTCTTATCAATGCAGTGACCAAATGGTAACTGCAGAGAACTCATGAATTTATTTCCCTTGTCTCAACTGGGCAATAGGTAAGGAATGATAAACTATAAGACTGGAATGAAGTGTGGGTATTTAGGCATAGCCTGTATGCTGGTGTATTTTATTTATTTGCATTCATTTGCAATTGTGGATTGGGTCACTAGGAATAAAAATAGCAAAGAAAAGAAAAAAATAATGATAAAACATTTTTAGAAGGAAAGGCTGAGAGAAACTAAAGAGTAATCTCTGTGTTGGGGCTTATCACCTTCCTTTCCTCAATAATCCTACAAATAAGAAATTATTCTAAACACAATCATCTTGAAGTGCCATTAATTGAGCTTTGCTGTGAGAGTTTACCAGCAAAATTGATTTTAAATCATAACATCTTCAGTCTTGAATCCTTTGAGGCAGCAACCTTATTACTGGATATCTTCAGGTATATTATGTGTTTTGTAATTTTTTTCAGGTAGAGGTCACTCTAAAAGACAACTGTTGATCCCTTCTAATGCTGAATTTTATAATTTCCAAAGGATATGTACTTTTGTAAATGTGCTTGCAAAGGTATTTGTTTTAGTTGTCTGCTGACAAAACAAAATGTATCAATTTTTTTTAAAGTACATGTACTGTTTTTCAAACATGATATCCAATCAAATTCAGAAGTTTCCTCTCCCTTTAATTGTCTACATGTGCCACCATATCTCCTTTTAAAACCGCTGCTTTCCTGATATACTGCCTTTTCCTAATTTCTCCCATCTACCACTACATTTATTTTTCTTTTACTCCACTCTAAAAGTTGTCTAACTCTCTTTATAAATTATGCCTCCATCATAAGTTTACCACCTCAAAGTAGAAGTCACAAATTACCATCTCCTGTTTTTCTCTGTAGGATTCCAAACTCTTTTCTAGACATCTCCACTCACATTCCCAATTAACACCACAAATTTAAAATGTTCCTAAACACCTCCCTAAAAATATTTGATAATTATGTCACAATTCATGAAGTCACCCAGACTTGAAACCTTTGACTTTTTCCTTTGCCCATACATCCAGTCAGTTCATTTCTATTGGGCCATCTGAGTTTAGATACTTATCATGTTTACCTCAACCTGCTGAAATTGCCCTCCTTTCCCTCAAACCTTTATATTGCTTCTGGACTGATATCTCTAAAAGTTTTAATCATGTTATTTGTCTGATTGAATTCCTTGAACGGAGCTCCAGATGGGATAAAGACCTAATTAATTAGCTCAGCATTCAAGGCCTTTCATATTTAGCACTAACGGTTCCAGCATTATGTTCCCCTTATTCCCCTTCATAACTTCTACATCTCCAGAAAACCTAATAAGATACCCAGAGCTTTTTCACCTGTTAGCCCCTTACAGTCCCATTAAAAAAACAAACAAACAAAAAAACTTACCCATAAAAACAGCTAACCCTGAAATATTCCTGTACATCCCTTCCAACTCTCATCCCAACACCAGGTCATTTCTCTTGCCTTTGAATTCCCATAGAATTTGATGCCCTTTGTTTCAATTCTACATTACAGACTGCAATCTTTTTGCTTCCTACAGCTTCTAGCACACAAGAACTTTATATCAGTAGACAAGGCTCTTAACATGTATTTGTTGAAAATAAAACTAATAAATGTTACACTCTGAAAGAATGCATGTTGCGATTTTTAAAGTGATACTTTGAGTATCACATTCAATTAGGCAACTGTTACAATCATGTGGCAACAAAGCCGCCAGAGCATTTGGTTTCCTGATGTATATCACATTTCACTTCTTAAAAGTAAGAGGACTCGAAATCTGAAAGATACAGTATTGCGTTGAGTAGTTGGAAGACTTGCTTTCCAGGATAAAATCTCTGAGACTAAGGCCAAAACAACCCAGGGAGAAAGAAGTTTTCTATTCTAAGGGCCTTCTTCGTGCTAAGAGCTGGGGACAAAGGTAATGGCACAGGCCAGGCGGGACTTGGGGTTGGGTCCCTGAACTGTACTGCCAAGGCGCGCTCTTAACCTCAGCGTCCCAGACCACCGCCAACCACCCCCCAGTAGCTGGAACTGAACCGGCGTCCCACCGATCCCTGGTGTAAACCGGTGTGAGGACGGCTTTCTTACCTATTCCTTGCCAGCCTCGGCAGTGGAGGAAGGAAAGCAAGGAAGACCGGCCCTCGAGGGAGGGCTTGACCTTCTTGCCGCCCCTACCCCCGCTCCGCCCGACCCCTCAATTCGCCGCCCCCCTCCGCTGCCAAGACCTCCGCCCGAGCGCCCGTTTCTCGTCCCGCCCCAGCGCTCTCGCGCCACGCCTGCCCCCGGGCCCGCCCTCCCCCACGCTCCGCCCTCATTGCCGCCCGCTCCCCAGAGGAGGTTGGGGGCGCGTGACAGCCAGACCCGTTTTTTGGCGCGCGGCTGTGACGTCGGCTCCTCTGACAGCCGCCACCGCAGCTGCCGCCGGCCCAGGAAGCAACCCCAGCATTTTAAAATCCTCCCCGCCCCGCCCTGTTCCATTCCCGCGGTCTAGGGTGCTGGGAGGACACCCCGACCGGGTTCACCCGGCTTTCTGTACCCCCAGCCCAGAAGTGTCAGGCAGGGCAAGCTAGAGGTTCGGACGGATCTCTCCCCGCGCCCGTTCCTGATCCTCTGTCCCCCTTTTCCGTAGCCTCGTCCGCTCCTACCCTGCGCAAGCATCAGTTGCCCGTTAACGGGTCCGAAGCTGCCCCCGTTCGTTTCTCCTCCCAACACACCCCCACCTTTCTCCAGGGGATTGGTTGGGGAGACTCACCCTCAGGTGGCTGCTGTCCGGGCTGCCCGCCTCCTCCTCCTCTTCTCCTCCGGAGATTGCTGTGGCCACTACGGTGGAGGCCGGTCCCCCCCGGCCCCGGAGCGCCTGCTGGGCGCTGACGGAGGAAGAGGCGGGGGAGGCGGCCACGACTGAAGCCCCACAGCAGCTGCCCCCGCCGGGGCCCCCGGGGCTCAGCGTCACGTTGTGCGCGTTTTCGCCCCAGCGCCAAGGGTATACCATGAAGTCACTGAAGCCTGGGCTGGTTGGGATGAGCGGCGGCGGCGGCTCCTGCTCGCTGCTCCTCTTGGGCTTGATCGGGGTCGTCTTGATGACGGACACCAGGACCCGTTTGGGGGAATCATGGCAAAAAATGACCGGGGGCGGCGGCGGCTGCTGCTGGAACAGCGGGGACTGGTTCTCCGCCATAGCTGCCTCGATCCCCCGAATCATCCCCTCCTCTCCAACCAGCCCCCCAAGTCCCCGCGACGCGCACACACACTCGTCCCGGGTCTCTCTTGGCCGCTGGACTTCACACTCTTGGTGCTGACTGCGGGGTCACAATCGCACGGTCTTTCCTTCCCGGATAAGTAGAGCCAAGGGAGGGCTCCAAGGTTTCGCGGCAACTAGTCACCGCTCCAGCACCAGCAGCACTTGCCCCGCTGAATCTGACACTAGAACAGCCGCAGACTCATCGCAGGGGAGGAGAAAGCGGCAGCGGTGGCCGTGGCGGCTCTTCCCGGGATCCCTCCGGTAGCTGTCGAGGGGGGGTGGGGGGTGGAAATTTCACCGATCAGAGGTTCGGGATCCTGTAAGAAGCCGCAGCAGAGAAGGGACCCGAACCAGAATCGACCCCCCTTCTCCCCGATGTAGCCCCGCAATAGCGGGGTGGAAGGGAAGCACAGTCAGCCCAGACTTCTCACGTTGCCCCGAAGTGACAATAAAGCCAAACTCCCAAGCCCCGGAAAATAACAACCTGCTGCTACCACCGATATCCCAGCTCCTGCTTTTCCCGCGTTACATTTCGCGCCTGGGCGGAACCAATCACCGAGAGGCTCCGGGACCCAATCGGCTCTCTCTTGAGTGACAGATTTTTTCAGCCAATAAACAATCCCCGAAGCTTTCCCGGTAGAGCGGGGCGAAATAGAGGAGGGCCTGGGGGAGCGCGCGCGATTGGTTTGTGCTTTGCTATTGGCTACTGCTCTTAATTTTGTCCTTCGCCTCGGGCCAACAAGGTTCGAAACTTTAGGGGAGCGCGCAGCCTTCAATGACCCACCCCTACGGAAGCCCCACCCTCTTCTTTCCTCCGGTTCTGCTTGTCTAGCTTTGGGCAGCGCGAACGGAGGGGGGCTGGGCCCGGAGTAAGGTAGTGATTGGTTAACTCTGATGGGAAAAGGTGGAGTCCGGGTGGAAAGAGCGAGGCGGTTGTACCCGGTTGGCTCTAACCCGCGCGCCGACGACCCCGCCCAGTCTGCAGCTAGCTGCTGTTGTGCGAGCCGTTCCCGCGCGAACGGTCTGCATCACGTGCTCTGTTTAAAGGGACAGAAGCAATAATGGTGATGGAATCCTTTCATCTGATTTCTGTCCTTGTCCCCGCCCCGCCCCCCTCCTTCCGCAACTTCCTCCTAGTCTCTGGAGCAGAACAGGTTTTATTCGTTAAAGTAATCCTTGGGTTGCGGTCACTGAGGAATTCATTGCCTTGTGGCCATCCGTTTGCTTTGGAATCTCTCCCTGGTTCACTAGGCTGGTTCTGTCCTCGAGATCGCGCTCGAAGCCTCTTTTCTATTCTAGCATCTGCCTGAGCTCTTCCTGCATTAGCAAAGCCTTAGAGAACATAGTTTCAATACCCAAGAAATCTCGTTTTCAAACTGGATACAGTCTGTCTAACCATAGGATTTCACCTGCAGTATCTAAATAGTTTCCAATCTTTACTTTTCAAAACACTCCTTCTACTCAATCACCACCCGAATCCATACTCCTTCATAACTCTTCACCTTAAGTATTGCAATAATTCTCTAACTAATATCTCTCCTCCAACCCTTTCAGAATTCTAAAACAGATCTGATCTGTCACTCTCCTACAAGGGAAAAAAAATAAAGCTTCCGTGATTCCCATTTTCCTTTATGACAAAATACAAAATACTCAGCCTGGCACGATGTTGTTTCAACCTACCTTTCAGTCCTATTTCATATAACTTTCCTTCAAGCTCTCCCTCCTTACTGTCAAACTGGTCCCCTGTTTATTTCCTGTACATGACATCTCTATGCCTTTAAAAAAAATCTTTACCTATTTTCTGTCTTAGTATCAATTCTCAGACCAAAAAAATGGCAAGGATTAAGCAATGGGGGTCAAGGTCAAGTGTCTGGCCCAGGTTCACATAGCTGAGAAGTGTCTGAGACCAGATTTGAATCCCTCTGACTCCAGGCCTGGAGCTCTATCCATGGTGCTACCTAGATGCACCGCCTCTGTGCCTTTTCACTGGTTGTCCTCTGGTTTCCTAGGTATTCTTGTTTCTCCTCCTTCCAAGGTATAGCTTATGGACTATCTGCATGAGACTTTTATGGATTGGTTTTCTGTTTCTTTCTCTTTGTCTGTCTTTGTCTCTACCTCTAGTGTGTGTATCTTTGTATTAATTTGCATATATTTTCTATTTACTTTTCTGTGTATATAATGCACCTATCCCCACTCCCAACAGAATGTAAATTCTAGAAATTCAGGGAACATTTTTGTGTATTTAGTGTCTAAAGAAGAAATATAATCCAATGGATAGAATACTCCCTTCAAAGGCAGAAGGATCTAGGTTCCAGGCCTAAAAATGAAAAATTGGCTTGTGACCCTGGGCAAATCACTTAACCACTCAGTGTTCTAGGCAAATCTCTAAGAGTACCATTTACAGAGACCTGCATGCATAAGTAATAGCTGCTGAATTGAACTGTTACAATTATCCAACTTTTTCTGGAAACATTATTGTAGAGGTAGAAATACTAAAGAAGATATAGATGTGAAGTCAAAATGTCAAGGAATTTTCATTTTAAGAATCCCCTCTATCTATGGTAAGGTAAGGGGATAAAGGAATTAAGAAGAGGGCACAGCTGGAGAATAATGAAGGGATTGAGGAAGACTGTTCTGAGTAAGAATTAAAAGGGGGAAGGGATAAGTGACCTTTAGAAAAGTGGACCAATTTGGAACTGGAGGGGGGCCAGGGGAAGAGGATGAGGGAAGATTTGGGGGAAGGGATGTGAATAGGAGAGGTATTACTCAAAGGAAATTGGACATCTGAGGAGAGATATGTCAGATAGAAAGGAAGAGGGTGACAAACAGGAGGAATGAAGTAGATGGACATGTATGATTAGTGACTATGACATTGAGTGTAATGGGGTGAATTCATACATGGGAAGAAAATGGAGAACAGAAAGGATCAAAAAAACCAGGAACTGACAATGTCTACAAGAAGCACACTGAAAATGAGAGAGAGTGAAAGTGAAGGGCTGGAGCAGAAGATATATTTGCCTCAACTGATCCAGAGAATGCAGGAGTATCAAGCAGTCATGATCTCAAACAGAGTTGGAGCTAAAATGGATATAGTCAAAAGAGATGATCAAGGAAATGATACTATTTGGGGGGGTAGGTGGTACTATGGATAATGAAACAATATTGGACATGTATGCACTAAGGGTTTTTAAAGGAAAAACTAAATGAGATACAGATGGAAAATGATAATATCAATGAACTTTACTTTTACCCTCTCAGAACTAGATGAATCTTACAAAAAAATTAATAAGAAGTTAAGGAGATAAATAGAATCCTGGATAAGTGAAATTAGATATTTGGAGAACTTCCCCACACCTGCATAAAGTTCATTGTAGATCTAAGCCTGAGTATAATCATAATCCAAAGAGTTTCTGGTGGGAAAACAATGGCTTAAAGAGCATGAATATTTTGCAAAAGTCTTACTTCAGTCCTCATCATACTCTTGAGATAATCCTACATCCCTGAGGGATTATGTCAGTAGACCAAAAGTGCTTCTGGGAATGACCAAATTAAAAAGACTTATTTTGGAAAGAGTATGGTCCTGGTAACAGATTGTGTTGGCTGCCTGAGGAGCCATCTAACAAAATATGGTTCTGGTAATATATGTTAATTGAGAACCAGATAGGATAAAGTGATTAAATTAAATATTGATAGGAACATGGAGGAATAGGCCTAATATTAAAATTACATTGCTAGAGAAGCTGTGAATTTTCTTTTTTAGAAAACAAGATGGAAAATATATATTAAGAGAGAGCTGTTCATGCTAATTGACAAAGAAATCCCATTACTACAGTTAGGCCCCAAAAAGCATTATTGAGAAGGTAAAAAGCTGTAAAAAAACTTTTTAAATTAAAAAATTCCCTCTACCAAGGTTGATGACAACCTCAATTTCTAGAGCGATAGAGATTTGCCTGAATCTCAGAGAAATTCAGTTACTTGACCATGTTCACATAACTAGTAAATGTCATGAAATAGCTTTTGAGCCCATGATTTCCTGATTCCAACTCCAGCAAGCTATTCACACTATGCAACTCTGCCACTCATTATAAGTCATAAATCCTAGTCTCACAGACACTCTACAGTGTATTCCCTGATATAGGATGGCTGCAGATCTTCAGCTATCTTGGCCTACTTTAGTACTCTCTTCTCATTGGGGATATCCTTCACATCGTCAAAGGGATGTGGTTGTGTTAGTAGAAAGGATATTCAGTAAGGACCATGGGGCCTTTCCATCTGACTTGAAGCTGAAAACACCTGTATTTGTTATTTCTCTGTGTTAGAGTATGAGTTACTTGAAATCAGGCATTATCTGGGTTTTAAAATTTTATATCTCCAGTGCTTAGTGCTTAATAAATGTTTTTTCATTCATTCTTTTGGGCAGTGGCCAAAAGGCTGGTTCCAACCAAAGCCCAAGAGGAAACCCTTGTGATCCATTAACTAATAATAATGTTATTCTCTATTATTTCCTAAACATTATGATATGTGTGAGTGTTAGGAAGACAAACGTTCAACAATTTCTATATTCAAGAGGCTTACATTCTTTTTTTTAAACTCTTACCTTCCTTCTTGGAATCAATACTGTGTATTGGCTCCAAGGCAGAAGAGTGGTAAGGGCTAGGCAATGGGGGTTAAGTGACTTGCCCAGGGTCACACAGCTAGGAGGTGCCTCAGGTCAGATTTGAACCCAGGACCTCCTGTCTCTAGGCTTGGCTCTCAGTCCACTGTGCTACCCAGCTGCCCCCTAATAGGCTTACCTTCTAACCAAAGAGACAATGTAGCCATAGAAAGGTATCTATACACAGCAGATACAAGATAACCTTGGAGGGAAAGGCAATAGTAACCAGGGAACCTAGAAAGATCTTGCTCCAAAGGTAGTGCTTTATATGAAAGAAACCAGATTTTTCAAAAGGCAGAAACAAGGCAAGAGAGCACTGTATGAATGAGAAACACTTGGTGCAAAAGCTTGAGATGTAATGTCATTTGTGAAGAGTGTTAAGAATACCAATATAGCTGGACTTTAAATGGTTAAGAGTAATATAAAAGGCTAGAAAAGTAGGATATAGCCAGCTAACTTTTAAAGAGTTTTAAATACTAAAAAGAGCAATTTATATCTGATCTTTAAAGGCAATAGATAACAATTGGAGTTTGTTGACATGGTCAGAAATGATCTTGGGGAAAATTACTTTGGGGGCTACAGAGAGAATAGATTGGAGAAAGGAGAGACTAGAAGTAGGAAGACCATTTAGGAGACTAGAGCACAGTACAGGTGAAAGGGGGATGGGAGACTGAACTGGGGAGTAGTAGCTTTATGAGCAGAAGAAAGAGAAATGTGCAAGAGCATAACAATCTAGCAACTTCAGATATGTAGCGTAAAAGACCCTGAAGAATCAAACAACAAGGTCTTCAACTCTGGATAACTTGAAGGATGATGGTACCTTCAATGGAAATGGGGAAGTTTTGGTCATGTGGGACACAAAAAAATAATGAGTTCTATTTTAAATATGTTGAATTTGAGATGTCCCTGAAATAATAGAACTAGAAATAAAGACATGGGAGTAATCTGTATAAAGATGTTAGAGATTATAGTTAAACTCATGAGAACCAATGACGTTATCAAATGAGAGAGGACAGAAAGAAAAGAGAATCGGTCCTAGGATACATTGGGTACATTCATTTAATGGTCATAATATGGATGATGACTAAAAGTGTATACTTGGCCTCCAGTCTCTGATCTCTTTTTCAGTTTATTTAAGTGCACATATTATTGTTAATGCTGCACGAAAGTCCTACACCATTGTTTTATACTGTTGTGGAGTTGATATGTAATTCTAGAAGACTGCTATTTTGGTTCAAGGGATCTTAACAAACTGAAAGAACTTAGAGAATGATCCCTAGCTAGATTTAAAAGAGCTCATCACCAAGTTGGCTACAATCTGATGGATGTGTTTGATTAGAATCCAAAATATTCTGTTATCTATAAAATAATACAAATTAATCTATTAATTAGCAGAGGATTTGTCATTTGAATTGGTAGAAAGAGCATCCATATTACCTATGAGGCAGGAAATGACAAGAAATGAGTAGTGTATAGGAAAAAATTTCCCTTTTTCTTAGCACGTATAGGTGCCTTGCACAGCCTGTTATTCATTGTACTTCATATAGTGAGTACACTTAAAAATAAATATACTTTAATTAATATTGTACTAGAAATCTTAGCTTTAGAAATAAGAGAAGAAAAAGAAGTTGAAGGAATTAAAGTAGCTAAATGGAACTATCATTCTTTGCAGATAATAATGATGGTATACTTAGAGAATCCTAGAGAATAAACTAAAAAAACTAGTTAAAATAATAACTTTAGCAAGTTGCAAGATTCCAAAAAATCCACAGAAATCATCAACATTTCTATATATTACCAATCAAGTCCAGCAGCAAGAGAAATGCCATTTAAAATAACTCTAGGCCAGTGGTGGTGAACCTTTTAGAGACAGTGCCCACACTGCAACACTCACACCACATGTGAGCCCCCCCCCCCACCTTACCCCAGACAGGAGAGGGAGGAAGTGCTTCCATTGGGCTGCTGGGCAAAGGGGAGGGTAAAGTGAGAAATGTCCTGAGACATGGGTGGAGACAGGGAGGGGAATAGCCCCCTTTGACACATGTGGCATAGGTTCACCAACATGGCTCCAGGCAATATAAAATAAAAATACTAATTGCTCATGGGTAGACCAAGCTAACATAATAAAAATGACAATTATGCCTAAATTAATTTGCTAATGAAAAAATGTGAAGGAAGGTTACTTAGCTGTACCAGATCTCAAACTGTAGTATAAAGTAGTAATCATCAAATCAATCTGGTATTGGCTAAGAAATTAAATGGCCAATCAATGGATTCAAATAGGTACACACTCTAGAGTTGGAAATGACCAAATCAAGTATTCAATCAATCCCCAAATCCAAACTTTTGGAATAAGAACTCACTATTTGACAAAAACTGCAAAAGAGTATGGTAGAAACTAGGTATGAACCAATATCTCACACCCTATACTAAGATAAGATAAAAATGGATGTATGATTTAGACATAAAAGGTGATGCAATAAGCAAATTAGGGGACCTAAGGAGGAGGGAAGAATTTATGACCAAGTAAGAGAGAATGTTATGAAATATAAAATGAATAATTTTGCTTATATTAAATTTAAAAGGTTCTGAACAAGCAAAGCCGTAATCAAGATTAGAAGGGAAACAAACTGGGGGAAATATTTATAGCAAATTTCTCTGATAAAGGACTCATTTCTCAAATATATATATATAACTAAGTCAAATTATAAGTATACAAGTCATTCCCCAATTGACTAATGATCAAAGGATATAAACATGCAATTTTCCCATGAAGATATCAAAATTATCAATAATCCTGAAAAATGCCCTAAGTCAGTTTTGATGATTAGAGAAATCCAAATTAAAACAACTCTGAGGTATCACCTCACACCTATCAGATTTGGCCAATATGACAGTAAAGTGATAAATGTTGGAGGGGGTGGGGCAAAACTGGAACATTAATGCATTGCTGGTGGAGTTGGGAAATGCTCAAACTACTCTGGAAGATAATTTGGAACTATGCCCAAAAGGGCTATAAAACTGTGCATGCCCTTTGAACCTTAGTAACACTACTAGCTTTCTATTTCAGTGAGATCAGGAAAAGGGAGAAAGGCCCTACTTGTATAAAAATATTTATAGATGTTCTTTAGGTAATGGCAAAGAATTAGAAATTGAGGGAATGCCTATCAATTGGGGAATGGTTGAACAAATTGGGATATATGATGGTAATGGAATACTATTGTGCAATAAGAAATGAGGAGCAGGATGATTTCAGAAAAGAAGCTGGAAAACTTTACATGAACTGATGCAGAGTGAAATAAGCAGAACCAGGAGAACATTGTACACACGAGTAGCAATATTGTATAATAATCAATTATGAAAGACTTAGCTACTCTCAGCAATGCAATGATCTAGGACAATTACATAGTATATATAAAAAGAATACTATCCAATTCCAGAGAAAGAACTGTTGGAGTTGGAATGCATATCAAAGTATATTATTTTTTACTTTAGTTCATTCGTGTTTTTATTTTGAGATTTGGGCTTTATATGAGTATTTTCTTCTATTGATGACCAATATGAAGTAAATTTTGCCTGACAATACATATATATAACAGATCAAATTGCTTACCATCTCCAGGAACCAGGAAGGCAATTTGAATGTTATCATTTCAGAAAAACATATGTTTAAAATTGATATTATATATAAATGATAAAATAAAATGTTAAAATGTAAAAATAAATAAAATAGCCACATATGTTGTACATATATAAATATGCTTTTAATCACTTTTGAACTTTGATCTATGTGTTCTTTGAACTTCCTTTCTCCTCCTCCTTCTCCTTCACTTTCTCCTTTCCTTGGAAATGTGCACTGAATCTGGAGTCTGAAAATCGAGTTCAGCTGTTGACTTTGTGGCCTTGGCCATGCCACTTCACACTGAATACTTTCTTGCAATCTTGTAAAATGCAAGTAATGATTGTAAGTACAAGTTTTATGAAGGGAAGTTTTGTATGCTATAAAGTTTACAAATGCAAATGTTAGCTTTTATGATTATACAATATTTCAAAATTCTGTGGTTTCATGTATACAGATACCTTGTCCACCAAGGCAGAAAATCCCATTATGATTATTAAATAGACATTAATAAACTGATACAGCAGCAGAAAAACTTGTTACGTTATAACCAACCTTCAGGTTTGGGTCTTTGTATAGTGCCTTAAGGTTTGCAAAGCACTGGCCATTTAGCACACTGAATACAAATTATAAACCTCTAAGGTTTGTATTATATTTGTATCGTATTATTGTCCCCATTTTGCAGACTTCTAGAAGTTTTTACTTGCCCATGGTCATCCAATGTCAATGGAAAGATTTATATCCATGCCTTTCTGAAACGGAAGCCATCATCTATTCTAATATATTGCCCTAATAGACACAATCACTAGGCCCATATTCAGCTTTGTAGAATACGCTAGATTATTGAGGACCTACATTAAGCAATAAGTAGGACTTTTGACTCTGTCTATTGAGCTACCTAGCTCATCAATTTAGACGCTAATACATTCTAAATCAGTAATCAATAGACATTATGCCTACTACTATGTTCCAGAAACTGTTAAGTGAAACAATTGTATGGTAAGGTAGTAAGAGTATCTTCTAGCATCTTTTGACATAGAAGATAAACTAGTTATTTTCCTTTAAAAGTGGTGAGACTATCCTAGAGATTTCATTGGGAAAAGGGACTAAGGCTCAAGCTATTAATATAACTTCTTGCTTTGAGCAAAAAGCTATAAGGAATTGTAGCTAGGCCATGAGGCTTCTACATGGCAGATCAACAGTATGACCAATACCAGGAAACTATACTTAATGGAATCCTACTGTACGATCCTTCCCCTGCTCAGAATGTCCTTTCATTCTATAGTCAAGCAAATCTCCTTTGCTTAGTTGTTAAATGGACTACTGAGTGTGTCATTTTGTTACACTCTTAAACCTGAGCTTTGGTCTATTGCATTGTGGGTATTACATTACCCACCATGACATTAAAAGGTGAAAGCTAAACCCAACCTCCAGAACACATATATATTCTGGAAAGATGTATTAACATAGATGAGTTACAACAGAGATAAGTTTCAGCCAACTGGGTCATGGATGGATAACAAGTACAAGGAAAACAAAAGCCAACCACTTCTGGAAGAAGTACACTCTTCCAAGCCCATCATGGTTTTTTTCTGACCTTATGCTAGCCTTAAGTACAAGTGAGGATGGAAGTGTGTTTTTTTCTTAACAATCTGAGTTTAGATTGTTCCTATACTACTACTACTATTAATAATAATACTAATAATGGCAATGATAATACTAAGTCTTCTTTTGAGAGGAATTCCTTAACAGAGAGGCCTCCATTCTTGAAGTGTTCTGGAAGATTTTTAAAGCATTAAGTAGTCATGTGTTATAAGTCTGAGTTGGATAATCTTTTCTCAGTGCCAATTGGCCAGAATGTACCAATGTAGCTGATGGACAATCTTTTCTATGCTCATGCTTAGTCATTTTCCATATTTGTCATTGGTCACTGGGGTAACCAGTTTGGCAAATTGGCTCAGAAGGCTTAGACACAGAGGCAGAGAACCTATGATACAATCTTTGTTGTCATTGACTCATTTTTCATTTTTGTCTAACTCTCCTTGAACCCATTTGGATTTGGGGGGACAAAGATAAAGGAGTAATTTCTCACTTCCTTCTGCAGTTAATTTTACACATGAGCAAACGGAAGCAAACAGGGTTAAGTGATTTCCCCAGGATCAGTGGAGACAGAGTAAAAGTGTCTGAGGCCAGATTTGAACTCAGGAAGATAAATCTTCCTGATTCCAAACCCAATGCTCTATCCAACTGTACCACCTAACTGCCCTATGATGTGATAGTTATATAATTAACCCAAGGATGATATACAGTCAGTGACATTAGGAACTGACAAATTATCTCACTATGAGCAGTCTATTCAGCTTGAGTAACTCATAAATATCCTAAGGATGATCTTGACAGGAGCTATTATTATCTAGAAGGGGAAGGGTGAAAAGGTGCAAAACTTTGTGTTGAAATTAGAAAATAACATCTGTTAAATTTGTAACAAGCAAATTAATGTGGCTTTGAAGCATTTATGTTTCAAAGAAAACTATGAAATCAATATGCAAACAACAAAGATTATATATAATACAACCTTAATACAAAAAGACTTTTTAAGAAAAGAGGCTCCTAAAAAATGGAAATCATTTGAAGTTTTAATATATAGGTAGTAGTAACAATGACATTAACAACAATAGTTAAATTGATGATTTGAGCCATCACTTAATTTTACTTCTTCAAATCAAAATTTGTAATTCACTAGCACCACTTTAAACCTTGAGAGGGAGCTAAGAAGTCAAAACAATGCAATGGAAAAAAGGCCATCCAAGGTCAGCTGTGTGGATAATTACTGTAATTGAAGCAGGCGTTCAGAAAAAAAGATGTCTCTGTGTAGACTAGAGGAATCTGGGAAGGCTTTATGGAGGATACAAATAATGTCCATGTCTCCTCCATCCTCAGAAAATCCTTACTTAGTCCTTCTGACCCCACTATGCTCCTATATCTTTTCCTCCCTTTGTGGCTAAACTTCTAGAAACTACTTACAATAGTTACTTCTAGTTTCCTTTCATTTTTTTATTAACCCCTATAATTCAGCTTCCAACCTCATTGTTCTACCAAAAGTGCTTTCTCCAGTTACCAGTGACGTCTTTATTACCACCAAATCCAGTGTTTTCCCAATCTTCATTCTTCATCACCTCTCTACAGTTTTTTGTACTGGTGCACACCCCTTTTTCCTAGACATTCTCTTCTCCCTAGGTATTTGGAATACTACTCTCACCTAGTTCTCCTCCTACCTATATAATTACTCCATCCTCATCTCCTTGGCTTGATTCACATTCAGAACACACTTTCAAATTCTAGGTGTCCATCAGGGTTCTGTCCTGGGTCCTTGGTGATCTCATCTGCTCCCATGCATTTAATTATCATCTCTTTGATGATGAGTCTCAAATCTCATAGCCTCTATTGATCTCCAATCTCCCATTTCCAAATGCCTTTCAGACATCAAGCCAGATGCCTAGCAGACATCTTAAATTCAACACATCCAAAACCAAACTAATTGTCTTTCTTCCTACATCCTCCCTTCCTCCTATCTTCCCTATTATTGTAAAAAGCAACACCATCTTACTTCCTCTGGCACAAAACTGAAGAATTGTCCTCACCTCCTCAATAATTCTCATATGCTATAATTTATTTCTTATCAAGGTCTGTTGTTTTCACCCTTTTAACATCTTTCAAATATGCCTCCTCTCCTCTGACACTGCCACCTCTCTGGTGTTGACCCTCATTACCTCATTATAAAAGCCTGCCTCAGCTCTCTCCCAACTCTACTCCATCATCCATTCAGCCACAAAAGTGATTTTCTTAACATATAGGTCTGATGATGTCACGCCCCACCTCCAACTACTCAATAAAACTTCCCGTCACCTCCAGGATATATATATCAAATATAAAATCCTCTTTTTGATATTCAGAGTCCTTTATAACCTAGACTCCTTCTACTTTTCCAAGTCTTCTTTTCCCATGCTCTTTGGTCCATCCAGTGACTATTGACAATTCCAAGAACAAGGCACTCCATCTCTCAGCTCTGAACATTTTCTCTGGTTGGCATCCATGCCCAAAATGCTCTCCTTCCTTATCTCTGCCTACTGACTTCTCTGACTTCCTTTAAGTCTCAAAACACATCTTTTACATGAAATCTTTCTGAACTCCTTTTAATTCTAGTGCCTTCCCTTTTCCTGTTTCATATTTATCCTAGATATAGTTTGTTTGTACTTTATTTTTGCCCTCCTTATACTTTGAGACCCTTAAAAGCAAGGACTATCTTTTAACTCTTTTTGTATACCTAATTTCTTGGCACAGTTCCTGCTATATATAGTAGGCACTTAGTAAATGTTTATCAACTGACTATGGGACTGGATATGGATCTTGAAGGATGTATAGGATTTCCATTGGCAGAGAAAATGTGGAAAGGGCATTTCTAATTGGGGAATGTGGTATAATAATGTTCATGCAATTGAAAGGGAAATTTGTGGCCTCATCTATCCTTTCTCCAATGCCTAGTATTTCCCTTTGTTTGTATTTTTAATGAGTAAGAGCTATATTAATGTCCAATTTAAAGTTGACAGGTAAAAAAAAATTTTGAATTACTAGGAAATGACATAGTTGTTTTAAGACAAGACTAATTTTGAAGGTAGCTAAAAACTAATATGTGCAGCTAGATTTGCAAAAACCCAACTCTTATTATCTAAACATTGAAACATTAACATGATGTTTGGGAATGGGAGTAGGAGATTTTTCTTTTGATGTTTATAGCATAATCAATTAATTTAAATCTTGATTTTTGTAATGATTTTAAAAAACATGAATATTTGCTGTTGGGATGAAAAGAAAAAAAATATTCTCTTGGACACACCTATCCAGGGATAATTCTTTCTGCACAACAGTATGTAGTGATAATGAAGAAGCTGTACTACACATAACCTTCTTGGGCTTCTCTTTCCTTCTGAAATCTACATAGTTTGTATGCCCAAAGGGCGCTAAAAGACTGCCTACCTTTTGACCCTGCTATAGCACTGCTGGGTTTGTGCCCCAAAGAGATAATAAGAAAAAAGACATGTACATGAATATTCATAGCTGCGCTCTTTGTGGTGGCCAAAAACTGGAAAATGAGGGATGCCCTTCAATTGGGGAATGGCTGAACACATTGTGGTAGATGTTGGTGATGGAATACTATTGTGCTCAAAGGAATAATGAACTGGGGGAATTCCATGGAGACTGGAACGACCTCCAGGAAGTGATGCAGATCAAAAGGAGCAGAAGCAGGAGAACATTGTACACAGAGACTGATACACTGTGGTACAATCAAATGTAATGATCTTCTCCATTAGTGTCAATGCAATGTCCCTGAACAATCTGCAGGGATCTAGGAGAAAAAACACTATCCACAAGCAGAGGACAAACTGTGGGAGTAAAAACACCTGCTTGATTGCATGGGTTGAGGGGGATTCGGCTGAGGATGTAGACTCTGAATGAACATCCTAGTGCAAACACCAATAACATGGAAATGGGTTCTGATCAAGGACACATGTGATATCCAGTGGAATTGCCCATTGGCTATGGGAGGGGTGGCAGGAAGGGAGGGAGGAAAAGAAAATGATTTTTGTAGCCAACGAATAATGTTTGAAATTGACCAAATAAAAATAATGTTTAAAAGTAAAAAAAGAAAAAGAAAAAGAAATCTACATAGTTTGTAAACAATTTCCCCCTTTGGATTAGTCTTTTCTAGTGGAGGTTTGATTCTTGTAGATAATTGTCACAGTAGTCCCTCTCTAGTGTGGTCCTCTGTTTGCTAGGTTCAGTATTCTTCTGGTTGGCAAAAGACCTCTGAAAGATTGAGAGATCTATAATTTTCCAACATATTCCTTATTCCCACACCTTCCTGGATTTTTAAATCCTTACAGTTACAATTGGCCCTGATTGATACATAGTAAAAATAACAGCTTGATAGCATTTATACAGCACCTACTATGTGCTAGGTACTGTAGCAATTGGTTTAAAAATATTACCTAATTTGTTGCTCTCAACATTTCTCAAGGCAGATGCTTTTATCCTCATTTTACAATTGAGGAAACTAAGGCAGAGATAAGTGACTTGTCCAAGGTCACACAGCTAGTATCTGAGGTATCATTTGAATTCAGGTCTTTCTGACTCTAAGCCTAGCACTCTATCCGCTGCACCACCATACCTAGAGCTGTTTTTGTTTTGCAGAATCTAGGTAAGCCAATTTAGGCCAACGTTCCAGTACTAGAGGGCAGAAAAGGCACACAATGAAGAATTTTGAGTTCCTTTGTAAAGTTCAATAACTACTATGAGCATATCCTCCAGGATAGACAAACTTGACTTTCTACAGGCTTCAGTCGTCTCCTTTGCCTGTTTCTTTAGGTCTGTTTGCCTTTGGTTTTGAGTTGTTTAGTTTTCTTTTTACTAAGTGTTCAAAAAAAATCTAATGTGTGTTTTCCTCCAGTGCTGAGAGATTAGATGAGAAGCAGTTGTAAATTTCCAGAAGGAATATACATTATTAGCAATATAGGCTAAAGAGTTTCCTAATAAAATTTTGTCTAAATCTCTCTTATTAACATTTTGAATTAAAATGGGCAATATACAATTATTATAAAATGTAAAGCCTTAAAGATAACTTTAAAATAAAATTAGATCAAAGAATTTCCAAAGGAAATATCAGAAGTACATATTCTCATTATGCAAAACAAAATCTATTATTATTTAATCCTAACCCCAAGGTAAGAAAATTTATGAATCTGAGAAGACACCAAAACAGCTATAACTTAGAATAAAGTGATCTTAATTCCAGAACACTGTTTTTAGAGTCTAAATCTAAATAAAACTGTGGTAAGCAAAGCCTGGGGGGGGATCCCCAATATTTTCCTAATATATCTATTCTGGTTTGGGATGAGAAATGTTAATATTTTGCTAAAAGTAATTCTTCAAAAACAGTATTAATCCTATTTTTATTTCAATCCCACATATTTGCATATACTACTCTGAGAGAAGATAATTACTACCCTAAAAATGACATTTGTAGGGACTGATCTCACCAGATATAGGTATTTTCATCAATGGCTCATCTAGTTTATCACCATGTCTTATAAAAAGCCTAAAGCATAACAAAAGAAAAACCCACAATGCTCTTTTTCAAGATTATTCCTTGAAAGAAATATATCTTATAACCAATTAAGGCCTGGGAGGAAAATCAATAGGTCTTGCCAATTTTATTCTTCCTAATGTAACTATAATACCAGCATCTATATAGCTTCTCTCAAAGAGGTTATAGATACTGTTACTATACATGTAAAAGTCAATGGAATCTTAGACAGTTACAGTTTAACTGCCATTATTTCAAGAGGCTGTCAGGAGACTGACAGTTTAACTCAGATATTGGAGAGAATGTTAATTGTGATACATTGAAAGAAACGGAGAGAACAGAAAGGAAAGGACTAGCTGAACTTTGTTTTTAAGAGAATTACTTTTAGCTCATCTTGAAAAGAAGCTTGAAAAGAATTCTGGAAAGACTATTTGCTATTTGGAAAAAGTTGAATGGTGGGAATGTGTTTCCAGTGTTGAGAAGTGAATAAACAGTGATCGCTTGAAGTGGATCTAACAATGATCTTTCTCCTAACAGATAATAGTTATTTGTCTGTTCAATTATATTATTAATAAGTTTTCTAGCTAGTAACTTTGAAGCTTTTTTAAACCTAGGAGAAGAGGGCAGGACCTTCCATGGTGGGGTAAAAGGCTACAGTAACTACCAAAATTTCCCTAAAATTTCTCATACAAAATCACTGTAGAAAATAGCAATTTTAAGTGAGGAAATCTTAAGAAAATATAGAAAGACAGAAAGAAAAGTCAGCAGAAATAGTTTGGGGCTGGCTGGAAGCAGAGCATAGTAAAAGCAGCTCTGATTGTGAAGCAGCAGCAGCAGCACCCAGGAAGTTATCTATTTAGGAAGCCTGGATACCAGGTCAGAAAGAGATTCCAGGGTACTATTTGGGAGCTCTGTTACCCATTACTCAGTTCCTGGTCACAATATAGGGCAGAGAGGAATGGTCATCGTTATGAGGAAGTAGAAGTCCTACTTAAATAAGGACCAGAGAGTAGACCCAGAAGATAGTGAGCAGACCTCTCCTTAGATCACACCATATTAGAAGCAAAAACTCATGGGTCCCCAGATCAAGTTGAAAAAACACAACATCAAGGAACAAAGCTCAGCTCAGCCATTTCTATGCCCACTACCACCCCTCCCCTGCAGAGGTGAGCAGAGCTCATTTCTAACTAAATCCAAAGTCAAGAACTAAGCTGGGAAAAGAAGTAGCAATAACAAAAGAATTTGACCACAAAAAGCCAGTATGGTGACAGGGAAAATCAAAACACAAACTCAAAGATAATGAGTTGAAAACATCTATAATTAAAACCTCAAAAATAGAGATCAGGCACAAGCCCAACAAGAATTTCAAGGAGAACTAAAGAAAGAAATTTAGGAAAAATATCTTAAAAATTATTTTAACAATCCAGTAAAAGTGTGGTGGGGAAAAATCAGGAAAAGAAATGAGAATTATGCAAGAAAATTATGAAAAGGAAATGAACAGCCTGGAAAAGAGATTTTTTTTTTAAAATGAAGAAAATAAGGATATACAAAACCTCATTGAAGAAAATAACTTCTTAAAACTAGTAGATTAGACATATATATATATATGTAGAAGACACAATTCTAGGTGGTAATGGAAACGAAGAGGCAGTCACTTGAGGGAGAAGCACACACACATGCACAAAACACAAATTATATATAGGTAGATAGATAGACAGGCATATCTAATTGAAGCGAAATACATGTGTGTGTTAACCTAAGTTGGGATTTCTGTTAATTGATTAATGAGATGTTGCAATTTTAGTAATTAATGAAGAAATAAAAAATATAACCCTGATTGTCTAAAATAAAAGAAATAACAAGTAAAATAAATTGGTAACAGTTGAATCAAAGTGAAGTGGATTCTAAAGCCCTGCTACATGAATAAAAATGTTCTGAATATATTGGGGGGGGAGGATTCATTTCAAATTTTACTTGGCCTGTTAGCTAAGTAGCATGCCATAGCTTAGTAATGAGTTTCATAATTTAATTATACTTTATGTTTAAACGTATTTATTTTCAACTACTTAAATCCGAGATCCTTAAATTTCAGCAGAAACACAAAAGATCAAAAGAGAAGTAATTCTTGAGATTAAATCACTTTTTAGGAAAGAAAAAGAAAGAAAGAAAGAAAGAAAAAGAAAGAAAGAAAGAAAGAAAGAAAGAAAGAAAGAAAGAAAGAAAGAAAGAAAGAAAGAAAGAAAGAAAGAAAGAAAAAGAAAGAAAAAGAAAGAAAGAAAGAAAGAAAGAAAGAAAGAAAGAAAGAAAGAAAGAAAGAAAGAAAGAAAGAAAGAAGAAAGAAAATAAAGTAAAAGGAAAGAAGGAAGGAAGGGAGGAAGGAAGGGAGGAAGGAAGGGAGAGGGAGGAGGGTAGAAAAAATGAAATATAATATGTTTCACTCTGCATTCAGACTACAATTCTTTCTAAGAGGGCAGATGACATTTTTCATTGTGAATCTCTGGGGCTGTTTTGAATCACTGTATTGCTGAGAATAACTAGGTTATTCACAGTTATTTGTTTTAAAATATTGTTGTCACTTATACTGTAGTTTTTATAGTGGTAAACTCAGGATTTCCCTTGAACTTCAAAGTAGCAGCCAGTCTACAAATACATATAATATACAGTATTGTGATATGTGAGAGCAATAAATTATAATTATTTTAAATATAATTAATTCTACTCCTTGGTTTCTCAACGTTGAACCATCCTTGTATTCCTGGTTTAAAAAACAAAGACAAATAAAAACCAACTCACTCTTCAAGAATTTTAAAATATATCTTGCTATAACTTGTCCTAGGATTTTATTTAAATGACTAAACCATTGTTTATTAGTGAAAAGCTGATCTTTTTGTATTGTTAAGCAATGATATTACGAAGTCATTCATTTAATTAACCAAATAAGTATTAAGCACCAGCTATATATGCCAGTCACTGAGCTAAGTGACAAGGAGACAAAAAAAATGAAAAAGTCTTTGCTCTTAAGGAGATTACATTCAATTAGGATAAAATGGTATCTATACAAATAAATATCAAATACATACAAAATAATTTTGGGGTGAAGGAAGGATGCTAGCAATTTGAAGGGTGAGGTTAGGCCTTGTGTAGAAGGTAGCACTGGAGCTGAGCTTTGAAGGAAGGTAGAGATTCCTAAGAGGTAGAGATGAAAAGAGAGTTCATTCCAGATCACCAGAATAATGTTATAAAGATCTGGAGATGGAAGATAGAATGTTATGAAGAGGGAACTGAGCTTAAACCAGTTTGATTAGAATACAAAGTGGAAGAATGAGAGAAATGTGGATTAAGCCTGGAAAGGTAGGCTTGAGACAATTGGTGAAGCATTTAAAATATCCAGTGGAGGAGTTAAAGTTCCATTCTAAAGGCAATTGAGAGTCTCTTTACCTTCTGAGCCATTAGTGAGCTGACATGGTGCATTGAGAATACAAATTTTTCAGCTATATGGAAAATGTATAAAAAGGGGAAAGATTAGATGGGGAGACCAATTAGGAGGTAATTTCAGTAGTCTGGGTGAAAAGTGATAAATGCTTAAACTAGGGTGGTGGTCTTGGAAATCAAAATGAATAGCAATAGTCCTGGACCAAATATTATCAGGGTAAAGTGCAACCCTATGCTGGTTTCCAATGTAAATATTGTGATGATAGATTGCAAATTCAAAGTAGCATGACTTAATTTTAATGACAATTTTAAACAGTATTATTCAATTGGAACTATAGAATTCAAAGCATTTTCTGAAAAGGGAGCTGCATTTTTGATGAGCTCTTTCAATATAATGTTCTTTATGAAGTTTCGAATGAAATATAATACAATTGTAGTAGGTTATTGAGACATAACAGATGAACTAAGAAATAGTCCCTGACCTCAAAAAGCTGATAATTAGTAGATGAGTTAACACATACATAAACATAATTCCATTTGAGAAGCATTTAGTATTTATTCTGAGCAAGGCATTTTTTAAAAATTAAGTTTATTTAATTAATTAATTTATTTAGAATATTTTCCCATGGTTAGATGATACATGTTCTTTCCCACCCCCCCTCCCATAGCCAACGAGCAGTTCCACTGGGTTTTACATGTGTCATTGATCCAGACCTATTTCCATATTATTGATATTTGCACTAGGGTGATCGTTTAGAGTCTACATTCCAAATCATAGTGCCATCAAACCATGTAATCAAGCAGTTGTTTTTCTTCTGTGTTTCTACTCCCACAGTTCTTTCTCTGGATGTGGATAGTGTTCTTTCTCATGAGTCCCTCAGAATTGTCCTGGATGATTGCATTGCTGTTCTTAGAGAAGTCCATTACATTCGATTGTGTCATAGTGTATCTGTCTCTGTGTATAATGCTCTGGTTCTGCTCCTTTCACTCTGCATCAATTCCTGGAGGTTGTTCCAGCTCACATGAAATTCCTCTAGTTCATTAATTCCTTTTAGCACCATAGTATTCTATCACCAATAGATACTATAATTTGTTCAACCATTCCCCAATTGAAGGGCATCCCCTCATTTCCCAATTTTTTCCCACCACAAAGAGGGTAGCTATGAATATTCTTGTACAAGTCTTTCCTTATGATCTCTTTGGGATATAAACCCAGCAGTGGTATGGCTGGATCAAAGGGCAGTGAGCAAGGCATTATAATAGGTATCGAAGTTACAAAGAGAGATGTGACATAGACCATGTTCACAAAGAGTTTAGAATCTTGGGGAAGGAAAGAAATATAGCTGGCTTGCTATGTTAAAGAGAGTAAGAGTTCTTCAGGCAAACTGTTAAGAGAAAGGAGAGATAGTAGAGATCATTTGCCACTGAAGTGGGATTGCGTAGCAAAGAAAGTTTCCTGGAAGAAGTAGCTCCTGAGTTATGCATTAAAAGAAGGATGTGACTTCATTTTAGGGTGACAAGGCTTATTATTGCATGTGGTTTTGATTGACTTGAGCAAAAAGCATGAAAATTTGAAAGGGTGAGGCAAGAGAGTTTAGTCCAGGCCTGACTCAGGATAGTTGGCTTTAGGTTGGGGATTCAAACAAAATGAGTCACCTAAGAAACTATTTGACTGTTAGGAAAAGAAACTCAGTCAGACTTGGTGCATTCACACTCAATTTCACTGTTTTGGCATTTGCCATGGTATCAGTTCAGAATCTTTTGTTGTTGTTATTGATAATGCCATGAAAAGCTCTTATTCTTTATGATAAACTCCAATGCTTAGTGTTGAGTTTAATACTAGCTTCTTTTCTCTGGGGGAAAAAATCAATTATAATCTAACTGAATCAAGCTAAAATCCACCTTAAAATCACTACGTATAATGCCCCCCGTGAGCTTTCTATTCTTGTTTTTCTGGAGCAGGCAGTTCTCCTTCTCAACCCTCTAAAGTTCTGCTGCCTTGTTGTCTTCTAAGCCTTAACTCCATTAGGCTCTTTCACCAAAATGAGTACAGCTTCCAACACAGTCAGGATGGAGGCAAAAGGAGAGGCAGCTGCCCATTTTCCCAAGCATAATCACTGTGACTTGGACTTTATGACAGGGAATCACAACTCCAAGGCAAAGGATTCTAAATCAGCACTAAATTGTACTCCAGACACATGACAAAAATGTCCACCATTTCAAGATTTCTTGTCAAACTAATCATTCCTGTCTAGCAGCCCCAGAAGGCAATTAAGCAACATGGGACTCAGCTGGGGAGACAAAATCCAGATTCCTTGTTAATGTCACCCCTTTCCTTCTCAGCAGAGTGGTAGTTTGGTTTCTTGGTTTCATGTGGGTGGCAACTAGAGTGAGCAGAGTTTGCCCAGATGGGCCAACTTTCTGGATGGGTGGGTGGGAACTTTAATAGAGGCCCTTGGCACAATGAGTAGACTACTGGATTAAGTAGCCATCATCTTGAAGTTGGGGCCAGTCCTGGCTTTGCAATGGTTACATTCAAAGGTAAACTTGTAGTGAATCTCATAACTGTGACATTGTTTAACCACTGGCAATTCTGGGTGCATCAGAGCAAATTTGGGGGTGCAAATCCTCTAAAAAGGATGATGGACTCAGTCTGTGGCACAATGAAGCAATTAGTTGGCCCAATGGCATAACTCATGGATTAGTGTTTCCAGGAGTCAGTCTGCAGAGTCACAGATTTTCTTAGAAATCTCAGTTCTGATGGGGCATATGGTTTGTAGACCACATTCCTTGCCTGAAACAAGACAGTATCCTGTAGTGTTACACAGCTTTTTATTCTAGGTTATGCTGATTTCCTCTGAAAACTGTTTACCAAAGATTGTGACATTATAGAAGTGATAAAACTTCTAAATCAGCTTATTCCACTGAAAGTACTTAACATAATCTGATGTGGAGCTATGGAGCTGAGCCAAAAATGGCCAGCCACTGTGTCTGTCTTCTTCCTTCAACTGTTTTTTGGAGCATCCAGGGAACTTTATGGCTGATGTGACTGAAGGGTAGGCACTAGCTCTGATGTACATGAAGAGCTGGGTGTGAGGATGCCTGAGTCCTTAAGCTGGGCATGGCCCTGAAGGAATCTTAAAGACTGTCTTTTCTTTGGGAGTCTCTCTAGAGCCTTTTCTTTTCACTGAAGCTAGCAGCTTCATCGCAATAGTAATTTCTTTTCATCCAGGATGATCATGATGATATCTTTGGAATTTTTACATGGGATTTTCAATTCCAAAATAATGGTAAGGAGGGTATCCTTTCAACTCTGTTCTTCTTGTCTCGCCTGAGGAAGAAACCTTGACTCTTTCTTGCTAGTCTTTGTAGTCAGGCTGCAGGGAATCAATAGTTTGAGCTTTTAGTGTCTTGGACCAATAAAGTCTAAAAGAGAGTTTCAATATCAATTGAGGAAAAAAATTAGCTTAGCCTATGTGGGCTACTTCTTACTCCTATAAAAAAATAAAACAAGTGATTAGGAAAAGTATGAAAAGTCTAAAAGGCAAATTGGACCTAGAATGTAGAAAGGCTCCAAAGCTGACCTGCTGGTCTATAATCAGAAAAGTGTATTTTATTTAGTAGATAACAGGAACAATTAAAAGTTTTTAACAGAGGAATGAAGTAATTAGAGTACTCAGTAATTCAACTGGGAAGTTGTATGAGGGATGAGTTAAGGAGGGGATAAACTGGAGGCAGAAAGAGCACTATTGCAGTCACCTAAGTGAAAAGCAATAGAGGTTTAACTAAGGATGGTTTTGATGAGAGTAGAGAAGAGCAGAATGATACGATGAGATGTTTCTGAGGTTCTGGAAACATTTAATGTAAAGTTAGGGAAAAGGAGAGGGCAACAGAGGAATAAAAACATTATTCCAATGCTTGAATCTTCAAGAATCAAAGGATAGAATTATAGTACCATCATCAGAATGAAGAAGTGAGGGGGAAAGGGAGGTTTGAAGAAGTTTACGATTAATTCAGTTTTTAAGAAACTAAAAAAAACGTATCCAGCAGGAACTTGAAGCTAGGGAATTTAACCTCTGATGAGAGATAATAATTAAAGTGATAGAAGTAAATAAAATTTCCAAAGAAAAGTATGTAGAGATATGAAAATGGGGTTATAGAAAGAACCTTCAGAGGCACCAGTATCTGAGGAGAAGACAGTAAAGAGATAGATCCAAGAGCAAGAGAAAAAGGAGGAGATCCAAAGAAGTGCAGTGTCATGGAATCTAGTAGAGGAGAGTTTATCTAGATCATTAGTGATTTTGGAGAAAGTTTTTTAGTTATAGATGAGGACCAAATTGTAAAGATTTGAGTAATAAGTGGTCAGGAAATGGAGATTTCGAGTGTATTCACACTTTCTAGAAGATTATTTGTGAAGGAGAAGAAAAGAATAGGACAATAATTTGTCTTACCACTGTAATAAAGGGAAGAGTTTTTTTATTTTAATTTTTACAACATTGTTGCTTTGGCAAGAAATAAAGACACCTCTTTCTCTGAGATGCAAGGGAAAACAAGATTTACATGCTTTAGAAGCAGAGAAGGTATTTCTTCTTGTATGACTTCAATCTTCTTAGTTAAATAGAAATTATCTGCTGATAAAGAAGAGAAATTGGGAGTATTATAAGTGGATAAGAAAGGTATTAAAAAGTGATCGTGAAAGTTCAGAGAAAAATACTTTCTAGCTTCAGAGCCATCAGAGAAAGACTTGTAGAAAAGTTGCATTTGAGTTAAGCTTTGAAGGATTTCTTAGATGCTTTGATGCCCTGTGTTCTCTTGGATATAAGTACTTCTCTATATATTGAAGACAGAAGCTCATGAACACCTTCTAAACCTATGAAATTCTTGACTATGTCTTTCCATAATACTCATATAGAAGATCTATCCAATGTCCTGGATTTCTGCTCTTGCATGGTAGTGTACTACAAAACCCCTTTAAGGTATTTGCTGGCAAAATCAGCATTGAAAGGGCAAAGAATGTGATGGAGCAAGTGGAGAAGACAATAATCTTGGCCTGGGAGTTTGTCATTGCCTTTGTGGTATCTCCCTATCTCTTCATCTGTTCGAGAGAACAGATGAGAAACTCACAAACTCTAAATCCCAGAGCAATTTGGTAGATTAGTCTAAGATATAGAGGCAGGGAGGAAGGGACCACTGGAAACTGAGCTTAACTTTGAATTCAAACCACTGCCACCACTTCAACCGCCTCATTTTAGATCCTTGTGAAGGTAGTCTAGGATTCTTGAGTCCAAGAATTCTTAGAATAGCAGTGGTCCCTAGAATATTTGTCTTGCTTCTAGTCCAGCTCATACATCCAATCCTTTTGGAGAAGACATTCCTCATCACCAACAACACAAACTACCCCACAACTATCAATGGTTAGTCAAACCTAAGAGATTTGGGAATAGACAAACAAAAACACCTTATTTCCTAAATCAAGTTGGTTTCATCTTATTTAGTTACCAGTGTACATAGCTTTATTTCCTTGTCCCGGGCCAAATCAAAGACCTAAATATGACAGGGAGGTGGAGAAGTATACACAGCTTGTACCTTTTTTTGTACCACAAAACTAATTTATACACTGTCAATAAATTCTGTAATTTATTTAGTGCAGGGTTCAATGAACCCTGCAATTCAATTAACTTGATATGGGACTTTGTCAATGTCTTGAAATCCTTGAACCTATGTAGCTGATATCATTTGGAAATGAGGCAAAGCTACCTTGGATTGAGTGGGCATGAAAATAGTCCTTTTGGGGGAAGAATTATTGGCATATATGGATGTGGAATTTGTGGAGACATTTGGTTATCTAGACTCAACACAACAGATCAATGCTGAATGGCCTAAATTCACGCAACTAGTAACTGATAGAACAGGCCTCTGAAACCATATCCTTCACGACTTAGTCTTGTGACTTCTATAACACTACTTTGACAAAAAGATTTAGTTTCTGCTCTCAAGTCATTTGATCTAGTGACATAATGAATTCAAAGATGGTCTCAGAGTCAGAAAGACTTGGGTATAAGCCTCAATTCTGACACATACTGGCTGTGTGGTCTTGATCTCTCAGTCTTCTAGGAAACTAATTTTTTGACCTAGACAATAAATTGCAGGAGAGTTGCTAATCTGCATTATTAGAGCAATTTTCTTCCCAAGATTTCTCTACGTTAGAGCATCGTCCATAGCCCACAACACTATCTAGTGCTGCTCAAATCAGATGAATATGTAACTGGGAAATTCTTATCAAAACAAAAATACAATAAAACAATAATGTTAATATGTGGTTTTCTAAGTCAATATCTGGTATGCAGGGATCCTTATGAATAATCTAGTGGCACCTCAGTTTCTATTTAAGTTTGATACCACTATTCTACCCTAGAGGAATTACAAGTCTGGACCAAAAAACCCCCCCAAAATTAGGGGGGAGATACAAAGTATTCTCACCACTTCCTAGAAAGCACCTGATAAACTGACATAATTGTGGTCCCCAAAAATTAATGGTTTCCCTAAAGTTTCCAAGTGATTTCCATGAAGCATTAATAGCTGCCTTCCTACATTACTTTCCCATTCAGTGCCAATTTCTGGGAAGTGCTTCATGATTGCCAGGTTGAGGCAGTTTAACCTGGGTATTATGAATTCCAGTTTATTGGGAATAAGTAAATAATGCCCTTCTTGGAACTGGTCTTTGTAAAGGGGCTAGGAGGATTTGTACAAATTGGGGTGGGTATGACTATGCAAATTCATTTGTGAGGAGGCAAAGACATTTGGAGAGGGTATTTCCCATTTCATTTTTCTATAATAAAGTTTCATTTTCTTCCAGATTACATGTTAATACAATTTTTAACATTCACTTTCTGAAATTTTTTCAATTCCTGCTTTCTCTCTTTCCCCCATGCCCAAGAATACAGGTAATATGAGTTAGGTTGTACATGTATTGTCATATAATACATATTTACGTGTTTGCCATTTGGAAGAAGATGCACATTGCCTACATTAGAGAGAATTTCATGGAGGAATTAAAGAATTGTATATTTCGATCTACATTTGAATTCTGTTCTCTATAATTAGAATTTTACTCTCTAAGGAGTCGCTCTCCCAGCATCCCATTTACATATCTATGTTACATACTAATGTAGGGAAGATATAAGTTTTGTGTAGCTTCACCCTCACTCTCTTCTCCCAGAAATGTGGCTGTGGCAGTTGGGTGAGTGTCAGGCAGGAGAATTTTACCCACGAGTTGTTGTTATTTATTTTTTTTTTTACTTAGGCTTTCTAATTTTGTTCTTTTATTTCTTCTACTTCAAATGATTGTTAATAAACTTTATAAAATATAATACTTGGACTTTTGGGATATTAGTTTAAAATTTACAGTTCCTTCTATGGCAGTGGGTATCCTTTTTTTTTGTCATGGATTTCCTGGAGTTGTCTTGGATTCTTGTCTTGTACTGACAATAGTTAAATATTGACAGTAGTCATCATTCAGAGTTGATCATCCTATATTATTATAATAACTGTGTACAATGTTCTCTTAGTTCTGCTCCATTTGCTTTGTATCACTGCAGGATTTTTTTTTTGTGATCTTGCTTGTCATTTCTTATGGCACAATAGTAGAGTGTTACAGGCATATACCCACAAGTTGTTCAGCCATTCCCTAATTGACAGGCATCCTTTCAGTTTACAGTTCTTTAGGCTGCCACAAAAAGAGCTGCTATAAATATTTTTTATACAGATAGGTTATTTTCCTCTATCTTTAATCTCTTTGGGATGCAGATCCAATTGTGGTATTTCTGGGTAAAAGGTTATGCATGATTTTATGACCCTTTGGGCATAGTTCCAGTTTGCTCTCCAGAATGGTTGTATCAGTTCACAACTCCACCAGCAATGTATTAGTGTCCCAATTTATGCTCCCAAGAATGATTGTATCAATTCATAGTTTAACAAGCAATGTATTAGTGTCCCAGTGTTTCCATATCCCCTCCAACATTTATCATTTTCTTTTATTTGTCATGTTAGACAGTCTGGTGAACATGAAGCGGCACCTCAAAGTTGTTTTAATTTTCAATTCTCTAATAAATAGTATTTTAGAGCAGTTTTCATATGATTAAATGTAATTTTAATTTCTGCATCTGGAAATTTCCTGTTCATATCCTCTGACCACTTGCCAATTGGGAAGTTTCATATTCTTATAAATTCTACTCAATTCTCTATATATTTGAGAAATTACACCTTTATCAAAGAGATTTGCTATAAAAGGTTTTTTCCCCAGTTTGTTGTAAGACATTTCTATATGTAACTCAGTTATTCTCACTTTGTGCCAGTTCTGATGAGAATAAGGTTTAAGCATTTCACACCACCCCTTCTATCTTCCCTTCCATTTTATTGATTCTTATATGCCTCTTCATGTGAGATAATTTGCTCCCAACAGTCTCTCCTTTCCTCTTAGTGTATTTTGACTTTCTTATCCCTTGATTTTTTTAAAGATATCATCTCATCTATATGTTTTAGGGCTTTGGCTTTATAAGACTATTCACTTACAAAAATGAGTAATATGGAAATATGCTTTGCATGATAACACATGTATAACCCAGATTGAATTGCCTGTTAGCTCTGGAAGTGGGGAGGGAAGAAGGGAGAAAGACAATTTGGATCATATAACTTTGGAAAACTTATGTGGAAATTTGCTATTTAAAAAGATAGAAAAAAATAAAATGTAATTGGGGAATGTGACAAGATAAATATAATAAAACATAAAATGAAATAAAATGTCATCACATCATATTCAATTTTTCACTTGCTTTCTGTCTATATATTGCCCTAATAATGATAGAGTTGTAAGGTATCTTCAGTGCCTTAGCTATCCTAAATTCTTTAGGTATTTTAGGTACTTCAAGTATCATAGATATCTTAAAGTATCTTCGTTTCTATTTAATTTTAATGATACTTTTAATTCTATGACTTTGAGAACAAAATGCATAATAAAAATCTATGGGAAAGATCAGAAGAGTATTTTCACCCCAATGACATTGCTAACAACTAATAGCATTAAAAAAAAAATCTAATCTGTTGAAAAGTGAATTTTGATTATTTAGAACACAAAACAGATTAAAAATAAGAGTAAGGCAATTGCTAACCAATTTTTTCAATGTTAAAAAATAATATTGGTATGATTGCTTTCTTTTCACATTTAGCACTCTGGAAATACTGAGCAAATGAAAATATCATGGTGTATGCCTGTAACTATCACTCCTTTGTAGCAAAGCTCTCTGAAATGAAATGAAACTAGAACTTTCCATATGCACTACAATTTTATTTTAATTATCTTAATTTCTTGTGAGTTCAGAAAAAAGAATATCTTAGTTTGTATTTATTTTTCTTAAAATACATTAATTTAAACATGAGTCTAGGAATGTGGACAAGAACATTTTTTCGGACCAGAATTGTGATTTCATTGGCATAGGATTCCTTGAAAAAGTCAGTGAAGAATAGCCATGTATAGAGCAAAAGATGAAATGACTGAGGAAACAAAAGTTTAATCTTTGGAGTATTTCAGTTTATTAAGCAGTGCATGACAACTGTCCAACAAATCTGGGTAAAGCTCTTTCCTCAGTTTATTGCTGGATCCTGAGTACAGGAGGAAGACAGACTTTTATATCTTAAAAGCAATTCACCAAAGAAGGCCAATTAACTGAAAGGAAACAATACAACAATTAGGTAATCTGATTTTTAATTGGATAAAGATTAGTGACTTTCCAAGTTGGAAGAGAGCAAACATGCACAATTCCTTGAAATCAGGAAAAGAGGTGCCCCATTCCCATGTGTCTGCATGCAAGCAAAGAGACATGAAATCAGTAACTGACTGATCAGTATGGGACCAGTTTTCAGATAAGACATATAGACACATTGCTTGAGATGTCCAGTTATGAGAACTCCTTTCTTCAATCTTAGGATCTGACTGTGTTTCTGGTCAACATAACCTAGGAACTTGGTTAAGAGTTCTCTAAACATCAGGCACAAGTGGTCCAATTTCCCAGCCATGTAGGACTAGGTTTCAAACAATGCTATAAGGTTTTGTCCAATTTCCACAGCACTTTTCTCACAAGACAGAATTTGGACTGAGACCATAATTGAAGAGAAAGGCAATTAAATTAGCTCCAGAATTGAGTCACAAGATGGTCACAGCTTCTCTAAGAATTCTTCCCCCCACCCTTAAGCCTCCCACATCACCCCTTTGCTTTATATGTCAGTGAAAAAAAAATAAGATTATTCAGTGGGAACTCTCTCTTCTCCTTTTCCCTCCAATTAAAAACTCCCCTTGATATCATCATCTACTGTATTTTCCCGTACTCTATTCTCTGATAAAAAGATGATTCTTCCTCTTCAGGCCAGCTCCTCTATATAGACCTTTGATCACATGCTCTCATCTTTTCCATCAGATTACCACCTGGGGACACTCGAATTAGATTATAAGCAAGCACCTTGAGAATGAGGATTATTTCATTCTTTCTATTTACATATCATCTCCTAGCACTTTACCTGGCACATTGTAAGAGCTTAACCAATGTTTGTTTGCTGATATATTGATTCCCTCTCTCTTTCAACATCTCCTTGTATACTAATTCATTTTGTGTTACCTGCAAACATGCCCAAGTCCTTCCTATATTTAAAAATCTTCACTAGATCCTACCCTCCCTACTAGCTATCATCCTGTAAATCTTCCTTTATCAGCCTAATTCCTTTAAAATAACTGTCTACACTTTCCCCCATTTTTCTCTTACTTTTCTAAAACCTTTGCAATCTGACTTCTGATCTTGTCATTCCACTGAAGCTATTCTCTCCAAAGTTACCAAAGATCTTTTAAATGCCAAACCTGGAAGCCTCAGTCTTCAAAGAGCTTACAATCTAAAGGGGGAAGAGAACTCATAAAGGAAGCAGAAGAGGGTCAAACTGGATGGGGATCAAGGTGGGGGGCTAGTGTAGGAACATCTACTTATACAGAGTTGAAACCAAAGAGGGTAGAAGCAGACAAAATCGACTGAGCTAAGTATCAAAATGGAGTGAGTTAAATTTCTCCCCTCCATTAAGAAAGACATTGAGAGGAGTTTGGTATTCAGTCCTCCAGACCTCCAAACAGAGAAGAGAGGAGGCTTGAGGGAAACTGTCTCAATGAAGGCTTGAATTAGCCTGGCAGTTGGTGAGTTTAGAAGTGATTGGTCTCTATTAGAAATAAATGGGGGAATAGTATTGTGCTGAGAAGAATAATGAACTGGAGGAATTCCATGTGAACTGGAACAACCTCCAGGAAGTGATGCAGAATGAGAGGAGCAGAACCAGGAGAATGTTGTACACAGAGACTGATACACTGTGGTACAATCGAATGTAATGGACTTCTCCATTAGTGGCAATTCAGTGATCCTGAATAACCCAGGAGGGACACCATCCACATCCAGAGAAAGAATTGTGGGAGTAGAAACACAGAAGAAAAACATTTACTTGATCACATGGTTCACTGGGGGTATGATTGGGGGTATGGACTCAAAATGATCACTTTATGGCAAAACATTGCAAACATTAATAATATGGAAATAGGTATTGATCAATGATACATGTAACACCCAGTGGAATTGCTCATAGGCTATGGGAGGGGAAGGGAAAGAACATGAATTATATAACCATGGAAAAAATACTCTAAATTAATTAAATAAAATTTAAAAGAAATTAAAAAGAAAACCAGAGGGCTTTGTTAGAAAAAGTTTAGAAAAAAATGGATCTCTAGAAGGAACAAAGAAGGGACTTAGAGCACATGTGATATCTAAAGGAACCAAACTTCAATAATGGTTCCCAGAAATAATGGCCATTGTTACATGTATGTTCACCACTTCTTCCTCAGCTATTTCTCAAGAGTCTGTATGTAGCTTGACTAATAAAAATGTATCTCTGGGAAATGACTAAAGAGTAAGATTGAGGCTGGAGCCATGCAAATCACCACCCCCATCCCCCAACCCCTGTCCATCTCCTCTCATAGTCATCTAAATTCCTATCACCCCACTTAGTTTGGTGATATATAACATCTTCCTAGCTCTCTCTGGCACTTCATTAAGACTCCCTGCCCAATTATTCCCTTTCCCTAGCCTTCTCCTATTTGCAGGACAACAAGCACTTTCCTGCTGTGTTCAAGTGTGTGTCAAGGATATGGTCCAGAGCCAAAATGAGTGCAAATATTTTACATGTTCACACATTTACTAGATTATGTATTATGATCTTGTGGTCTATATTTCCAAAACAGCACTAGACAACCAAATATGCAATTATAAAGTATTAATGATATCACTCTTTGCATTTGGAGGAAAAACAGAAACTGATATGCATAAGAATATATTACAAGTTAAAACTATTCAAGTCAAATGGTAGTGTTCATATAATCTTCCCAATTATTTGGTTTCAAAAACTAAAAGTAATTCCAATATATAAGTACATTTTCTTTAACCAAAAGTGCTGATCCTGAACTTCTTTCTGCAGTAATAGGTGCCTATATAAGTACACTGCTATATGATTTTGTCTTCTATAAGCAAATTTCAAGTCTTGGCTCCCTGCCACTCCTCTCCTCTCTCACTTCCTCAATACTTTCAGTTTGTTTTTAGGCCACGATATAGGCTTTTTTTCTTCTCTCTTGCCCTATGAAAATAGCACACAACACTTAGATATTTAATCTTTTTTCTTTTTACTACTAAGCAAGCTGGCTTTTTGCTTCCACCATTCTATTGAAACTAATCTCTAAAAGTTGTCATGACTTCCCAATTATTAAATCAGATTACTTTTTCTCAGTTCTCATTCATTTTTAAAGAATTTTCCCCAATTACATGTAATAATGAATTTCCACAGAAGTTTTCCAAAGTTAGATGATCCAAATTATCTCCCTTTCTCCTTTTCCTCCCCCTCTTGAGCTGGAAAGTGATTCATTCTGGGTTATACATGTATTATCATGCAAAACATATTTTAATATCGGTCATTTTGGTAAGAAAATAATCATATAAAACAAAACCCCCCAAATAAAAACCCAAATAAGCTAATGTGAAAAATAGTGTGCTTTCATCTGCAGTCTTACTCCAATAGCTCTTTCTCTGGAGGTGGATAGCATTCTGTCTTAAGTCCTTCAGAATTGTCCTGGATCATTATATTGCTAAGAGAAGCTAAGTCTTTCACACTTGATCATTCCACAATATTTCCATTCTCCTGGTTCTGCTTATATCATTGCATCAGTTCATGTAGGTCTTTCTAGCTCTTCCTGAAATCATCCTGCTCATCATTTCTTACAGTACAATAATATTCCATTACCATCATATACCACGATTTGTCCCTTTGATGGACATCCCTTTGGTTTCCAATTATTTGCAACCACAAAAAGAGCCATTATAAATATTTTTGTAAACATAGATCCTTTATAGTTTTGTTTTGTTTTTTTTAATGATCTCTTTGGGATACAGACCCAGTAGTGGTATTACTGGATCAAAGAGTATAATTTCAAATTGTCCTTCACAATGGTTGGATCATTTCACAACTCCACCTACAATGTATTAGTGCCCCAATTTTGCCTCCAACATTCATCACTTTCTTTTACTACAGGCCAATCTTATAGGTGTGAGGTTGTTCCTCAGTGTTGTTTTAAATTCTTCTGAGAATTATTGAGAACATTTTTCATATGATTATTGATAACTTTGATTTCTTCATCTGAAAACTGCTTATTCACATCCTTTGACCAGCTGTCAATTTAGGGAATGAAATGGCTTATATTCTTATACATTTGACTTCATTCTTTATATATTTGAGAAACAAGACCTTTATCAGAGAAATTTGTTATAAAATTTTTCACAGTTTGTTGTTGCCCTTCTAATCTTGATTACATTGGTTTTATTTGCATAAAATCTTTTATATTTAAAATATTCAAAATTGTTCATTTTACATCTCATAATGTTCTTTATTTCTTATTTTGTCCATAAATTCTTCCCTTCTCCATAGATTTGACAGGCAAACTATTCTATGTACACCTAATCACCCTTTATGTCTAAATCATATACCCATTTTGGCCTTATCTTAGTATACATGTTAGTGAAGGCTTGGTATGTGTGCTCTGGCCTGCCTAAGTAGCTGCTCCACTCCCCCTCTACACCAGTCCTGAGGATAATTTTCATATGCCTTGCTCCTCTGCCCAGCTGCCCAATGTGAGCACTTATTCCCTCTACTTTCTGGGGTAATGTAATGGGCTCACAGATAGTTTGAAGGTGCTAAGGTCATTTACCCCTAATTTATTTCACTGAAACACTCTTCTGCTTCTTAGTACCAGATTGTTTTGATGCTTTATAATATAGTTTAACATCTGGTTCTGCAAAGGTTAACATCCTTCACATTTTTTCCATCAGTTCCCTTGATGTTCTTGACCTTTTGTTCTTCTAAATGAATTTTATTAGTTTTTCTAGTTCTATAAAATTGTTTTTTGCTAGTTTTATTGGTATGAACTGAACAAATAAGTTAATTTATATAGGACTGTCATTTTTATTAGCTTGGCCTACCCTTGAGCAATTAATGTTTTTCCAGTTGTTTAGATCTAACTTTATGTATGTGAAAAGTGTTTTGTAATTGTGTTCATATATCCTGTGTTTGTCTTGGCAAATAGATTCACAAGTATTTTGTATTTTCTAGAGTGATTTTAAATGGAATTTCTCTTTCTAATTTCTTGCTGCTGGACTTTGATGGAAATGCTGATGATTTGTGTATGTTTATTTTGTATCCTTCAACTTTGCTAAAGTTATTAATCATTTCAACTAGTTTTTTAGTTGATTCTTTAGGATCCTCTAAGTATACCATTATATCATCTACAAAGAGTGATGGTTTAGTTTCCTCATTGCCTATGTTAACTACTTCAATTTCTTTTTCTTTCTCTTATTTCTAAAGCTAACATTTCTAGTACAATATTAAATAATAGTAGTGATAATGAATATCCTTGTTTCATTCCCAATATTATTGGGAAAGCTTCTAACTTATCCCCATTGAAGATGATACTGCTAATGGTTTTTAAAAAGGTACTACTTATTTTTTTTAAAGGTCCTATTATTCCTATGCTGTCAAGTGTTTTTTTTTCATGCATCTGGTCATTAAACATTTATTGCAGCTCCTGCCTTGATTCCATCCACTTCTATCTTCTCCAGTGGTCAATCATCCTTCATTCTTCTACTCTTAAAATTTTTCCCCTCCAATGGCTCCATTTCACAGTTGAAATCTTAGAAAAGCTATTACTGCTACCATTCCTTTTCCTCTTAACTGCCTTATCAGACCATTTGTAATCTGACCTCAGTTCCTAACACATAATTGATATCCATAGTTACAGTTACAATTTTTTTAATCCCTTACCTTCCATCTTAGAATCAATATTAAGATCTGGTTCCCAGGCAGAGGAACAATAAGAGGTAGGCAGTTGGGGTTAAGTGACTTGCCTAGGTTCACATAGCTAGGGAGGGTCTAAGGTCAAATTTGAACTCAGCATCTCCTGTCTCCATCCTGGCTCTCAATCCACTAGTTGCCCCAACCAGTAGTTTTTTGATTGTAAGATCTGATGACTTTTTCAGCCCTCATCCTTAAACTATCCACTTAATTCAACACTGTTGACCACCCTATTTTCCCTGAAATTCTTCTTTTGGGGCTTTTTTTTATACTCTCCTGGTACCTCTCTTGGTTCTCCTCTTACTAAGACTCTTTTAGTCTCCAACCTCTCCCAGTATATTACACCTTCCTTCCAAGGATCAAACTCAGGACCTTCAGCTTGCAAGACTGATGCGACAAAGAGCCATTAGACTTCAGCTTGGGCTTAGCCCCCATCTGAAGTGGATTGTGGATTCTCAAAGGAACAGGCTCAAACCTGAGGTTTTCACCTCTGAGCTAAATAAAACTTGGGAATCACTAAATATTCCTAAGCTCCAAATTTTGGGACTTCTAGATTCCACATTGACACTGAATATATTCAAAATAGAACTTATCTTTCCCCCAAAGCCCACCTCTCTTCTAAACATCCCTATTTCTTTTTTTTTTCACTTTAAACATTATTTTATTTGGTCATTTCCAAACATTATTCACTGGAAACAAAGATCGTTTTCTCCCCCCCCCCCTTCCCACCACCTCTCCCATCACCAACGCACAATTCCACTGAGTATCACATGTGTTCTTGGTTTGAACCCATTTCCATGTTGTTGGTATTTGAATTAGAGTGTTCATTTAGAGTCTCTCCTCAGTCGTATCCCCTCCACCCCTGTAGTCAAGCAATTGCTTTTCCTCTGTGTTTTTACTCCCATAGTTTATCCTCCACTTGTGGATAGTGTTTTTTAGATCCCTGCAGATTGTTCAGGGACATTGCATCTCCACTAATGGAGAAGTCCATTACCTTCGATTGTACCACAGTGTATCAGTCTCTGTGTATAATGATTTCCTGGTTCTGCTCCTTTCCCTCTGCATCAATTCCTGGAGGTTGCTCCAGTCTCCATGGAATTCCTCCACTTTATTATTCCTTTTAGCACAATATTATTCCATCACCAACATACACCACAACTTGTTCAGCCATTCCCCAATTGAAGGGCATCCCCTCATTTTCCAATTTTTGGCCACCACAAAGAGTGCAGCTATGAATGTTCTTGTACAAGTCTTTTTACTTATTGTCTCTTTGGGGTACAAACCCAGCAGTGCTATGGCTGGATCAAAGGGCAGACAGTCTTTTATCACCCTTTGGGCATAGTTCCAAATTGCCCTCCAGAATGGCTGAATCAATTCACAACTCCACCAGCAATGAATTAATGTCCCTACTTTGCCACATCCCCTCCAGCTTTCATTACTTTCCTTTGCTGTCATGTTAGCCAATCTGCTAGGTGTGAGGTGATACCTCAGGGTTGTTTTGATTTACATCTCTCTGATTATAAGAGATGTAGAACGCTTTTTCATGTGCTTATTAATGCTGTCAAGTGTTTTTAAAAGGAATGGGTATTATATTTTGTCAAAGGCTTTTTCTGCCTCCATTGAGGTTATCATGTGATTTGCTAGTTTGGTTATTGATATGGTCAGTTATGTTGATAGTTTCTTAACATTGAACCAGCTTTGTATTCCTGGTATAAATCCCACCTGGTCATAGTAAATAATCCTTGGGATATGTTGCTGTAGTCTCTTTGTTAGTATTTTACTTAAGATTTTTGCATCAATATTCATTAAGGAAATTGATCTATAATTTTCTTTTTTAAGTCTTTCTGGCTTAGCTATCAGCACCACTTTTGTGTCATAAAAAGAATTTGGTAGGACTCCTTCTTTGCTTATTTTGCTAAATAGTTTATATAATATTGGGATTGATTGTTCTTTAAATGTTTGATAGAATTCACTTGTGAATCCATCTGGCCCTGGGGATTTTTTCTTAGGGAGCTCATTTTTGGCCTGTTCAATTTCATTTTCTGAGATGGGATCATTTAACTATTCTATTTCCTCTTTTGTTAATCTAGACAATTTATATTTTTGTATCACCTAGATTGTCAGATTTATTGTCATATAATTGGGCAAAATAGATCCTAATGATTGCTTTAATTTCCTCTTCATTGGAGGTGAATTAAACATTTTCACTTTTGATACTGGTAATTTGATTCTCTTCTTTCCTTTTCTTAAATCAAATTAACCAATGCTTTATCTATTTTATTTGTTTTTTCAGAGAACCAACTCTTAGTCTTATATATTAGTTCAATAGGCCTTTTACTTTCAATTTTACTAATTTCTCCTTTGATTTCTAGGAGTTCCAATTTAGTCTTTAATTAGAGATTTAAATTTTATTCTTCTAGGTTTTTTTTTTTAGTTGCATGCCCAATTCATTTTTTTTCTATTTTATTGATTATAAGCATTCAGGGATATAAATTTCCCCCTAAGTATCCCATTTGGCTGTATTCCATAAATTTTAATAGGTTATCTCCTTATTTTCATGCTCTTTAATGAAATCAGTGGTTGTTTCTATTATTTTTCTTTGACCCATCCCTTTTGAAGAATTAGATTATTTAGTTTCCAGTTAATTTCCATGAACCCTTATTGATTATAATTTTTATTGCCTTATGATCTGAAAATGTCACACTTATTATTTCTGCTTTTCTATATTTGGTTGTGAGGTTTTTATGCCCTAGTACATGGTCAGCTTTTGTGTATGTAGCATGTGCTGCTGAAAAGAAGGTATATTTCTTTTTATCCCTATTCAATTTTCTCCAGATATCTATTAAATCGAACATTTCTAAAATTACATTCACTTTCTTTACTTCTTTCTTGTTTATTTTTTGGTTAGATTTATCTAGTTCCAATAGGGGAAGTTTGAAGTCCCCCACTAGTATAGTTTTACTGTCTATTTCCTCCTTAGTTTCCTTTAGTTTCTCCTTTAAAAATTTGAATGTGATACTATTTTGTGCATATGTGTTAAGTAGTGATATTACTTCCGCTAGAGCAGAATGTAGCCTCTTACTTTTACTCCATGTGTGTCTACCTGCCTCAAATCAGTTTCTTGTAAACAACATATGGTAGGATTCTTGTTTTTATTTTACTCTGCTATATGCTTCCATTTTATGGATGAGTTCATTCCATTTACATTCACAGTTATGATTACCATCCATGTATTCCCCTCCATCCCATTTCCCCCTTTCAATCTTACACTTTCTCCTTTCACTCTCCTTTCACTCTGTCCCTCCACATAAGTGTTTTGCTTTTAATCCTTCTCCCCAATCCCTCTCCCTTATATTATTCCCCTCTTCACCATGCCCTTTCTTATTTTCCTTCTGTTTCTCTATAGGGTAATTTAGGATTCTATACCCTAATGAATCTGGTTGTTCTTCCCCCTGTGAATCAATTCTGATGAGAGTAAGGTTTAAGTATTTCCCATCACCACCCTCATCCTCTCTTCCACTGTAATAGTCTTCCTCCCCCCAAACTTCTTTATGTGATATAATTTATAGCACTTTACCTCTCTCTTTATTTCTCTATATGCAATCCTCTTTTTCACCTCTTTTGATTTTTTGCATACTATGCTAAACAGCTTACTACTGTATCCTCTATGTATACTTCTTCTAACTGCTATGATAATGATAAAAATTCTGAAGAGTTACAAATATTATATTTCCATGTAGGAATATAAACAATTCAACTTTATTGATTCATTTAAATTTTTCTGACTTATTTGTCTTTTTATGCTTTTCTTGAATTTTGTATCTAGACATCAAATTTTCTATTTAGTTCTTTTTCTTTGGGAATGCTTAGACATCTTTTATTTTATTAAATGACCATATTTTATCCTGAAAGAAAGTCACTTTTTAAGGATAGGTGATTCTTGGTTGTAAACCCAGTTCCCTTGCCTTCTTATAGGGGCTCAATGATACTTAAATTTTTTTCTTTCTGGCTGCTTGCAGTATTTCCTCCTGTGACACTCCCATTGAAGTGATCAGATCCACACACTCTTCCATCTGGTCCATTCAGCTTTTTATGGAACTCTTTTCTTCATTAGATTTTTGTGCCTCTTTTTTCACTTGATCAATTTTGCTTTTTAAGCAGTTATTTTCTTTTTTGCATTATTTTTATTTCCCCCCCTCATTCTTCTATTGCTGTTTGCTCATTTTCCTAGCCTTTTTTTGCCTGTGGCCTAGGCATTCTGAAAACTACTAATACTGACTCCTCTGCTGATGGTTTGCAGGACTTAAAGCACTGTGAGCTATTTTGCTCTGAGGCTAGGGGCTTCATTGCAGGCTTGAAAGGGCCAAATGCTACAGACTTTGGAGCCTCAATGTGGCTGTTGCCAGGGTGTGGGACCTTAAGGGATGGGTGTTGGGTGCTGTTGGCTTAGGCAGGGTCCTGGGATTGAAAGTAGGCATATGCCTAGACCCAGAATCAGGTACAGTAGGGGTGGGGGGTCAGCCCACACTTCTCTGTGTGCAGTTGTACTTTGGGTTCCTCCGTGTCCCTTGAAAATTGACCATTTCTGCCTAGCTTTCAAGTTATTTTTCATAGAGGAGCCTCCTCACTGTGATTTCAGTCATTTTGAGGTACTATTTTAATATTTTTTTGGGAGGATTCTCAGAATGTGGTTCCAGCTTCCCTGCTATTAAACCACCATCTTGGTTGTGCCCCTTCAGTTCTCATCCTTTTTGAACCATTGCTGCCCAGGTTTCTCCTTTTAGCTACATTCTCCTCTCTAGGCTTTGGTGATACTGCCCTCTCCTGTCTGTCCTTCTACCTGCTTACTGCTCTTTCTTGATCTCCACTAATTCATCATTATGTCTTACTCTATCCCTCCCACACCCCAAATGTTCTGGCAGGGTCCCTCCTTTCTTTTCCCTCTAAACTTTTCCCTTGGTGATCTGCTGCTATGGGCTCTATTATAATTGCTATACAGATGACTCCTAAATCTGTATAGCCCTATTCTCTCTACTATAGTTACTTATTTCCCACTGCCTGTTCAACATCTTCACTTGTATTTCTTTTCTGCACCTGAAACTGTATCTGTTCAAATCTAATTCCATCATCTTCTTCTGTTTAAGAGTTTTGAGGGTTTCTTGGGGGCAGGAGAAATGTTTGGGCTCATTAGACATTTCTCCTACCACTTACCAGTACATGCTTTCTAAATAGGTGACTTTGTGGTAAATCAAAGGCTACACTAGAGGAAGAGAGGAAAGTATATGTACAAAACTTACATATACAAAAAAGTTTATTGAGCAATTCAGCATAGATCCCATGATGATGGAATATAGTACCTCCCTCTGATCTTCCTCCCTGGCTTATGACAAGTCTTTAGATCACTGTACTGACAATGAGGTTACGCATTGGTTTGAGAAGGGAAAAGAAGAAAAAAAAAACATTTATGTGCTAAGCACTGTGCTAAGCACTTTACAAATATTATCTCATTAGCTTCTTATAAGAACCCTGGGAGGTAGGTGCTATTATGATCTACATTTTACGTATGAGGAAACAGGCAGAGGTTAAGCCACTTGCCAAACACCACACAACTAGTAGGGTCTAAAGATGGATTTGATTTCCTGACCCCTGGACCAGCACACCAACTAATTGGCCTTTGGAATGCAGACAGCCGTATGTAGTGGCACAGTTATTGGTTCTATATAATGAAGAGAGTCCAATTTTTAGAGTTATCTCTTCCCTACTTCAGAATTGAAGGAATGTAAAGAGTCTTGGTTGTGTGTCCTGATACATTTTAAGCAGGGGGAGCAATTCCATTGGAGAAGACCCACTATGTATTAATCTCCTCCTATTATAATGTGAGGGTCTCAGGGTTTAGCATTAATTAAGTTTTGCAAATAGTAAATCCTTAATAAATGCATTTTTCGTCAATTCATTTATTCATTCTCTGGAATCCAGTTTTTTCCTCCTTAAGTCTTTAGCAGTTTTGCACTGACCATAGCAATCACCCCATACCAGTGATAGTGAACCTTTTAGAGACCTTGTGCCATGCCACGCCTCCCCAAAGGCTGAGTGCCACCACCTCCAGTCCCTCCCTGCCTGTATCCCAGACAGGGCAGGGGAAGTGGCCCAAGTGCTCAGCTCAGGGGAGGGAGTAAGTACTTCCATTGGGCTTCTGGACAGAGAGGTGGAGAGGAATAATGAGTAGGGAAGGAAGCAACTCTGTCTAAATCCCTCTGTTTTTCTCTGGCAGATGACAGCATGAGTGCTCACAGAGAAGTCTCTGTGTGCCATCTTTAGCATGCATGCCATAGGTTCGCCAGCACAGCACTATTCTCTCCTAAAGAGCCTGATGGCCCTAGAATCTTTTTCTCTTAGCTCATATACTCCCAGTGGTTTGTGAAGTAAATTCATTAGCCAGATACAATAGCTGGTGCTACTTTTTATAGTAAAAAAAAGTTTTAATATTCTGCAGTCCAAGATGGGCATCTGAGCTACTTCCTTTCTTAAACTATATGACCCAGAGATACAGTCTATTTGATTCATTTCACTGAAATTCTATGGTGATTTCTAGCAAATATTACCTTTCAGAATGGGCTACTCCTGGTTCAAATTTGTTTGTGTGGTGGATGTCCCATAAAATTCCTTTCCAAAAAGACTATATGGATAATACACTTAGGTGTAATAGTCATAGTATTCCATTAGTGGAATAGCCATACTCATTAATGGGTCAATGTCATTTGGGCATGAGGTCTCCCCAGTTGAGTGCTCCAGGAGTTTGTGTTTGACTCTATGCTATTTAACTTTTTCACCAGTAATTTAGATAAAGGTATAAATAGAATATTCACTAAACTTGGAGACACAAAGGTGGGAGAGAAAATTAACAAATTGCTTTACAGAGACAGGATCTAAAAAGATCTTGACAGGATCAGGCATCGGACTGAGCCTAATAAGATGAAATGAAATAAAGATAAATATAAAATCTTTCATTTTTTATAAAATCAGATTCTAAAGATGTTTGAAAAAGATATTTAAGTTTAGTAGACTATAAGCTCAATATAAATCAGCAGTATGATGTAGAAGTTAAAAAACAAACAAACTAATGTAATCTTGAACTTTAGTCAGGTTTTCCTCTAGTATGTCCACATTTGTTGTGTTCAGTTTTGAGCACCACAGTTTTAAAAGGACATTATTAAGCTGCAGAGCCATCAAGAGAAGGTAACCAGTTTAGTGGGAAGAACTGAATTGTCATATAATAGTTGAAGGAAAAGAGGCTTTTAATGTAGAGAAGAAAAGACTTGGGAATACATGATAGCTATGAAAGAGAAATTAGATTTATTCTTCTTCCTCCCAAGAAGGGTTCTAGTTCATTGCCATTGCAGATAATGTTTGTTCTCGGTTTTAGCCACACACTCCTTATCATTTTAAGAAAGGCTTCTTTTATTCCTGTTATTTCTAGTGTTGTTTTTTAAAAATAGGAATGAGTTTTGTATTTTGCAGGGTTGGTTTTTTTTGCTGTTATTAAGATATTGCTACTATTGCTTAATATTGCTATTATTGAGATCATTTGATTTTTGTTGTTTTGTGATCAATATGGTCATTTATGCTTGTTAATTTCCCTCATATTTAAATAGCCTTGCATTCCTGGTATAAATTCTACCTGGTTATAATGTATGATCTTTGTGATAGGTTGTTGTAATCTTCATGCTAGTGTTTTACTTATGCATTTTGCATCAATATTCATTAAGGAAATTGACCTGTAATTTTCTTCCTCTGTTTTTGCTCTCTCTGATTTATGATTCAAAACCATATTTGTGTCACAAAAGGAATTTAGTTAGACTCTTTACCTATTTTTTAAAAAAGTTATTTAGTATTGGGATTCATTGTTCCTTAAATATTTGTTAGATTTCACTTTCCATTTGATCCTGGGATTTTTTTTAGGGAGCTCATTTATGGCTTGTTCAATTTCTTTATGACCATCTTAAAATCCATGCTATCATGGCTCATTTGCCACCTCTCTTCCTAGTAATACATCATTGCTGGTGAAATCTGATGAGGGGGGGGGGAAATAAAGCATTTTATAAGTTTTAAAGACATTTTTATTATTGCTAAGAACTATTTTCTCTGAAATACACTGATATTCTAAGAATAAATTAGTTTGAATCTTATGAAATTTTGTGTGTAGTATTATTATTTTGCTACTACAAAAAGAAGTAATATCACTTCCTAGTACCTTTCATTCCAGGAAAATGACAGTGCTACTCCTTGCTTTGTGCTCCTTATCACAGATTCAGGAATGAGAGAAACCAAAAACCAAATGTAGAGTTGCATAACAATTGACTCAAAGGGTCAATTATATAGGAATCTCTCCTCATTGGTATAGATTGATTGCTCAATGTCCAGCATCCACATGAGGATCAGGGCAGAGATGGTGAGACCATGAAAGAAAAATCCTGTATTCACTGAGCTTCCAGCCATGAGAGAAAAGATGTATCATTCCAACCTTTTTTTCAGAGCACTGACAGGAGATAAAGATTCATGGAAGAAACTAGCTTATACACCATGGATCATGGCTCTGGTCCCAGCTTATTACACTAGAGGCTTTGGAGAATTTCTCCTTGGGTGAGATTTAGGATTCTCTCTTGGTTGAGCTGAATTATCATTCTTCCAAAGTTCATTCAAACTGTATGATCTATGTATGTTCTAGTACTTATACTTTCTCTGACTTCACTTTGGTCATTGATTTGGATTATTGAATTTCTTTGCTATGATGGATCTTTAATGGGAGAGAGAACTTTGAAACTTTTCTGATGAAAAGTCCAGAGCAGAGGAGGTACTTTGAAATACAAACACAGAGTCCAAAGAAAACCAGAAAACAATTTCTTTGAGGTAATTGTAAGGAGCTGTATGATGACGAACTGCTAATATTCTAATGGTGAAAAAGAAGCAAGAGTCTCTTCACAACCATCATGTCTTCAGAGCATTACTGAAGTGATTAAATAAAAACAAACGTGTGACCTTGGGCAAGTCACTTAACTCCCATTGCCTAGCCCTTACCACTCTTCTGCCTTGGAGCCAATACACAGTATTGACTCCAAGATGGAAGGTAAGGGTTTAAAAAAAAAAAACAAATCCAGAGGGTGAACAGAAGTCGAAATAATTCCCCTTAGAAATATGATAACTTATTAAGGAGAGCAGCCTAACAAAAAGCCCAGATTTTTTTTATTCAACAAATTATTTCCAACGAACATGCAACTGTTGGAACTATGAGACCATTGCTGCCCCATGGCTGAGGTTGAACAAAGAAAAGGAACATGGAAATTCAGGAGGTTAATGATGTAAAAAGTCAGGGGGTGGGGCAGAAGAATGTTTATCGTAGTCCTTAAGAATGATGGCAAGGGTGGAGACAGAGGAATACTAGGAGTCAAGTATTTCTAAATGATACAATGGAAAATCTAAGTAGAGATGTTTGTCATTCGGTTTTCAAAGAGGACCAATGACACCTTGGAGTGATATCTTGACTTGCACACGAATTGGATTTAAGTGATGCAGAGTAGTTAGTGAACAATGCAGTTAGCCTCACTCACTCTGCAAGAGTCATTAAAGTTCAGTGGCAAGACATAAATCAGCATAACTGGTGTTGGTCTGGGATCAGTGGATGATCTTGGCATCTTCAATGTCTTACCAAGCTCTAAGCACACCATAGTACCTGCTTCAGTAAGTAGCCTTCATGATCAATGGAACAAATTGTTCTCATCTACCCCATCTGCCAGGGGAAGGTGCCACATACTTGAGGTAGCCATCTCCCTAACTTGCTGATGAGTTTGTGGCCCATCAATTAACCTCAACCTAGTTTAATCCGTCTGTCCATGGACAATGCATGGCTCCAAACATACTACAGCTTCTTGGAGCCACAGGTGAGAGTCGAGTGCCAGAAAAACACCAAAGATAGATGAGCAGCCCTGAAAAGGGCTTCAGAAGTCCTTACTGGCAGAAGCACTAGTCTTCCTTGAACACTCATATACCCCAGGGAGAGATAGAAAGAGACAGTAACACTAAGCTGGATAGGAATTAAAGATTAAAGATTAAAATGTTCTTTCTCCTCACCTTCTCATCCAGGCTCTCTTTTAATCTTAGCTCAAATCCCACTTGCTGCAGGAGGCCTTTCCGAATCCCTCTCTCCCTCTTTCCTCACTTGACCTGCCTTCTCTCTGAGATTACCTTCCATCTACTCTGGATGTGTTCTGTATATACATAGTTGTTTGCATGTTGTCTCCCACATAAATGTGAACTCCTTGAGGGCAAGGCCTTTTTTTGACCTTTCTTTGTATAGCTGTAATTTAGCACAGTGTCTTGCGCCTAGCAAGTATTTCATGAATGTTGATTGAAAGAATTTTCAAACATATACTAAATGAAGAGGTAGACATTTTCTATATATAGGACAGAAGAAATGTTAGTTTCCTGGAGCTCTCACCCTGCAGGGTCCCATGTTGACAGATGGTGGCACCATCTTCTACTCCCTTAAACATCAGGGAACAAGGGGATGGAGTCACAGGATGATCAGGTCAGTGATCTAGCCTAGTGTTTGAAGTTGCTAAAGAAACAAATCTTGAGTTTATGTTTCAAACAAGTCTAGAGTCACAGTTTTTAATTTATGCATTCTCAAGAGCGTCACAGGAACTCTGAGACAAACAGTCAAGTAGTTTTTAGATGTTCTGAAGATTAATCCAAGCAGTTATTTCTGGTTTAAAACTTTAAGAGCACAATGTTACAAACCCAGATAGCATTGTTTAGCTCAAAGCAGTGAGCTCAAAGATCTTTTTTGTGATATAAACAAAGTAGCACATAACACACATTCTCTAGGCTATTCTGATTAAAGCTATCACAGTCTCTAAATAGACATTGTTATAATTTCAGAACAAACAGTTTTAGCTTGGGCTCAGCAGTTTACTCCCTGTTTTCTACTAGCACATTCACACTGAAGTTACTTCTTGTTGGAGGCCAATTCCTTACTTTCCACAAAGCAGTTCTCTGAGAAATCTGAAGGAGCATTTTGGTTGAATGAGGTCTTCCTCTTCTGTGTTCAGAATACATATTCTGAACTGTAGATGCCTGGCGGCGAGGGAGTGGGCGCATTAAGACCTGTTCTAGATCTGGGCAACTGTATGCGGGCATACACTGGTGCAAGACACTGCAATGTGAGTGTTAACTCTGAGAATGTTAACCTACAAGATGCTTTTTTTGTTACAAAGACTGGCTCAGGAGAGTTAAGGCTTCAATCAAAAATTCAGGTCTTTAGAAAAGGAATTAGCACCTCTGTTTTAGCATGGGTAAGAGAGAGCACAAGAAAAGGCTTTAATTGACTGTGGAGCCATAACTGAGTGTGCAACCAAGTGTGCTTACAAAACACACCAATCAAATTGTACCCTTTCCCCTTATGGCAATCAGAACTGTTAATTTTCACAAGAAATTGCTTTGGATAGACTTTGAGATCTAGAACACCTCCTGACTGCACCACTTTTGACACCTTCAAAAAATTTCATTGGAATATGTATATTTTGTGCATAAGCTTTCTCCTTTTTTCTTCCAAAGATGGATGGTGATTTAAAGCAATCACATGACTTCTGTGAAGAACTTGCTATAACATCTGAGGGCTCTCCACAACTTGTAGGGAATGACTATCCTAGGTTCTCAATTATTTATAGATCACATCCCATAAAACTCTCAAGCCCCCATCAAAGTGTTTATTTTTAAATTTTGGGGTTTTTTTGTTTATGTATCACTCTTACTTCCAAATACATCCCTTCTCACAGGGGTATCCCCTATTATGAAGAGTGAAAAAAGAAAAAAAAAATTCAGCAAAGTTAAGAGGAAGGAACTACTAAGCATCAACTGTCAGACACTGTACTATTTTTTTTTTAACAAATATAATCTCACTTGATCTTTTCAACAACTTGGGGAGGTAGGTGCTATTATCCTCATTTTACAAATGAAGAAACTGATATCAGAAAAGGTAACATGACTTATTCAGGGTTACACAACTAATAAGTGTATGAGGTTAGATTTGAACTCGGGTCTTGCAAACTCTAGGTAGTGTATCACCAGATGCTTCTTTTCTAACCAACTCTAAATGAATGATATATCTTCCTAATATGATAGTACATGTTCCACATCCATATTCCCACAACTAGGCAACTCTTCTTAAAGGTCAAGTTTCATCATTATAATTATAGAGCATCTAAGTTTTGTTGTTCACTGTTCTTCCCGTCTACGTTGCTGTCATCATTGTTTGTCATTTACCTGGTTCTGCTTACTTGATTAAAAAAAAATACCTTTTTTTGTTCCTTTGAACTTGACTAATATCAACAAATATTATCATTTCCATATAACAAATGGAAAAAGAGAATTGTATATAAGCCTATGAAGGTCTATTATATGCGTTGTTGCTGTTGAGTTGTTTTTCAGTCATGTCCAATTCTTTGACTCTTTTTGAGACTTTCTTGACAAAGATACTGGAGTGGTTTGCCATCTCCTTCTCCATCTATAATACATATAGACCCACATATAAATATATATTTAATATATAAAATTTTAGTATATAACATTAACAGTAAGTTCTGTAACTGTCCTGCTCATCTGTAAATCCCTCAGCTTCCTTTTGTTCTCTGTGCACTTGAAAATGTTTCATCCTTGTCCTTCTTTATTTTTGTAATAAATATCTCTATTCTCCCACTTCTTTCCAATGCCCCCTAAATAAAAATAAACTGATTTCCTTGTAACAAATAAGTATATCCAAGCAAAATAAATTCACACGTTTATGCTCTTCTCTGTTAAGAAGTGGGACACATGACAAAACATCAGATTTCTAGAATCTTGATTGATTCCTTGATCAGGGTTCAGTGGCTTTCCTTGTAACTCCTTTGAAGGTATCATGCTTTGAACCCTTCTAGAGCATTCCTATCCAAAGCTGCTGACTCCAGACTCTATTAGATCATCTTCAATTTGAGTACCATGGGGCGACAGGCCCCTCTGGGAGTGTTGTTGCTCAGAGCATAAGTTTCTAGGCCCATGTGTGCCTAGCTCTGGTTGGTATTTCCCACCCTGTCAAAGTGCTATAGGCTGTGTGACCCTGGGCAAGTCACTTAACCCCCATTTCTAGCTATTACCACTCTTTTACTTTGAAACCAAGACACAGTATTCATTCTAAGATGGAAGATAAGGTTTAAAAAATGTTTTTGATTCTATATAATTTTCTTATTGGTCTTATTTGCAATGAACTGATTTTGTAGTGTAATTGCTTAAGTCATTACCCTTTGTCTCTAAACTTGGTTTAGAGATTCTGCTGGCCTGTAATGAATTGAAATGAATTGATACTGATCTGGTCTTTTCCATTCGATTCTGTTGTTGTATCCCTTATTTTATATTTTATTCCACTTTATGAGTGATTCGATTCTGTAACCATATTCTGTATTCCATATAAAAGTCTAATCCTCGTCTTTGTCTCTCAGCTAAGTGGCTCCCAAGTTTAAAAGTTCGGCCTCCCTCTCTGAGGCTGTATGTACAAGCTAAAGCTCTCCCATAATCCCTGATCATTAAAGAGAAACTCTGAGCATGGGAATTGTTACCTCAGCCACACGTGTACATCATGCCTTCCAAGGGAAGTTTGCTACTTCACATAATTTCAGCCTCTGAGAAGATGAATGATATCTGTGTACCATCTCCAAGAGCCAGACTAAGCTGACTGTGGCCCATCTCAAGGCCCCATCCTAGTAAATTTTAGGTGTCTTTATCTAATGCCCAGTCGCCTTCAAGTCTGGTGCTCTTATCCAGGATTTATGACCTTAAGATGCAGACAGAGAGAGGTGCATCTGATAACCACATCTGCTTTATTTTCTGCCCCCTTCTTATAACCATGCTCTGTGATATCACCAGTGCCATAACTAACGATATAATTTCTGTTTTGTTATTTGTTCTATGCTTATAAAAATGTGTTGCAGGACCAAGAGATCCACTTTGTTGGTGGGTAACATCTCTACTAATAAAACATAATTTTGCTTGGAGAAGCTTGCGTCCATTTACCCTTTATAAAAAATCTTAAATGCGATTTTGGGTTGGATAAAAGATCTTAGTGAATCTGTCAACAAGCACTTATTATGAGTAAAGAGAAGGCAATGCTGAACACAGACATGGAATACTATGGCTTTAGAGAGACACAAGAAGTTAACAGAGGAGAATAGAGGAAGTCTGGAATAGCTCTAAGCAAAGTCTCAGAGGAAAAAAAATAGATTGATCAAAAGAACGCCAAGAGTGGCATGAACAAATATAGCAAGAGGTAAAAAGAAAAAAAAATAGTAATGAAATAAGCTTGTGAGGAAAAAAATTACAGGAAATAATTGGCTTAGAAAAGTTAAAAATTTTATCCAACCCATGCACCACCTGAAAAAATAGCAAACAAAACTCAAGGATTCCATAAAATAACAGGAAGTCAAATGATTGAACAAAATAGGAGAAAATACAAAAGCTACCATTGGAAACAACGGACCTGGAAGAAGGTGTGAGAAGAGAGAGTAAGAATCATCAGGTTGTAGCCCCACAGGCTTTCTGTGCTCTTGGAGGTCTGACCCAGGGCTAAGTCTGATTTATGCTCATCTAGTCTGAGCTCTGCAAGTCTATGACCTGAAATTGAGTCTGAGAAATACAGTCATTGCTATGGTTTGCCTCATTTTGAGTTCCAGTAGACTCTGCAACTATTATCCACCTGAAAATTTCTTCTAGTTCAGATGGACTAAACTTCAGGCTACCCTTTGACCTGGGATTTCTGCCCTGATTATTCTATTGTAGGCTTCAATTGCAATCTATTCTTTCTGTTTACATCCTTATAGTCATTGCACATGTCATCTTGGTTCTGATTATTTCCTTTCAATCGTATATATCTTCCCATGCTTCTCTAAGTCTTTCATTTTCATTATTTATTTTTAAAAGGTTTATTTTTATTTTCCAACTAACATACGTTTTAAATTATTCTGGCCCTTCTACTACATCCTCTGACTACCATAACTGAATGACAATAATAAAAAATACAAAAAACAAGGCCCTCAATACATAGCAACAAAGCTCAGCAAAACATCTTCACATTAGACATACCTGAAAATGCATAGACATACATCTTAAATTCATTGCTTTTCTATCAGAAGGTTAAAGGCACACATCATCTTCACTCTTTTAGGACTCATAGTTTAACTGGTGTCTCTATGGTTATCAGTGTGATCACAAGAAGGGGGGGGGGAAGAAAACACTGTATTGAGTCTGAATGTTTGCAAACTCTCGGAGAACCAAAACCTAAAAAATAAAAGAAAAATAAAGTAAATTACTTCTCAGATTGTTCAAAATGTGGAGCTCCCTTAAAGCTTGCTATGGCTAAAGAATGTTTTTACTCTCCAAATTTTAACATCTAAAGAAAGTATCTGATGACAAATTCAAACCCATTTCTTTTGTCTTTTGAAGGAAGAAATATTTTACATTAATATTTTAATGTCCCAGAGAATAAAATGCGGCTTCTTGTAGTTGATATTTAAAATGGATTTAAGGTTCTTTATCATAGAAATATGTGATCATCATGTCCATAGTTTTTCTATGTGCCCATGATTTGCAATCTTTGTATTCTTTGGAAAATTTATTTAAACTTCATTTTTTGAGTTGTGTCAGAATCTATGAGTCCAAAGGAAACTGCACAGTTATCAAGTGACTAACTTTCTATTTTGTAGTTGGTAAGCAGAGTAGGGAACAAAGATTTGCTCCAAACTCGTTTTTCCTTTGCTTAAATCCGTATTCCACAAATGATGAATTAGCTGTGGTGAAACAGAAAAACACTAGATGTTACCAATCCCATTTGTCCCAGCTTCCCAAATCTACATCCTGTGCTTTGAGGACAGAATTCATGAATTCCTGAGTTTTCAGCTAATGGCTGGCCTTCTTAGATGGCATGACTTGAACATCAACTGGGAACCATATTGCATCGTGTGAGATTTAAAATGGTTGAGGTCTTAAACTGTAGTGATTAAAATAGTGGAAGATATAAATTGTGATAGATATAAGAGAGGGTGAGTAAATTTGACTGCAGAAAAATATGTTTCACTACAGTATCTTGGTTTTTAAATCAAATATAAGGTGGTCACCAGGAAAATATTCCCAATTATTCAAATACCCAAGTCAACTGGGTTTTATAGAGATTTTTAATTAATAATATGAGGAATTAGAGAAAGAGAGAAAGAGTAGGAAAGGAATAATTATGAAGGGCCTCAAGCCAATATGGCCTAGACCTGAGTCTTAAGAGAGAGAATCAGTCAGTCAGTCTTTTAACACTCACCACAAGGTCTGCCTAAACAAGGATTCTAGTGACACCAGACCAGCTCCATCTCAGCTGACTTAACCAGAGAGCCTTCCAGCCAGAGACTGTTCCAAAAGGCCTCTCTCTAGAGCCTCCAGAGGGACAGAGTCCCCTTAGAGGAGCTCCAGCGAGACCTCCTTAGAGATTGTCCTCCAAGAGCTTCCCTTTTCCAGAGCCTCTCTCAAGAGATTCTTCCCAAGCGATCCTCATCAGAGATCCTTCAAAAGGAATTCCTCCAAAAGGATCTATCCTCAAGAGATTCTGATTTTTCTTATATAGGGTTTTTTCTCCCATGTCACCTGCCCTAAGTCCCTACGTCTACCAATCACTGTAGACACTTTCCAAAGGACTGCCCATCTAAATTCCTGCTAAGTCGACCAATCTCCTCAGTAAGTCTGAACAAGAGAAAACACAGCTGAGTCAACTAATCTCATCAAGAGAAAACTTGCCCGACCCTTTTAGGTACCTAGCATCCCATTGTATCAATTCTAAAAACAGGCCTGGCTCAAAGAACTCCTTGCCTTATTATAAGCATGGGTCCAAGTACTTTCTTTGTTTAGCAAGGAGTTTTCTGCCCTAAAGCATTCTTAAGTATGGGTGGAATAGAGGTCCTCCCATAGCAAGGAGTTTTCTCCCCTAAAGCAGTCCCAAGTAGGAATGGGGTAGAGATCCTCCCATAGCAAGGAGTTTTCACATTCAAGTAGAGTTTTCACTATCTGGTAGGGAATTATTTCAAGTAGGGAATTGGAGGATTCCTCAATGTGGAGTAAAAATTGTTAACATTCATAAGTCTGTGAAATTTTAAGGTTTACAATAGTCTATATTTCTCTGGCCTTTTTTGATCAGTGGCTCTCATGGACTAAATAAATGAACCAGTATCTTTCTAAGAATTCCTTGGCAGTTGCAGTAGTCTATCTATTGTCATGAGAGGGGAAGATTTGCCTAGATCTAGGAGAAATTGTGTGTCCAAAACTATGCTGTTGATACTTTATTCTGTACTATTTTTTTATTTTTATTATTTCTATTTCAAGAGTAAAATACTAGATACATTTGACATTATGTCTGTAAGTTGGGATCAACTCCATTATGCCAAAATCATGACTCAGTTTCAGTCAAATATAGGAAGGAAGGAAGGTTTCTGGTAAGATGGGTGCTCAGAGCTTATTCTTACTGGGTAAATTCACTTTAACCACACTTCCAGAATGAAAGATTAATGAGGCCTTATGGAATTGAAGAAGGACCTTGAGAACCATATAGAACCTGACTTCCATTCAATGAGGTAGAGTACAATCATAGCCAAAATGAGTGTAGGCCTCCACAAGCCTTATCCCTCTTGATGAGAAGTATTACAGTAGTGGTTATCAGCAACATTTGCTTTTTTAAATTATATATCCCCAATAAGGGTTATTATTATGTAAAAGGACATAATTATTTTTATAATTTATTGCATACTGCTAAACAGCAAGCTTATAGAATCTTTTGGGATAATATTTTCACTGGCAATTGTAAAGATTAAAATTTAGGGGAGACTGAGGCAAGATAGAAATTAGTTTCTCTCTGCAAGGAGTATTATATTTTTATGAGGCTTATTAAAGGTTAAGGATTAAAGAAAATACAGAATAAGAAAGCACATGCCTAGGCCAGAGAGGCCTAGACAAGATAACCTCATATCATGAAAGAGACAGTCTGCTCCAAAATGGAAGTCCAAAAAGAGCCTGAACCTATTCACAGCCAAGTTTAAATACCCCATCTCACTCTCGGCCCAGGTGAGAATTCAGTGAGATTAGAGGGCATTCTGGGGAAGTGGAGCAAGGATTTCTGGGGATTGAAGTCCTAGAGTCGAGTCTATTTTTACACAATGAATGAGGCTATCAGTTTCTCCATAACCCCACCTACATTATTTCTTTAATTTTCAACATCTTTGCCAGTTTAATAGGTATGAGGTAGTATCTCAAAGTTGCTTTAATTTTTTGACTTTAATTATTAGAAAAGCAGAGCCTTTACAAGGTTATTGGAATCTAATAAATTCTGGACTAGCCTTAATGTTAATTTCATTATTTAAGAATTAAAAATAAAAATGAGCAGTTATTTTATTCTGGACCTGATTATCATGAACAAGAAATAAATGGTTCCCAAGATAGAAATGGTGGGAACCTTGGGGGGAAGTGACCAAGAGAAGGTGAGAAAATCTGGGTATATTGTGACATCCACAACAGACTTTTAAAACAGCATATTCCAAAGAATTCAGAGGCCATGACCTTCAGTTTTCTTAGTTCTAAAGATAATAAATGATGGTGCTTGCTGTTGCTCTGAAAGAGCAATAGAAATGCTTCTATAATTTGCTCTGACAGCCAGTTCATAGAAAATATTTTCCGACACTCCACATATTTTCTTTGATGTTTTCAAGGATAGGTCAATAAATAATTATTTGGATAGGTCAATAAAGATTATGTGCCTACTAGATAAGAGGCACTATGCTAAATTGTAGAGATACAAAGACAAAAAGAAATAGTCCCTGTTCTCATAGAGCTAACAGACAAATGAGAGAGACAATGCAAACAACTATATACAAACAAGAAACAGAATAAATTGAAAATAGTGAGTAGAGAGAAGGCACTACAATTAAAGGGGATCAGGAAAATTTTCCTTTGAGACTTAAGCTGGTACTTAAGGAAAGTCATGGAATTCAGAGGCAGAAATATGTAGGGGAAGCATTCTATGTGTGGGGGACAACTAGTGGAATGTACAGAGTAGAAAGATGGAGTATTTTGTTAGAGATGCAACCAAAAGTCTAGTGTCACTGAATCACAGAGTAAAGGAATGTGAAGGGGTGAAAGATGTAAGAAGGCTAGATATCTTAGTGAGGCAGGTTATGAAGGAATCTGATTGTGAAACAGATTTTACATTATATGCTAGAAGTCATAGGGTGCCACTGGAGTTTATTGAGTAGGAGGGGGACTTGGTCAGCCCTACACTTCAGCAAGATCATCTTGGCAGCTAATTAGAAGATGACTAGAGTGGGGAGAAAGTTGTGGCATGGAGATCAACCAGCAGACTATTGTCAGACCTTTCTAGATGGAATATTTCTTCTCTTTCTCTGGGAAGTTGGAGAGCAGGCAAGAGAACTGGTGGGGATGGTGTTTCTTTTCTTCAAAAGTAATAAGATAAGAAAAGAGGAAAATATGCAGGGTCAGTGATGAGTTTAGTTTTATACATGTTGAGTTTAAAATGTCTATGGGACATTCAGTTTAAGATAGGCAGTTGGAAATGTGATACTGAATATCAGCTGAGAGGTTAGGGATGAATAAGAAGATTTAGGAATCATCAGCATAGACATGATAATTGAATCCAAGAGAGCTGATTATCATCATCAAATGAAATATTATGGAGGCAGAAGAGTAGAGGGGGCAGGACCATGTCCTGTGGGAGATCTAGAGAGTGAATGTGACCCATATAATTAGCCAGTGAAAGAGACTGAAAAGGGGTGGTGAGATAGGTGGGAGGAGAACCTCAATAGAATAGTGTCATGAAAATTTAGTGAGGTCAATAGAGGCAAAAAGGACATTAGAGAGACAAACCTGTCACTCTTTGCAGATGATCTGATGGTCTACTTAAAGAATCCTAGAGAATCAACCAAAAAGCTAGTCGAAATAATCAACGACTTTAACAAAGTTGCAGGATACAAAATAAACCCACATAAGTCATCAGCATTTATATATATATCTCCAACACATCTCAGCAGCAAGAATTATTAAGAGAAATTCCATTTAAAATCACCCTAGACAATATACTTTGTTAGACAAAATACTTAGGAATCTATCTGCCAAGACAAACACAAAAACTATATGAACACAACTACAAAACACTCTCCACACAATTAAAACTAGATCTAAACAATTGGAAAAACATTGATCATGGGTAGGGCAAGCTAACATAATAAAAATGACAATCCTACCCAAATGAATTTACTTATTTAGTGCCATATCCATTGAACTACCAAAAAACTTTTTTACTGAATTAGAAAAAACCACAACAAAGTTCATTTGGAAGAACAAAAGGTCAAGAACATCAAGGGAACTGATGAAAAAAAATGTGAAGGAAGGAGGACTTGCAGTCCCAGATCTCAAACTATACTATAAAGCAGTGGTCATCAAAACAATTTGGTACTGACTAAGAGACAGAAAGGAGGATCAGTGGAGTAGACTTGGGGTAAGTGACCTCAGCAAGACAGTCTATGATAAGCCCAAAGATCCCAGCTTTTGGGACCAAAATCCACTATATATTTGATAAAAACTGCTGGGAAAATTGGAAGAGAGTATGGGAGAGATTAGGTTTGGATCAACATTTCATACCCTACACAAAGATAAACTCAGAATGGGTGAATTACTTGAATATAAAGAAGGAAACTATAAGTAAATTAGGTGAAAACAGAATAGTATACTTGTCATATCTTTGGGAAAGGAAAGACTTTAAAACCAAGCAAGAGCTAGAAAAATAACAAAATGTAAAATCAATAATTTTGATTGCATCAAATTAAAAAGTTTCTGTACAAACAAAATCAATGCAACCAAAATTAGAAAGGAAGCAACAAATTGGGAAACAATCTTCATTACAAAAACCTCTGACAAAGGTCTAATTACTCAAATTTATAAAGAGCTAAATCAATTGTACAAAAAAATCGAGCCATTCTCCAATTGATAAATGGGCAAGGGACATGAATAGGAAATTTTCAGTTAAAGAAATCAAAACTATTTATGAGCACATGAAAAAGTGTTCTAAATCTTTAATAATCAGAAAAATGCAAATCAAAAAAACTCTGAGGTATCACCTCACACTTAGCAGATTGGCTAACAGGACAGCAAAGGAAAGTAATGAATGCTGGAGGGGATGTGGCAAATATAAAGATAAAAAATTTTTTAAAAATAATTCTCCTGATTTGACTGAGTTCTAGCCTTAACTAAATGAATTTTGTGTACATCTTTCAATTTCCAGAGTATCTATTTATTGGCAATAAAGGCTCATTACCATTGAACTTAGGCCTAGTATAGAGGTGATTTTATTAGTATTCCTAGGCACAAAGGCTTTTTCTAATCTCATCATTTCCTGCCCTGAAGCTCCAAAATGTATGAACTTTATTGGTACTAGGGAGCAATTCAATGCTCTATCTGAACCTAGTTTATTAAAAAATGCTGCTTAGAATTCATTATTTATGTGTTCCTTTCCTCTCCCCCTTTTTGGCACTGATGTTTTGCCAGATTTTCCTTATGACCTAAATTCTTCCTTTTAAGAAAAGGGACTTCTTTGAACTTGCTTACTCATTCATAATGGCTAAAAATTTCTATATGCTTTCATAATTCCCACATTCTAGGCCTTTTCTTTCTGAGGTTCCCTTCATCATACAATTACAGAAAATTTGCTGTAACAGTCAAAAAGTGGAAAGTAACTTAAAATGAGGGAGGAAAGCTCCCATAATTTGGAATATCAATGACATACGTAAGTTGGTAATGATCAACAATCACCTGTATAACTTGACAGAAACCTAACTGAGCCATTTCTCAGCCCTTCCATTTGCCCTTGAACTATATCAATAACCAATTTACCTCCATAGCATTTCTTTTCCCAATTATCTTCCTCTACAATTCACCCTTAAATGGCAATTCTCTGACCATGCTCAGGGTTCAAAATAAATTATCTTCTGTTATTAACAATTATTTTAG